>NC_064260.1:2580750-2881000 GCF_003254725.2 Canis lupus dingo
TTATTATTTTTTTAAATTGGAGTTCAATTTGCCAACATATATCACCCAGTGCTCATCCCGTCAAGTACCCCCCCTCAGTGCCCGTCACCCAGTCACCCTGTCCCCCTGCCCACCTCCCTTTTTACTATCCCTTGTTTGTTTCCCAGAGTTAGGAGCCTCTCATGTTTTGTCTCCCTCACTGATATTTTCACTCATTTCTCTCCTTTCTTCTTTATTCCCTCTTACTCTTTTTTATATTCCCCAAATGAATGAGACCATATAATGTTTGTCCTTCTCAATTGACTTACTTCACTCAGCATAATGCCCTCCAGCTTTTTATCATAAGCTACCCTCCATAATACCCTCCAACCTGTTACGTCGAAGCAAATGGTGGGTATTTGTCATTGTCATTTCTAATGGCTGAGGAATATTCCATTGTATACATAGACCACATCTTTATCCATTCATCTTTCGATGGACACTGAGGCTCCTTCCATCTCCAAAGAAACAAGAGCTTTAAATGATACACTGGACCAGATGGATTTCACAGATATTTATAGAGCTTTACATCCAAACACAACTGAATACACATTCTTCTCGAGTGCACATGGAACTTTCTCCAGAATAGACCACATATTGGGTCACAAATCAGGTCTTAACTGATACCAAAAGATTGGAATTGTCCCCTGCATATTTTCAGACCATAATGCTTTGAAACTAGAACTAAATCACAAGAAGAAATTTGGAAGGAATTCAAATACGTGGAAGTTAAAGACCATCCTGCTAAAAGATGAAAGGGTCAACCAGGAAATTAGAGAAGAATTAAAAAGATTCATGGAAACTAATGAGAATGAAGATAACAACAGTTTAAAATCTTTGGGATACAGCAAAAGCAGTCCTGAGGGGGAAATACATTGCAATACACATATCCATAAAAAAAACTGGAAAGAACTCAAATACAAAGGCTAACCTTGCACCTAAAGGAGCTGGAGAAAGAACAGCAAATAAAACCTACACCAAGCAGAAGAAGAGAGTTAATAAAGATTAGAGCAGAACTCAATGAAATAGAGACCAGAAGAACTGTGGAACAGATCAACAAAACCAGGAATTGTTTTTTTTTTGGAAGAATTAATAAGATAGGTAAACCATTAGCCAGCCTTATTAAAAAGAAGAGAGAAGAGACTCAAATTAATAAAATCACGAATGAAAAAGGAGAGATCACCACCAATACCAAGGAAAGACAAATGATTTTAAAAACTTACTATGAGCAGCTATATGCCAATAAATTAGGCAATCTGGAAGAAATGGATACAAACTACCAAAACTGGAACAGGAAGAAATAGAAAACCTGAACAGGCTGATAACCAGGGAGGAAATTGAAACAGTCATCAAACACGTCCCAGGACACAAAAGTCCAGGGCCAGATGGCTTCCCAAGGGATTTCTATCAAACATTTATAGAAGAAACCATACCTATTCAACTAAAGCTGTTCCAAAAGATAGAAAGGGATGGAGTAGTTCCAAACTCGTTCTATGAGGGCAGCATCACCTTGATCCATCCAAAACCAGAAAGACCCCACCAAAAAGGAGAATTATAGACCAATATCCCTGATGAACATAGATGCAAAAATTCTCAACAAGATACTAGCCAATAGGATCCAACAGTACATTAAGAAGATTATTCACCATGACCAACTGAGATTTATATCCCGGATGCAAGGCTGTTTCAATACTCATAAAGCAATCAATGGGATTGATCATATTAACAAGAGAAAAATCAAGAACCATATGATCCTCTCATTGGATGCAGAGAAAGCATTTGACAAAATACAGCATCCATTCCTGATCAAAACTCGTCAGAGCGTAGGGATAGAGGGAACATTCCTCAGCATCTTAAAAGCCATCTACGAAAAGCCCACAGCAAATATCATTCTCAATGGGGAAAAACTGAGAGCCTTTCCCCTAAGATCAGGAACACGACAGGGATGTCCACTCTCACCACTGCTGTTCAACATAGTACTGGAAGTCCTAGCCTCAGCAATCAGACAACAAAAGGAAATAAAAGGCATTCAAATTGGCAAAGAAGAAGACAAACTCTCCCTCTTCACAGATGATATGATACTGTACATAGAAAACCCAAAGGAATCCACCCCAAGATTGCTAGAACTCATACAGCAATTTGGCAGTGAGGCAAGATTCAAAGTCAATGCCCAGAAGTCAGTGGCATTTCTATACACTAACGATGAGACTGAAGAAAGAGAAATTAAGGAGTCAATCCCATTTACAGTTGCACCCAAAAGCATAAGATACCTAGGAATAAACCTAACCAAAGAGGGGAAGGATCTATATCCTAAAAACTACAGAACACTTCTGAAAGAAATTGAGGAAGACACAAAGAGATGGAAAAATATTCCATGCTCATGGATTGGCAGAATTAATATTGTGAAAATGTCAATGTTACCCAGGGCAATCCCTATCAAAATACCATGGACTTTCTTCAGAGAGTTGGAACAAATCATCTTAAGATTTGTGTGGAATCAGAAAAGACTCCGAATAGCCAGGGGAATTTTAAAAAAGAGAACCAGAGCTGGGGGCATCACAATGCCAGATTTGAGGTTGTACTACAAAGCTGTGGTCATCAAAAATTTTTATTTTAGTGATAGAGAAGAAGGAGGAGGAGGACGAGGAGGAGTACGAGGAAGAGGAGAGGGAGAAGGACACGCAGACTCCGTAGTGAGCGCAGAGCCCGATGCAGGGCTGGATCCCACAACCCTGAGATCATGACCGAGCCAAAATCCAGAGTTGGTTGCTTATCTGACTGAGTCACCCAGGCGCCCTGGGGTTATAGTTCTAACCCAAGGCTGGAGGGCTCCAAAGCCTGTGCTCATTCATGCCGCCTTGTTTCCAGTCCCACATGGGACCCTGTGCTAGAACCCAGTGCTGGGGCAGGGAGAGCTGTGTGCAGGTACAGTGCCTCGATGCCTTTGATGCAGCTCCGAGCACTGCGAGGAGAAAGGTATCATATATGAGCGTGACCCACAGAATGGGCAGGCAACCGTCTTCTCCCACCATGAGATGCCATCCTTGGCTGCAGGGTTAGGCCGGCCTGCACTGGAACCCAAGTGTTCAGTACCCGTCAGGCTTTCTCTGACCCTCAGGTCCCTTATCTACAAGAAAGGAGATAGTAATTCTTCCTTCACAGAGTTGCTGAAAAAATTAAACATCCATCTAGAGAGTGCCCAACTCATTCCAAGAGCTGTCTCTCTTCCCTTTGCCCACGAGGAACCTCAGAGCCCGTCTGGTGCCACGTCTATACCAGCTGTGTGGGCATAAGGGCCTTGATTTCTGCCATCAGTTATCTCCCTCTGCTCTGCTCTTCCTATGGCTTTTCCCCTTGGTCCTGAGGTTTTACTTAACACTTGCTGGTTCCTTACGTGATGTGATAGTTGATTTCATGAGTCACCTCGATGGGCCTAGGGGATGTCTACACAGCTGGTGAAACATTTCCGGGTGTGTTGTGAGGGTGTTTCTAGAGGAGATTAGCATTTGATTCAGAAGACTGAGTCAAGAGATGGCCTGCGTGGGCTGCATTGACTGATTCTGTGCGAATGGAACGAGCTGGTGAAGGGCAAGAAGAACAGAAAGACAAGAACATTTCCTTTTCCTTCTTGAGCTGGGATAGCCACCCTCTGCTGCTTTTGGACACTGGAGCTCCTGGTTCCTGGGCCCTTGGACTTGCAGTAAGTGATACCAACAGCTTTCCTGATTCCCCAGTTTGCATGTGGCAGATTGTGGGAGTTCTTGGCCTCCATGTGAGCCAATTCTTATAATAGATCTCTCTGTCTCTCCCTCTCTGTGTCTGTCTCTCTGTCTCTGTCTCTCCCAGTGTTGTGTGTGTGTGTATCTTCCATTATTTCTGTTTCTCTGGAGAACCCTGACTGACACACATGAATTTCTGCTAGAAGCTTATTAAAAACAAAACATAACAAGGAAATAAATAAGGAGACATTTCATGCAGTGTTGCTTTTGATGCTCTGGGGCCTCAGGATTATTTTCCCTGTGCAACTCAGAAAACCTGGGGGGCATTAGGCATGTGCTTCTTGACACACAGGGTCAAGGGCTCACTGGGATTGGCTGGAAAAGAGGAGGCGCCAAACTTGTTGAGGACACATTAATCCCACACAGGAGTTGATGTAGCTCACAGCCCCACCCATACGGTGGAAGAGCCAATTTATGGCTGTTGTGGTTTCTAGCATTTTCAATGTTATTGGCTAGACAGCCTCATCCTCTTCATCATCATTATTATTTTCTCCTCAATTAATAAGCATATCATGGCACCAATACGAACTTTACTGCCTTGCTTAAGGGTCACACTATCATCCCTATCCCCAAGCCCTTGCTCTCGCTTTTAAGAGTTATTTGTCAAAACAAGCTTTCACATTATTCTTGGGTGCTTCCATGTCAGGTTGCTGAAGCCCCTGGAGAGGGTCCACCACTGCTGTGCAGACCCCTGGAGAAGCAGCCTGGGAAGCAGAGCAGAGGTGTGTCCCAGCAGATGTTCACTAGATGTTGTGCAAGGAGCATGGGCTGAAGGGCATGAAGTTGGATTTTGGTCAACTTCTACCCCCAGCTCACTGAGTCCTCGACAACAAGCTCCTTCTCCAGTCTGTGGACAGTCTTCGTGTCTCTTCCAGAGCTAACCCACATTCCCTGGATCCTTTCCTGTAGACGTGGTAGGAATGGCCCTGGAGAGGCAGGGATGGGGGGCCTGTTGCTCCTTGCCCTGGGGCTGCCCTGTGTCCTCTTCCTGCACCGGACTCTCTGTCCTTCCCCCCTCCATGGCCGTCCCCTCCCCTCCATGGCCACGGTCCACTCCAGCCCACCCGGAGGCACCTCCGGCTCAGCAGGTTTCTTGACCTTCTGTCAGCTATGCTTCGTCTATTGCTCACCTGCTGGAAAATACCATTTCCTCTGACAGTACTTAGCACCCTGAGAGGGGGAACATGTGTCTTGCCATCTTTCCAGGGTGATACACACTTGGAGCAGGAAGATTGCTGGAAAGCACACATCTAATCCCGCCTCACACCCCATAAATCTGGAATGAGGGTCCTTAAGGTGTGACGTAGGCAAAGGAGGGTCTGTTTTTGAGATTCTGCAGAGCACAGGGCGCAGGGATGGGGTCGCTTCGTGCCCCAGCAGGGAGCCCCGGGGGGCAGGAACCTGGTCTGCTCACCGCAGCACCACCCACAGCCTCTGCCCTGCTCTCCTTCTTAATGGGCATTTAATGGGAGCTTCTAAAATTAAATCATACATCTAGCTTGGGAATCCCATGAGTTTCAGTGGACTCAGGCATTGAAGACCAATGAGAAAATGTTTCGACAGAAAGGCAGTGGGCAGCGGAGTAAGCAGGGTGGGCTGAAAGTGCATGGAAGGCTTCATCAATTGACGCCAATGAGTTCTTTCCTACTTTGGCTTCTTTCTTTGTGTGCTCATGAGTCATTTTCAGTGGGTGGGTGTAGACTTTGGAGAAGTTGTTCTTTTTCCTTAGTACTGGTATTTTGCTGCTCACCAGTTAGAGCCCTTGTCAATTTTCTCTTCTTTCAGAACATCCGGTTCCTAAAGGCAGAGTTGCGCATGACCAGGCTTAGCAGGTCCCACATCCTCTCAAACTCCTCTGAGTCTAAGACTACAGGACTTACGGCGTATTGTCTATTTTCGGTGAGCTCTTGCTGAGGCTGCAGGCAGTATTTTTCTTTATGGTCTTATAAGAGGCTGTCCCCTGGTCCCCTTTTTATTATTTATCTTCACCCTTGCACTCCCATTCTGGCACAAAAGAATACACTATAATTTAATCCAATTCAAACTAGATGCGATTCAACTTCCTTCCATTCAACCATTTCTATGGCGCTCGTGTGTCAGACGTGACGCCAGGCACTGTTACCCTTGCATTCAATTCCCCAAGTGAGAGCCATCTAATGGGCATCACATTCAGTCCCATTCCTGGGCAGCCACAGAACTGGAGGACACCAGGGCTCAAGAACTAGCCAGGGGCGCAGCCTCCAAAGTGCTGAGCAAGGAAGAAGGTGGGTGCCTCAGATGCAAAAGGACGTCATTGAGGGAACTGTGTTTGGAAACATGGAGAGGGAAGAAGGGAGCAAGACCGAAAGGCTGGGATAAATAGGATGCAAGAGGAAAAAAAAAAAAAAGGAGGAAGAAGAGAACAGTGGTCCCAGAGGAGTCAGTGGCTGCTCCAGAATCTCTCCATGGGGCCCAGGAAGTTCCCAGGAGCACACAGAATACAGAACGGCAGGTGACCTGGCCGCACAATACTCTTGGGTGGAGTAGCAGCAGTGCCTTGGGGTTATGGCAACTGAACCCAGGAACATTCTTGAGTTTAGGACGTAAGATGACAGTACCGATGAGTACCAAGAACGAGGCCGATAGGAACGGGAGATGCATGTAGTGGTTGATTGAAGCCAAGGGCCGAGATTTCCAAGTTTCCGTGGGTGAAGTAGGCAATTCCAAGTTCAGACAGGAGATTGTAGTTCTGCTGAAAGGTGGCTGGGAACAGAGGAGTACAGCCTTCAAGATGACAAGCGTCCTATCTGTCCCCATGTGGGGGCTGAAGTTTGCAGGGGCAGGTCAATAGGGGGGGAAGGCAGGGAAATGTGGCAGGAGTTAAAGCCCTGGGAGTAGGTGGGTGCATCACACAGGAAGGGATGGCATTGTGCCTGGGGGTGAAGGGAGGGGTTAGGAAGCCAGGTGATGCCCTGATGTCCTAGTTTTTATTTCCCTTTGCCAAGTTCCTTGTGCCTGGTAGGGTCATCAGTCTTCATGACTCCTTCAAAGCTTATCTCAGCGATGGGTACATGACTCAGGCCTGGCCAATCACAGCATCCTTAGCAAGGGACTGGTCCAGCGGCTGGGACCGTGACCCAGGCAGGGTCATTGTGTTTCATCCCATGGAATTTAGTTGCATTTGGGTTTGGTTTTTGCCTTGTTTTTTATTGACAGAGTCCAAGCACCTAGAACAGAGGCTTTCAGTAAATATTTGTTAAATGAGTGGGTGTAGATATTGGAAAAATGTTTGCATCTGGAATCAAATGGTTGCCAATCTGGAATCCTGTGATGCTGAAGCAGCTGGTGACCGTCCTGGCCACCCCATGGGGTGAGATTTTCTATAGAAAAACACCAAGCCTAGAAAACCAGAGAACAGAGATGGGAAGAGGCTGAGAGGGACCAGAAGGAGGTGGAGAGGGGAGCAAAGGGGAGGGAGGGGAAGTGATTAACCTCACGGCCCGGAATCCCAGCTCCAGCTCCAGAAGCTTCAGTTCCTCTGGAGCTCCCTTCACCTCCATCCGGCATCTTTTCCAAGCATGCAAGCAAGAAGTCTCCATGGTTCGCTCTAGTTCGCTTTCTGTTTTGTGGTTGGAAGACGTAAGACGGTGTTCCTCGGGGTTCTCGTGGCTGTGGGGAGCCCGGGAAGTGGGCCGTCTTGACCCGTGACTGTCACTCGGTCTCAGCTGATAGGCTTCCCGGCGCGAGCTGCCCGCTGTGCAGGCTTGATCCTGCCCCATCCCCTGGGACCTTACACCACACTTTTAAAAACAGCAGTTGTCCTGGGGATTAGGGGAAAGGCTTTGCCTTTTGTCGGGATTATTTTCACGAGGAGCCAGACAGACCACCGGGGTTTAGCCTCAAGATCTCGTCTCACGTCGCAAAGAGGCAGGGCCTGCAGAAGCGGACACCTGTCCACTCACTAGGTCGCAGTGAATCACAGGCTGGGCAGAGCGGCCAGAAGGTGGGACACCACATCCACCCACAGGTGGCTGGACCTGGGGGATCTGCCTGGCACGGATGACCAAGGTGCTGAGAGGTGGGTCCCCAGCGCTGGGGCCGAGGGCACCCAGGGCGAAGGGACCCCCTTTCCTAGCTCTGCCTCTGCAGCCTGAGGCAGGCCACACACGCCGAACGACAGGCAGGACGGTCTCTCTTGTATTAACTGGGAACATTTCGTTCATTACTCATCATTACTTCATATTTAATGAGACTCCAATGTGTGCCCAGCACATTAGTAGCTCCACTAAGGACCATAGAGACGGATCCCCCCCAATCGAATTATTCGTAATAAAAACGGGAGGTTGAACAGATAATCTCACAGTGATGCACGGCTGCCTCTTATCTATTTGCCTCTGCTTTGGCTCCTTCTTCCACTCATGGTGCGTCCTCCACATGGGGGGCCTGAGGGATGGGGGCCAAGCCTCTGGGAGGGGGGGCAAGAGGGACACGGGATGGTGAATGAGACAGGCCAGGCCAGGGCAGTTGTATAGTGAAAACGTTTGAGAATTGGGCTGGAGTCCCAGGAAACCTGGGAGCGAGGAGGGTGACATGCGGGCCACGACGTTTCACAGCTGAAAGGAGGCCCCGACTCTGGTCACCCAGCCGGACACAGAGCCTTTCTCTGTAGCGGTGACTCTGCTTCTGTGATTTTCCACGTCACACGAACTGCTGAAGGGTAACCACACAAGGTGAGATGTGCAGAAAGGAGGGTTGTCTGAATGTCTTTGTTTCTCTTTAAAACGAAAAGCCTTCCCCAAATACGTTATCTGGCTTTGTTGGGTGGCTTTGAAGGACACACAGGTCCTTGTGTCTGCAATGGTCAGAAAAGACTTTGCAAAGAAGCGGATCTGCAGAAAATGTTCCCACTTTCGGGGGGAATCTGAGGGCCTTCCTGTGGAGGTGGAGGGGACGCTACCTCGTGTTCCCTGAAAGCAGGACTCTGGGCTCATGCTTGGGGAGGCCGGGGAGGCAAGGTGTGCCCGCCTCACAGCGTGGATCCAGCAGATGGGAAATGCTATTTTTTTCACTTAGGGTTAAAGTCGTTCATAACCCATGCAAGGGCTTTGACTATATTTCAAATGAAAAATACTTTTTTCATCTCATTTCAGATTACAGTGGGGAGAGTTCCTTCGGTGGCACATTTTAGAAATATATAGAAGGAATAACAGAGCAGTAATAGAGTTACAAGTCAGGAGATGCTCATCAGCTATTTGATTTTGGACAATAAGATATTTTCTTTTTTAAAGATTTTATTTATTTATTCATGAGAGACACAGAGAGAGAGAGAGAGGCAGAGACACAGGCAGAGGGAGGAGCAGGCTCCATGCAGGGAGCCCGATGTGGGACTCGATCCCGGGACTCCAGGATCACACCCTGGGCCAAAGGCAGGCACCAAACCGCTGAGCCACCTGGGCTGCCCCAATAGAATATTTTCTTACCTGTAAAATGGGGAGACTCGTACCTACCTCATGTGGGGTTATTGTGGGGTTATCTGAACGGCGACGTGGTGGAGCATAATCTTGCACTTCAGCAAATGGGGGCTCTTGTTGTGCTATTTATGTGAAGATCCTATTAAGTTTAGCCATTCAGAAAGGGGAAGACGGTCCTACAAAATAGCATACAAAGGTTTTGGGATTCATAAGCTCTGTATAAATTGGTTGTATTGGTAGCTCTATGATAAAGGCAACAAAACATTGTGCTTAGTATGATTTCCTTCCACGAGGTAAGTTTGAACTCTGCAGATTATCGAAGGTTCCATGGCAACAGGAATTGTCATTCATCAGCCACTGGACTCTGCAGTAGGATGTCACTCAGCCTTCCCGCAGGGATGAGAGGCTCAGGGAAAAAGGAGTTTTGAGACTGAGCAGTAGGGAGTGGGGACTCCACCCGCCAAAAAGGTGTCTTTCATTTCACTGTCGAGTAAACATGGAATAGACACTGAGCATCTCCGCCGTCCCCACCACCACACCACCGGGCAGGGCACCGGGGTTCCAGTCCCGTGGCCGATGCCAACCCACCCGTGCATTTGGGTTTGGGACTCAGAGCCTGTGGACGATACGGAAGCCTTGAGCCCTGCAATCTTTGGAGGATTCCCCGAATGCAATTTCTTTGGTTGCTCTTCAACCTTCCTTTGTCCCTTTATTTCCACACATCGCCAGACTTCCTCCGTGTGGGTCAGGCTGGCTCCGCCGACCTTCCCCTGGCCACTGCAAACAGCCGTCTCCTCTCTTCCTCTTGTTCCCAGCAGGCTTCTCCCAGGGGTTTGCCTGAGTGGGAACCAGGCCACTTTGGAATACACCTTTCCCTGGTGGTCCTTTTATTTTTTTTTAAGATTTTTTTTTTAATTTATTTATGAGAGACAGAGAGAGAGAGAGAGAGAGGGTGAGATATGATGCGGGACTCGATCCCGGGACCCCAGAGTCATGGCCTGAGCCGAAGACAGATGCTCAACCACTAAGCCTCCCAGGCGTCCCTCTCCGGCGGTCCTTTTGAGATGTCTGACCATTTGTCTACACCCCATGAACCCACAACCTGGTGGGAATCATGGTGGCTTCCTTGCTTCTCCTTTGTCATCTCCAGGATTCATCCCTGTTTATGCAAAGACATCTTCTCCCCATCTCACAGATTCTGGGATCCCTGTCTCATCCCTGCCACCAAAGACCCTTAGGATCGCTCCCTCATACATTTGTTAGGGGTCTGGAAATTTCCTCAATCTTCTTGCGGCTGTCTGCAGGCACTCCCATTCTTCAGCTACTCAAAGGGAGCGATCTTTCTTCTACTTTACTTCTATCTTTCAGGATCATGGTTACCTGCCACAAGGTCATAATCCAGAGCGACTCCACCTCCAAGGTCATAAATTTGGTATCAAAGAGTTTTCAGACAACACTGCGACTTGGAGGAGCTGCTAACATGAATTCACGGAGTTGGCCGGTTGTAAGGTCATAATTGCCTAGAGGCCCATGTCCAAACTAAACATAGCATTTGCCTGATGACAATGCCTTTTATTTTTATTTTATTTTTTATTTTTTTTAATAATCTGAATTAAAAAAAAAATTTTTTTATGATAGTCATCACAGAGAGAGAGAGAGAGAGGCAGAGACACAGGCAGAGGGAGAAGCAGGCTCCATGCACCAGGAGCCCGACAAGGGATTCGATCCCGAGTCTCCAGGATCGCGCCCTGGGCCAAAGGCAGGCGCCAAACCACTGCGCCACCCAGGGATCCCGACAATGCCTTTTAGAATACGGAGGGGAGCTAGTAGGGGGTCAGGGAGAGCCCAGGTAGGTGGCATGCATTCTAGAAGGCTCCCCTGTACTGGCTTCTCACCAAAGCAAACCTCTCATCCTGAAACAAGAGCCCTGTCATCACGGGCAGATCCCACTCTCAGTACCTGTCCCTGAGCACTGGTAGCGCCTGCCAGGCCCTGCTGCCTGCAGGAAGGAAAGGAAGGAAAGTAGAAGTTTGGGCCGCTCAGGAGCCTCTGGGGCTGCAGGGTGAGGCGAGGGGCATTCAGCATCAGGATGGTTCCCTCCAATGGGAGCAGATAGGCCTGCACTCCCCTGTGAGCCTGCACTCTCCTGTGGGCCTGCACTCTCCTGTGAGCCTGCACTCCCCTGTGGGCCTGCACTCCCCTGCGGGCCTGCACTCTCCTGCGGGCCTGCACTCCCCTGTGGGCCTGCACTTTCCTGTGGGCCTGCACTCCCCTGTGGGCCTGCACTCCCCTGTGAGCCTGCACTCTCCTGCAGGCCTGCACTCCCCTGTGGGCCTGCACTCCCCTGTGAGCCTGCACTCTCCTGTGGGCCTGCACTCTCCTGTGGGCCTGCACTCCCCTGTGAGCCTGCACTCCCCTGTGAGCCTGCACTCTCCTGTGGGCCTGCACTCCCCTGTGGGCCTGCACTCCCCTGTGAGCCTGCACTTTCCTGTGGGCCTGCACTCTCCTGTGGGCCTGCACTCCCCTGTGGGCCTGCACTCCCCTGTGAGCCTGCACTCTCTTGTGGGCCTGCACTCCCCTGTGAGCCTGCACTCCCCTGTGAGCCTGCACTCTCCTGTGGGCCTGCACTCCCCTGTGAGCCTGCACTCTCCTGTGGGCCTGCACTCCCTTGTGAGCCTGCACTCCCCTGTGAGCCTGCACTCCCCTGTGAGCCTGCACTCTCCTGTGGGCCTGCACTCCCTTGTGAGCCTGCACTCCCCTGTGAGCCTGCACTCCCCTGTGAGCCTGCACTCCCCTGTGAGCCTGCACTCTCCTGTGGGCCTGCACTCCCCTGTGGGCCTGCACTCCCCTGTGAGCCTGCACTCTCCTGTGGGCCTGCACTCCCCTGTGAGCCTGCACTCCCCTGTGAGCCTGCACTCTCCTGTGGGCCTGCACTCCCCTGTGGGCCTGCACTCCCCTGTGAGCCTGCACTCTCCTGTGAGCCTGCACTCTCCTGTGAGCCTGCACTCTCCTGTGGGCCTGCACTCCCCTGTGAGCCTGCACTCTCCTGTGAGCCTGCACTCTCCTGTGAGCCTGCACTCCCCTGTGGGCCTGCACTCCCCTGTGGGCCTGCACTCCCCTGTGAGCCTGCACTCTCCTGCAGGCCTGCACTCCCCTGTGGGCCTGCACTCTCCTGTGAGCCTGCACTCCCCTGTGGGCCTGCACTCTCCTGCGGGCCTGCACTCCCCTGTGGGCCTGCACTCCCCTGTGAGCCTGCACTCCCCTGTGAGCCTGCACTCTCCTGTGGGCCTGCACTCTCCTGTGAGCCTGCACTCTCCTGTAGGCCTGCACTCCCCTGTGGGCCTGCACTCTCCTGTGGGCCTGCACTCTCCTGTGGGCCTGCACTCCCCTGTAGGCCTGCACTCCCCTGTGGGCCTGCACTCCCCTGTGAGCCTGCACTCCCCTGTGAGCCTGCACTTTCCTGTGGGCCTGCACTCTCCTGTGGGCCTGCACTCTCCTGTGGGCCTGCACTCTCCTGTGGGCCTGCACTCCCCTGTGAGCCTGCACTCCCCTGTGGGCCTGCACTCTCCTGTGGGCCTGCACTCCCCTGTGGGCCTGCACTCCCCTGTAGGCCTGCACTCCCCTGTGGGCCTGCACTCCCCTGTGAGCCTGCACTCTCCTGTGGGCCTGCACTCTCCTGTGAGCCTGCACTCCCCTGTGGGCCTGCACTCTCCTGTGGGCCTGCACTCCCCTGTGAGCCTGCACTTTCCTGTGGGCCTGCACTCTCCTGTGGGCCTGCACTCCCCTGTGGGCCTGCACTCCCCTGTGAGCCTGCACTCCCCTGTGGGCCTGCACTCTCCTGTGGGCCTGCACTCCCCTGTGAGCCTGCACTCCCCTGTGGGCCTGCACTCTCCTGTGGGCCTGCACTCCCCTGTGAGCCTGCACTCTCCTGTGAGCCTGCACTCCCCTGTGGGCCTGCACTCTCCTGTGGGCCTGCACTCCCCTGTGAGCCTGCACTTTCCTGTGGGCCTGCACTCTCCTGTGGGCCTGCACTCCCCTGTGAGCCTGCACTCCCCTGTGGGCCTGCACTCTCCTGTGGGCCTGCACTCCCCTGTAGGCCTGCACTCCCCTGTGGGCCTGCACTCCCCTGTAGGCCTGCACTCCCCTGTGGGCCTGCACTCTCCTGTGGGCCTGCACTCCCTGTGTAGGCCAGGAAATCTGCACCAACAGGCTGCCTCCCAGTCAGAGCATCCTTGCCACCGGAGGGTGATTTGCCAAAGGGGGTCCAGGCAGGAGTCTTAGCCTGTTCAGGCTGAGATGGCAGGAAGCCCCAGGCTCGGTGGTTCAAACCACAGAACCTTACTCCTTACAGTTCAGGATCCTGGCCAGTCAGTTCCCAGTAAGAATACTCTTCCTGGTGTGCAATGTCCTTCCTTGGAGGATGGGAGGGAAGGGGAGGGAGGAGGGAGAGAGAGGGAGAGGGAGGGGGACAAAGGGAGGGGGAGGGAGGGACAGGAAGGGGGAGAGGTGAAGGTCAGGAAGGGGGAGGGAGGGAAAGGAAAGACGAGAAAGGGAGGGGGATGGAGGGGAGAGGGAAGGGGAGGGAGGAGGGAGAGGGAGGAAGAAAGGGAGGGAGGGGGAGAGGTGAAGGACAGGAGGAGGGAGGGAGCGGCAGGAAAGGGGAGGGCAGGAAGGGGGAGGGAGAGGTCTTTGTCATCTCATCTGGACACCCAGCCTGCTGGGGCCCACCCTCATTTTCTCACCGAAAGCTCATCAGGTCCCCAAGGTCCCCTCTGGTACCATCACCTCAGGGGCTAGGGCTTCAGCCCATGTATTTGGGGGGCACCCAAACGTGTGGTCCGTGATAGTACGAGATGATAAGGAAGCAGGTTTTAGCTCCATATCACGATGGACTTCGAAAGAATGATTTTATGTGGTCATAGAACTCACTGGACAGATGTGAGGTGAACGCAGCGTGTGGAGGCCGGTGTTGGGCCCTGGGGGTGCAGGGCGGGACAAGCTCACCTTCCAAGGACAACGCGGACACCACGCAGCCTAATACACCTGCTTTTCCTGCGGTGTCTCTCCTGTGTGCAAATGGCCCCACGTGTCACACGGTCACGTCGGGATACCTGTCGGCATCCCACGAGTAAAAAATAGACCCGCTCGTTGACGGAATGATAAATACTAAGGCAAAGGGACACAGCCTTGCCTAAAACTTCTGTCGAAGCTGTTGCATGACAAGGGCCAAGGCCAGGCCTCCGGCTTCCGTCTCACACTCAGAGCTGGCTCGCGCACGTGCGGGCCTCGGTGCGGCCTCCGTGTGCACAGATGGCCACCGGCTGACCTTGGCAGTGGCACATCACAGACACGGCCCGAGGCCGCTAGACCACAGGGACTTGCAGATTCAACTGTGAGTGGAAGACGGGGAGGAAAGGGACTGGGGGGAGGGACGCGGAATCACGGAGCACAAACACCCGCAGGAAGCCAGCTACACGTGTCACGTGCGGGCAGCACCTCCGGGGCTCAGGCCCTGGCTGCGTCACGGGGCAAATTCTGTTCTCTGTCACAATCTTACTGAGATGTGATTTCTGTACCCAAACCCTCACGCTCCTGAAGGGTGCGAATCAGTGGCGTCTGGGATATCCCTCCCTGCCGACCAGCATCCTGTAGCTCTCTGTCCCCTGGCTGCCCCTAATCGACTCTGGGTTTGCCTCTCCTGGACATTTCTTACAATGGAATTTCTACAGTATGGGGTCTTCTGTGTCTGGCTGTCGTTAGAATAAAGGTTTTATGGATTTCCCCGCGCGGTGGCCTGCATTAGCACGGCTTTCTTTAGGACTCAATACGATTGCCTTTGTATGAATGCAACATATTGCGATTACCCGCTTATAAGTTGATCGACCTTTAGGTCGTTCATACTTTTTTGGTGAATAATAATGTTTCTTCGAACATTCACGCAAACATTTTTGCGTGCATGTTTTTAATTCCCTGGGTGCGCTCCAAGGAGTGGAAGTTTCGGGTCTCATGGTAACTCCAGGCTTAGCATGCTCAACTGTTTTCCAAAGTGAAGCGTCATATTTCAGCCCTACCAGCAACATGGGGGGGGGTCTACTTCCCCTCTATCATTTTATTGCAGCCGTCTTAGCGCACACGACATGGTATCTCACTGTATCCCTATTCCTGTGTGCATTTTCCTCATCACTAATGATGTCAAGCTTTTTAAAAAAACGTTTTTATTATCTGTGTACATACCTCCTTTAGAGGTAATATGCATTCAAATCGTTTGTCCATTCAAAAATAAGGTAATTTGCAATTTTTATTATTGAGTTTTGAGTCCTTTAAGATATTCTGGATAGTAGACCCGTATCAGATACATGCTTTTCAATCTTTCTCCCATTCTTCGAATTTCCTTTTTACTCTCTTGATAGTGTCCTTTGAAGTACAAAATTTTTCATTTTGATGCAGTCCGATCTATCTACTTACCAAAATCGCTCATGCTTTTTATGTCATCTCTACCCAAACCATTGTCATAAACATTCACTTGTATGTTTTCTTCTAGGACCTTTATGGTTTAGGTTTTTACACTTCAGTCTTTGATTTAATTTAGTTTTGTGTGCAGTGTGACATTAGGTTCTAACTCCATGGTTTTGCATGAGTGATCTAATTTTCATATAATTTGTTGAAAAAGGATGTCTTTGCATCCTTGTTGAAATTTAAGGGTTTTATCTGGATTCTCTATTCTATCCCTTTGACCTATTATGTCTGTCCTGATGCCAATATCACATTGTGTTGATGACTACAGCTTGACAGTAGACTTCGAAGATGGAAAGTGAGAATTCTCCAAGAACAAGTTCTCTTATTCTTTTTCAAGTTTGTTTTGGCTATTCTGGGTCCTTTGCATTTATATATGAATATGAGCATTAGCTCCACAAAGAGACAAGCAAGGATTTTGAAGGGATTGCACTGAATCTGTAGATCACTTTGGTTACTCTTCCAATTTCAACAATATTAAGCATTCCAGTCCATGAATATAGAAGTATTTCCATTAACTTAGGTCTTCTTTAATTTTTTCAACAATGTTTTGCAATTTTCAGTGTACAGTTTTGCACTTAAAAAATATATATTTTTAAATATTTTGTTTTTTATTATTTATGAGAGACACACACACACACAGAGGCAGAAACACAGGCAGAGGGAGAAGCAGGCTCCAGGCAGGGAGCCCGACATAGGACTCGATCCTGGGTCTCCAGGATCAGGCCCTGGGCTGAAGGTGGCAATAAACCGCTGAGCCACCCAGGCTGCCCGCACTTAAAATATTATTTTCTAATTTTATTCTTTCTGATGTTGGTTAGAATTGTTTTCTTAATTCCATGTGTAGATTATTAATCTACAGTGTATAGAAATAAAATTGGTTTTTGTATATTGAGCTTGTATCTGACAATCATTTGAAACACATTTATTAGTTATATAAATTTTGTGTATGTGTGCATGTGTGTTCTTTAAGATTTTCTGTGTTCAAGATTGTGGCATCCGTGAATAGAGTTTTACTTCTTTTCTTTTTTTAGGCTGGATACCTTTTATTTCTTTATCTTGCCTAATTGTCCTGGCTAGTAAAACATTGAATAGCAGTGCTGAAATCTTAGGGGACAGCATTCAGTTTTTCATCAATAATTATGATAATATTAGCTGTAAGTTTTTAATAGATCTTTATCAGGTTGAAATAATTCCTTTATATCACTAGTTTGTTGAGAGGTTTTATCATGAAAGGATGTTGAAATTTGTCACAAGATTTTTTCTGTGTCGGTTGACGTAATTATGTGTTTTTGTTCTTTTTATATTAATTTATTAATTATTATGTTGGTTGATTTTTGGATGTTAAATTATGGTTGGATTTCTGGATTTCTGGGTTAAAGGCCACTTAGTCATGTCATAGAATCCTTTTGGTAAACAGTTTGATAGTATTGAGGATTTTTGTGTTTATATTCATAAAGGATATTGGTTTGCAGTTTTTTTGGTGATGTCTTTGCTTGGTTTTGATATTAGTAATACTGCCTCATAGGATGAGTTGAAAATTGTCTCTGCCTTTTCTGTTTTTTAAAGGAAATTTGGAAAAGATTGATGCTAATTAAGTCTTTAACATTCAGTAGCATTTACCAGTAAAGTCATGTTATTCTGGACTCCTCTTTGTGGTTAGCTTTTCTGATTACTAAGTCAGTCCCTTTACTTATTATAGATACCTTCAAATTTTTCTTTTCTTTTTGAGTCTGTTTCAGTCATCTGTGTCTTTTAAGGAATTGTCCATTTCACCTGGATTGCCAATTTGTTGGCATACAACTGTTCATAGTATTCTCTCTAGTCCTTTTTATTTATGTATGGTCAGCAATGATCTCTCTTCTTTCATTCGTGTCCTTAGTAATTTAAGTCTCCGCTCTTCTGTTTCAGTCTCAGTAAAGGTTTATCAATTTTGTTGATCTCTTCAAAGAACAAGTTTTTGGTCTCAAAAATTTTCTCTATTGGTTTTCTCTTCTGTCTTTCATTTATTTCTACTCTCACCTTTATTATTTTTCCTTCTTCTTGCTTTGAATTTAATTCATTTTTTTCCTTTTCAATTTTCTTAAGATGGACGCTTAGGATACTGACTTGAGATCTTTTCTCTTTTTTACTGTAAGTGCTTATAGTCATAAATTCTCCTCTAAGCACAGCTTCAGTTGTTTCCCATAAATTTTGGTATGCTGTGTTTTTGTTTTCACTCATTTCAAAGTACTTTCTAATTTTCCTTGCACTTTCTTCTTTGACTCATTGATGTTCACATTTTAAAATTTGTCAGATTATCTTATGTCATTGACTCATAATTTCATTACAACTGTGGTCAGAAAGTGCACATTTTATGATTTCAATCATTTGAAATTTGTTAAAGCTTGCTTTAGGTTCCTAAATTATTGTCTATCCTAGATATGTTCTTTTTAAAAAATATTTTATTTATTTATTCGAGAGAGAGAGAGAGGCAGAGACACAGGCAGAGGGAGAAGCAGGCTCCATGCAGGGAGCCCGTTGTGGGACTCGATCCCAGGACTCTGAGATCACGCCCTGGGCCAAAGGCAGATGCTCAACTGCTGAGCCACCCAGGGATCCCCATCCTGGATATGTTCTATGCATACTTGAGAGGAAGGTGTGCTGTGATGCTGTTCAGTGGAGTCTTGTGTAGATCTCTGTTAGGGCTAGTTGGTTTGTGGTATTGTTCAAATCTTCTATTTCTTTGTTGGTCTTGTACTTAGTTGTTTTATATATTACTGAAAAGTGGCATACTGGGATCTCTGATCACTGCTGAATTGTTTCTTTCTCCTTTCTTTTCTGTTAATTTTGCTTCATGCTATTGTGAAGGTAAGAAGTTAGGTGCCTATGTGTTTAAAATTATCATATCTACATGGTTATATTAAACTCATGGATTGACCTTGTTATCCCCTGCAGCCCCTTGCAGGCAGTCAGAGGCAAACATGGCTCAAGTTTGGGGATACTTGCTTCCCTGCTCCATCTAGCTCATCGACTGCTTTCAATTGCTCATCAGTAGATGTAACTACATCTTGTTATAGGAGAAGCAGATGTGGAGAAAGAGGAACTGAGTCTTGAAGGATGAAAAGAGCTTAGTCAGAGCTTAACCTCTTAGTGAGGGAAATTTAGACATGAAAGTAGAACAGAGCAAAACGTGTTCAGGCTGGTGTATTTCCATCAGAGTGGTTGGAAGGTAGCGTAGGAGGAGGCTCACTGTGAGGCTGAGAAAACACCAGGACAAGATCTTGAAGGACCTAGGAAGTCAACCAAAGGTGTCAGATTTTATTCTGATGGCTCTGGGGCTCCAGAGGAGGATTTTAAATAAGGGTGTGATTGCAGATATACAAGTCAGTAGTGCACCATTCTGGCAACGTGGAGAGCTCACTGCTGGGAAAAAGCAGAACAGTAAACGAAGAGCAAATGGTGAACAATGGAGTAAGGCAAAGAAGCGAGGCACCCTGAGAGGTGCAGAGAAGTGTATTTTACAAGACTTTGGTGGTTGTGGATGAAGAACAAAGCTGCCGCATTTCCACCTTTAGTGAGTACGATTCAAAAGAGGTGGAGCCTACAGAAATGAGACCACTGTCTTTTAAGAGAAGGTGGTGAGACTGCAGAGCTGAGGGGCATCCAAATAGAGGTGCCCACTAAGCTGTCACATGTTAACGTGAGGCGTTCGGGAGATTAATCTGGGGTGGGTATGTTTATTTAGGGCGTATTTTCTTTTTTTTTAAAAAAGATTTAGTTATTTTTATTTTAGAGAGAGAGAGAGAGTAAACACCAGTAGGAGAGGGGAAGAGAGAGAGAGAGCATCTCAAGCAGACTCCTCCTCTGAGTGTGGAGCCTGATGTGGGGCTCGATCTCATGAGATCATGACCTGAGCTGAAATCAGAAGTCGGACGCTTCACCGACTGAGCCACCCAGGTGCCCCTGGGGTGTATTTTCATATAAAATTTAACTATATGAAGCCAGAGAAGAAGTGAGATCATGTAGGGAGAGCATTTAATTGAGATGAGTGTGTCTGCAAGATAGCTTTGGAAGAAAACAGCATTTGAAACAGGGCAGAGGAAAGAACTGCAAGAAAGATCCCGAACAAGCACAATCAGTAGAGCTTTCTCTGTCTTCCCCTCCAGCCATGCAGCACAGAACACACACAGCACAGTGTCGTGCCAGCCGTCAGCGTCCAGGGTGGCCTTACAGGAGCTTGTGACATCCCAGGGCAGCAACTACAGTGTTTGGAATCTCTTACTTTCAACAGATGGTCTGAGCTGTGGCTCGCAATTCCTTGGAGTATACATCAAGCCTGTTCTTTAAACACATATTTAGTAAGATAATATTGTTTTGGAATCAATTCAACATGCCCCCCGCTTCCTAAAATTGAGACCATTGGCCACACTGGCCTAGCCCCGGAATCAGTACCTTTTCCTCTTTGGGGCCCTTTGAGCTTATCCTACATCCATATGCCTGCAAATAACGGCCCAGGGCCCATCTTTTGTTCTGGAAATCTTCATTTGACTCTTACTGTGTTTGTGATGGAGTAGTAAACACTCAAGGTCTAAGTTAACCAACCTTTAAGTATTTAGAAGAGTAACTGCACCAAAGCAAGCAGTTAATACAGATGAAGTATTTTATCATTGTCCCTACGGTTATTTAGCGGAGGCTCACTTGCAAAGCCAAGGGATTGGGTGGCACGTGATTGTGGGCTCACTGCACATGCTCCCCATTCCCCTGAAGTGCCCGTGGCCCAGGTGGCCCTGTAGAGCACTCACTGAGACAGCAGACCCAGCACAGAAGAGCAGTGCAGGGTCTGAGGAGCCATGTGACGAGGCCACACTAGAGGGTTGCAGGGTTAAGAGTAACCGGAAAATGACCAGGTGGTGACATCTGATCTGTCTTCAGAGACGAAAGTGAGCATTGTGCTCACGTGGGGTCAGCCCTGCAGCTCCAAGTGGGACCTGCCCCAGGCCGCGGTACTGCCTGCTGGAGGGTGTGTGCCCTGCCCTCCCCAGAGAGGGGCTCTGCTCTTTTGATGCTATTTTTTTTTTTTGAGATTTTATTTATTTGAGAGAGAGAGAGAGAGAGGGAGAGAGAGAAACTGAGAATGAGCACGGGGAGGAGCAGAGGGAGAAGCAGTGTCCACTGAGCGGGAGCCTGATGTGGGGCTCAGTCCCAGGACCCCGGGATCATGACGTCAGCTGGCAGCAGACACGGAACGACTGGGCCACCCAGGCGCCCTTGTTTTGATGCTTTTTCTTTCCTGTTCTGTCCACGAGCACTGGCGGTGTGTCCAGCGTGCTCAGATGAGGCGGCTGCTCAATGGCCGGACACCCCGGGTGGAGGGAGCGCAGCTTGGTCGGGGGCCGCTGTGTGCTTGAGAGAAGAATCCACCGGCTTTGGGTGATGGACTGTTTCTCTGAGGCTTACCCATCCTCTTCATCCCAAGTAACGTGAAAGAAGAAGAAAAGTGGTTCAAACTGGCTTGATAGGTTTCATATGTCCAAATTGTTGATATTTTGGACAGAAGAACTCAATAGCGTGAGTGCGTTTGGCAGAGACGGGAATTGAAGCAGATTGCTAGATTCCATTTTCGTAAAGTCTGCTTGGTGGGGGGATGCCTGGGGGCCTCAGCGGTTGGGCACCTGCCTTCGACTCAGGTCGTGACCCCAGGGTCCCGGGATCGAGTCCCACGTCGGGCTCCCTGCATGGAGCCTGCTTCTCCCTCCACCTGTGTCTCTGCCTCTCTCTGTGTGTCTCTCATGAATAAATAAATAAGATCTTAAAAAAAAAAGTGTGTTTCTCCCCTTTGCGACCCCAGGGCAGCTCTTGTTTGCCCACAGGCCAGGTATTTCTGTGTGTGACTGCTCTTTGGGGTTCAGGCTGGTTGATGGGGTGGGAGTGGGGGAGCCTCGTGTCACCAAGGCAATGACTTGAGCATTTCCCAGGGCAGCCCGAACCCCGCAGGGCCCCCGCCTGACTCTGGCCACCAGCCCACAGGTGACAGCCCCCTGACCCCGAAGTGCCTAGGACACCCTCTGACCTGCCCACCCCACGCCCCTCGAAGGGGAGAGAGAGCCTAACCTGACTTGAAAGATTGTTGGCAGGCAGTGCGTGCAGAGTCCCCGGGGAGAGATGACTGTCCCCAGAAGTGAGTTTTTCAGGGAAAGCCAGGAGACTTCACAAGCACGTGGGGCATCATAAATGTGGGAATTTCTGAAAGTCTAAGGAGCTAAACTTTGCAGGTGTCCCAGAATCACGAGGCGTGGGTAAGTCAACATGCCCTGAAATGCTTGGTTTTCTCACTCAGTTTTGTGAATTTAGCCATTTTCAGCAAACCCCATCCCGTGGTCACAAATCCTGTGTCACACCCCCCGCCCCCCGCCACCGCCGGGCCTGTTGTGAAGCACCGTGGGGCTAAGAAAAAAAAATCAGCAATGAAGTCTTGCAATATCTCCTTACAGAGGTGCTTCTTAACTTTGGCTACAGATTGGAGTCCTGGGGGGACCTTTACAAGCCCCATCGCCCAGACTAGGGTCCATAGAGGGGGGTCGGGAGGTGGGGGTGCCCGGCAGGCTGTCCTCAGAGCCTGGCTCGGTGCTGCCTCATGGGGAGACCCCTCAGCTTCTCCTGCCTGCAGCACAGCACCCGTGCCCACCTCTGGTCCTCGGCGCTCCCTTCCCCTTCGGGTAAGCAGCCCTGGCACAGGACGGGTTCCCTCCTTCCTTCTGCATCTTTGCTCAGGCCACCTGGGCCTTTGGGGCCGATGTGGGTTTGAAGCGAGAGAAAGTTAATTTTTTGCTTTCTTCCTCATGGGCTCATAGGCTGCAGTGTTTTGACTTTTGTTTTTGCTTTTTGGTCGAGAGATGCAGAGGGCACTGCAGGGGTGATGAGGGGGACAGCAGTCCTTTCCCGGGCACAGGGACAGGGGCAGAAAGCAGGGGCTGTTGCCGGCCCCTCGCCCAGGTCTGCAGTGGACAAGCTCCTTGCGGGGATGCTCAGGGGGCCAGGAGCCCATCCTAGGCCTGCTGAGAGGGCTTCCTTCTGGGCCTCCAGTCTTCACGAGAAGCTGGAGTTTCCAAAGAGCTGGAGAGCCTTTGAGGCGTCACGGGGAGGCCACAGCCATCCGTCCAGTTCAGATGCTATTAGATTCCTCTCAAAAGGGGTTTGGGAGACAGAATGAAGGGCTGTGCCTTCCAGAATGCACACAGCATTATAGTTTAGAGAACCCCCTTGGTGCATTGCAGGTACTGATAATGCGGAAAGGAAACGTATTGGTGGTGAGCGGCAAAACTTTTTTATGGGGACACCTTACAAGAACAGGCCGGCTCTAGGGGAACCTGGGTGGCTCAGTTGGCTAAGTGTCTGCCTTTGGCTCAGGTCATGATCCCAGGGTCCTGGGATCGAGACCTGCATTGGGCCCCCTTTTCAGCAGGGAGTCTGCTTGCCCCCCCCCCACTCATGCTCTCTCTCTCTCTCAAATGAATAAATAAAATCTTAAAAAAAAAAAAAAAAAAAAAAAGAACAAGCTGGCTCTGCTTTGGTTCTCAGCTCCGTCTGCATATTTTGGTCACTCCCAGCGGGACGGTCCCCAGCGACACCACCCATCACCCATCAGGCAGTGAGCCTGAGCCAGGAACCGTGTGGCTATTCACCGTGCCCTTTGTTTTCTGTATCCCGACCCTCGGACACCTGGCCCTTCGCTGACACTGGAGTTGCTACTTCTCCAGGGGAAGCCAGTTCTTAGAGATGCAACCCAACCGACCCAAAGCCCGAATGCCCCCACCTCCTCTGTCGCACTCTGGGCCACTCTTGTGGCTGCTCCAAACGCCCCAGGCCTAGGGACCAGACAACTGGGGACAGTCCCTGCCCCCCACAGACCCCACAGATGCTACACAAAGTAGCCAATGCTAAGCCTGTTCATCCTGCCTCGCCTGTTCTTTACTATGGAAACCACGAGGAAGGATCTTCCCCACATTTCCCCGTCTCCCTCTGCCTCCTGACTGACCTTGGTGCTCCCCTGACGATCCCCCACGGTCTGTCCCCTCCTGTTGGGATCTGTGAGACACAAACCATCTTTTTAATGGCAGTCGTCTCTTGATCTGTTGACCTCCCCGTACCTCAATAATCATAAAACCTATAAGAAAACAGCCCAAGAGCTTGGCCGTGTATCAGCAAGAGGTTGGGGCTCTCAGCCATCTCAGATTTAGAGACGTTCAAGGACGCCTTTTCTACCACATTTGCCCGTGAAACAAGGTATGCGGCTTCCATGGCCTCACTGCTTCGCACTTGACAATGATGTACAGCCACCACGCTAGGCCCTAAGTACAATCCTCTAAATCTATATTTCTTACTGAGCCAGATTATTTGTCTTTCTGACAATATTAGGCCTTGGAAATGTAATTTTTTAAATTAAAGAACTTTATAACGTGGTTCTCCAGAAGAGCTCCATCCAGCCCAGATGAGGACATTTGTCTCCAGCTCTGTCCCCTCGGTGATATTTTAATATTACATAATTCACTTAACAATGCACCTATTCATTATGGGCGAATCTCGCCACCATCTTCTTGCACTGCTGCTAATTGGCTAGTTTGAGGAAAGTTTTTCTCGGTTAAAATCCTTGTCAGTTTTCAGAAGTAATTTGCTTGGCATTAGCACCAAATTAAGATGTTTTCCAGAAGACGTTCACAATTTAAGCCGCACACTGTGAAGGATTGTACGACGCATTGGAGACGAGATACGTAGAAACCCCATGCACCTGTTAGGAGTGCAGAGGATCCTGGAATGAGAAGCCCAACCAACCACCAGGCTGGCGGAGCGGGGGGCTCAGAGGTGTCCCCAGCCGGCAGTCTCTCTGACTCCACCTCCCGTGTCTCTCTTCTGCCCTGGCTCTGCTCCCCATAGGGCCACGGTGTGCGATGGCAGGGCTGGTCTGAGTCCTTCTGGGGCAGGTCGAAGAGTGAGCCCTGCAGTTGTTCATCCTCCTCATCGTCAGGTGGGCCGATCTTGTGCCAATGCCTGGGCCCAGGTGGATGGGCTTCTTGACCGGCCGCCCAGAGGAGAGAAGGCAGGACTCCTGGGAGAAAACCAGGGTCTGGCCCTAAAGGAAAGGCCCCAGAAGCTGATGGCAAGCCACACGTATGTCCATTATGTATTCCTAGAGGGATGCTAGGCGATCCAGTGCTGAATAATTTCTGATATAAATCAGTACTCTTGTCATTCTCATTCTGTATTTTGGGAAAGGAAGCATTTGTAGAAACAGGGAGCAATTCTTACACATAATACAGGTTACTAAGGTGTGCGTGTTATGCTTCGAGTAGAGCACCTCATAAACCTACTTGTGTAAAGGATATCAATGCAAGTATATGAAGTATGTAAATAAGTGTGATGCTTTAAGTCATGAATTAATGAAAAGATTCTTCACTGGATTCTTTTCCTTTAACATATCTCACTGTGACCTGAGGTTCCCCATGGTAGATTCTCTTAGGGTTGTTTTGGTAAGAGCACTTGGTATTTTTCCAAAGACAAATGAGAGAAGTTGCTCAGCTATACCAAGAGGGACGTCCCGCCTTCCCAGGCTCCAGATGACCCACAGTGCAGTGCTTAATAGTGCTGCTAGCACATGGAGAATGTGTCGGTAGTGGTTGTGTACTCTAAGTCAAAACCAGAAGGGACTTACAGGGTGTTAGGAATGCTCGCCCAGGAATAGCACTGTCCACTGCACCTTTCTGTGATGCTGCAAATGGTCTAGACCTGCTCTGTCCCCTCTGGTTCCCACTAGGTGTATGTGGCTATCGGATCCTCGATGTGTGGCAGGTGCAACTAAGAAACTGAATGTTCAATTCCATCTAATGTTAATTAATTAAAATTAAAATTCAAAGAGATACACGTGACTGGTGGCTACCAACTGGGGCCGTGCAGGTCTGGAGCATTGGCACGATGAAGGGGAGGGACGTTTGCTGTTTGGAAGTATTCATAGCTTCTATGTCATGTAAGAAAAAAGAAAAGGACTTGATCAGGAAAAATTCTAGATCTCAGGTGTATTTAACTGTTGCGCAGAAAGGCTTTGCATCCGGTCTGTTTGCAGTAATTACCAAGGACCAAGTGGGAGCTAGACATCGAAGACGGGGAACCTGGCCTCCCAGCTTCTCACTAGCTCAGCCAGCATCCTCGCTGTCCTGGGAATCCCGGGCGTTAGCAGCCCTCTTTAATGCGGTTGTCCAGCAAGGGGCTGAAGCTTGGCTGTCATTTAACCTCCATAGACTTAACTTTCTCTTGCTGAGGTTCGGCATCTGCCAGCTTCACTAGTGCATGTGGGCACATGGTGTGTTGAATGCTGTTTCTGGAGACAGATGGATCTGCCAAGGCAATTATGCTCTGTTAGAAAAAAGCTTCTAATGCTTAGCAATTCTGAATATTATTTTATCTGAAAAAAAAAAAGATGTCTCATAAATGTGCCTCAGAAGACTGCAGGGTTGACCCTAACGAAGTGTTAGCAAGATAGAATTTGAGCCCCGGAAGGACCTCATCCCGTGAGTTCACTGCACAGATAGGAGGATGGAGCTCAAGAAAACTGATGTGCCTCCAGCCATGAAGTTAATTAGTGGCAGAGATGAAACTAGAATTCAGGTCTTCTGGTCCAGCTTTCCTTTTACTACAAAATATGGCTTATCTGTGGTTCTGTGGAAGGCACATCCCACTTTTGACAACATTTCCACATTAGAGACAAGCTACTCTATTAGCAGTTTTCTCCTAAATCTTCATGCCTCCTGAGCAGATAAAGTCCATTTCTGATGAAAGAATTTAACTTAAAGAACGCACTTCACTGCATTCAAATAAGCCCTTTAAACATCCTGCACTTCAAGCTTTTATTCTAGATTCCATTGTAAGGTGATAATGAGGAGCTGAAAACTAATTAGCTCATCAGACAAAACTGTCTGGTCTGCCATCTGCTGAGTCTGGAGAGTGATAGTCCCTGGTCGAACTGAGAAAAGGGACTAAATATATCAATTTTCCCCTTTCCTCACCCCATTCTTGCCTGGTTGCATGATGGAGAAGGGGTAATGGAAGACCCTGGGCTAGTTTGCCCTGCCAGTCGGGGATGCGGTCACACATCTCTGGTGTGGATGTCAAATCCAGTGTTTCCAAGTATTACCATAAATGTAGTTGTATGGGGTTGTCTTCATTGCTGTGAACCCCCTTCCAATATACGTGTCCCATCATTTGGGGAGGATGAAAATCATTTGAGGGTCAATGTGCAGTTTTCACGTTAGTCAAGTTGCCAGGACCCCAAAGTCTCCATTGGCCAGGTGTCTCCCACTTAGATTTGGAATGAACCCTTGAACTCTTCTCTGTAGATGACCTCTCTTATCATGAGCTTGAGTGGCTCTTGTCTCTGGAACTGGGCAACCTTTCTTTGTTTATGCAAGCATCTTGTCTTCTATTTTACTGAGAACCAGACTCAATCAGCAGATTGGCTTCCCCAGAATTGTCAGAGAGCCAACAACTGTTGACCTTTACACCGGTATTGACCCAGTGGGCACTAATTAGCTCAGAACAGGGGCCCTTCACTTATTCAGTCTCTGTATCCTTGGCTCCGATTTTCAGAACCCTCTGGGAGAAAAGTCTCAGCCTTTGGCAGTCTACTTCAGATGACAGGGCATGAAGTTTATGCAAGGGCCCGTCTTGTCAAATGATCCTGGCTGTCATTTTCATATTATGATTCAGAACTGAAAAGTCAGATTCCTTTGAAAGTTATCAACCTACATACTCATGTCTAAACCAAAGCAATAAGAGAAACAAATTCAAAACTGGAATTCAAAATTCCAAATTCTTGGTAGGGCATACACCAGAAGGTAGTAATGCTAAATAAATCATGGAATTTTGGGTTTTGGGCTAAGATGGGACTTTTAGGATATTCTTTCTCTTAAAAGTGAGGGACATTATGAGCTCTCTAAATTGTATTCTGAAAAATTCACATGACTTGTATTTACACAGCGCTTTCATATCAACTCTTTTACTTGAAATAGATTTTTGTTGGCTCCAAACACATCAACCACAATGGGCTCAGTAATATGTCAGAACTCCTCTGTGATTAAAAATAAACCACCACAAATCAAACAACAGCTACCACAGAAACAGACAACCAAGAAGCTAACAAAGTGAACAAAGCCCAACTACCCAGATTTGATCTTGAAGTGTGTTAATTCAGGTCTCTTAATGAGGCCTGAATGGATTTCCAGTTTATTTATGGCCCCATTTCTGGTTGCTTCACCATTTTAAGTGAGAGCACCGAGTGGCCATCCATCCATCCTTATGATAACTTAAGTTTCCTGACCCACCACCTTCCAGCCTCCAGAAGATGAGAACAGTGATTCTGCAGCATTGCGATGCACTGGTCAGCATGAACTGGGTACGCTGCCGATCCTCCCTGCTTTGCCCTTGTCTTTGTTCATTGGTCTGTCATTCTGTTCATTGGTCTGTCATTTTGTTCATTGGTCTGTCCCGCCCCTAGACCTTTAGACCGTCCTTCTCTTCTAGGAACCATACTCACTCTGCGGAAATTACAATTTTGATCAATTGTGGACCCTAATTCAGGACCCTAGATCCTTGTGGGTCCTGAATTAACAGCCTCTGAGTTTGTTGTAAACACAGATCTGAGAATCATGACCAGCCCTGGAACTAGTTTCCCCGATGGTCGTGCCCACATCTTAGTTCTGACTGTCTTTCTGGGCCGTGGGATTATTTGTCTCTTTTTGGCTCCAGGTCCTGATCCTCCTGGGGCCCCACCTCATCACCAGCTCCTATCCCACAGAGACTCTCATTGGGAATTATCTGAGAACAGTTTTCATCCTCTGATGGTGAGTGGAGAACACTTCGGTGGAGCCTTGTCTTGGATAGGGATGCACTGATGTATTGGTTTTAATTATCGCGTGTGTGTTTTTCTTCCTCTAATAGTTTATAAACTCCCTTCAGAAAAGAGTGAATTTCTGATTCATCTCTTTCTGATTCATCCCCTGATGGGCCTCAGCTAGCAATACATTACATTTATTAAATTAACAAGTGCATGAACATGATGTAGAACGGCTGAGACTTGGGATTTGCATTTAAAAAGTCACTTGAGTAGGGATTGGGGATCTTTGACAATCAAACAGTAAAGTTTGAGAGAGAAAGAGACACTGATCAGAAATGCAGTAGACCTTGTATTACCAATGGTATCTTCCAGCCCCTCAAAGGGCTACCTAACAATTGTCTATGCCCTACTGGCTGAGTCTTGTTTTCCTTGCATTTGTAGAATGGGAGGTTGGTACCAAAGTCATGATATTATTGGGAGACATAATTTAGATAATGTATGTAAAACGCATAACAAATTGCTTGACTCGTAATAAGCCCTCAATAAATATGTATTTCCCCACCCCCATTCTAACTCAGCGGAACTAAGACATGCAAACTGTGGGTCTTGGTTATGAGCGGATCACAGAGCAATGACATTTAAATTCAATTATTTTCTCTCCATGTTTTCTAAAAAGGGAAATTGGGGTAATTTAAAAGTAAGAGTATTTGTCCACAAGGAAACAAAATAAAACCTTTTCTAGTTCAGCCGTGATTGCAAATACAAGATTCACCACCGAACAGAAACTATAACATTTCTGGAGTTCAAGGGGAGTTGGGAGATGTGTTAAGAAATCACACTTGGAGGGAAGAGTGAAGTGCTGCTTCTGTTCTGCCAAACAAGAGGAAACTAAAGAAGTTTCTCGTGACAATCTTTTAATCGGGTCCCTGAGTCAGACAGTGGAAATGTTTATTTCATAACAATGATCCTGAATAAATATTGAGCACATAGCAATGAAACTCAATTAATTGAAGGTCATTTTCCCCAATTCCTTCCCTCATTTCTAAATGCCTCCGACTCTAAATGAGCTTCCGATCTCCTTGAGCCTGTGTGGCCCCCTCTGCACAGGGCTCTCTTGCCGGCCTGGGGCCTCGGTGACTTATTAGTGACTGATTTATTCATGTTTCTCTGTAGGTTGTGAGGACGAGGACCATCTTGATAACTTTGGAGCCATGATGGCCCACGGGGGTGCCTGGCACAAAGTAGGTGGCCATCAGTGAAGGGACAGGTGAGAGCAGGTCAGGAGCAGTGCTCACAGCTCTGGCTGTGCTTACGACATCTCCGGGGAGCTTTTATGTAATACCCACTCCTGTGACCTTCCCGGAGAATTCTTGATCCAGTTGACGTGGAGTGAAGAGCTGCCGTAGGTATTTTCGTAAACTACTCGAGTGATTCAATGTACACTTGAGGTATTGGAGCTGAGAGCCAATAGGACAGAGTATAAAAATATACTATTCAATTTAAGTATGTTATAGTATAATAGTAACTAATTACTGCATTAAGCTAGATAGTGCTTAATGAGGAGGGCAGTCCTTGTCCTTGAACAGCTAGCAATATGTTGGCAAGAGATGGGTAGTCATTCAATAACCACACGGCACAGCGTTGAGAGAACTAGTCTACCAAATGTGTGCAGTGCGCCAGGCACCAGGCCCTTTTCAGTGGGCATCGCCTCAGTTAACCTCTACAACCACCTGGGAGAAAGGCAGTATAATGATTTAGTCCCATTTACAAGATACGAGAATTGAGCTGAAGCGAATAGAAGAGTTTGAACTCGTTTTCCAGTGAGCTTAACATCGGTACTTTTATTTTGGGGGAGGGCGTAAGCTTCCGAGGTTCCCTTTTTAGACTCTAAAGTACCCCCAAAGGGGACAGAAAATATACCAGGGGATGCACTGGAGCTGCTCGTATGAAGCCTGGTGCCTGCATTGGGTACCTCTGGGCTTAAATAAAGGGGGGGGGGATAGCAGGTGTCTGGCTGGCATTAAAGGTGGAGCTGAGTAGGGCCAGACGTGGGAAACATCTTGACTAAGAGTCACGATGAGGAGCTAGAAGCTTCCTCATTTTACACATGTGGGAAATGAGGGTCAGAGTTTAAGAACTTTAGTCTAGGAACCAGGATGCACACCCAGGAGGGCTCTGTCCTCTTGCTGCCCTGCTTGGATGGCCCTTAGCAGTGCCAAGGGAAGTCTGGTAGATCCCAGATGGGACACCCTGTTACACTGAAGTATTTGAGGAGCTCTTGTCACTACAATTAAAATTTTTCGTTTTAAATCCAGACGTGGGCTCAGTGGCCTCGCAGGTATAACTCGGGTGGTAGGAAGCAAGGTCTTCTGGCTCTCAGCTCACTAAATGTCTCCTGACCCTCCACAGACTCATTCCTTGGGTATTGATTTTAGAGTCGCAAAAGATTTTAAAGACGGAATTTTATAAGCTGCCAAAATAGTAGAGTTCCTTGTTTTACTTTATTTCCCTCCTACTCATGACTCCCACGGCTTCACTCTATTTCACACCACCTCCATGGGGAGCTACAAGCATCGCATCCCTCAAGTGTTTGAGTTCCAGGTCGTTCCATTCGGGCAGACTTTTTCTTTCTATGCAGTGGGGGCCCCACTGTGCGCACGCACGCACACACACACACACACACACACACTCTTTTTTTGTTGTTGTTGCTTCTTTTGTTTCTTTATCCACATTTAGGTATAAACCAAAGTCCTGGTAAGTATTCATCAGCATTTCTAGAAAAATGCATCTGGAAATGTCCAGCGTAGGAGGGCCTTTCATATGGTTGGTTGCCTCCTACCATCGGGGGGACTAGGGGTTCAGGAATCATCGTGCCGGGCCCAATAGGGGCAGCGCCTGGCCTGGTGCTCAGAGTTCCTACCTCCTCTCCAACACATCTTTATTAAGAGGCTGTCAGGTCCCAGGCACTGGGAGTTTGGATTAAAAAGGAACCAGCCTTCCAAGGGTTTATAGCCCAGCAAGGAGGACTTTTTCAAAGGCAGGGATGTGCCTAAAACATTTCCTGATGGTTTTCTGTTTTAAGATCCTTTGAACCAGACCTGTGAAGGAGAATCAAAATAACCCTTAAACAGACCCCATGGAAGGCTTGTGCCACTCCAGTGTTCCTAGAGGGATGTCGGAGGGGATGTCAGGGGGACCTGTCCCCATTCCGGTCAGTCTACCCGCCAGCTGTAGCAGTGATCTCCAGCACGCTTCCCAGAGGCTTGGGCAGGCAGGAGTCCTAGGAATGGGCCGCATCTAAGCTCAGGCCAGGACCAAGTGATCCTTGGTACCTAACACTGAAGGTAAAGATGATGTGCTCCTCGTCGCTAGGTTAAAACCAGGGAGGCAGCCCTGGTGGACCAGCGGTTTAGAACCACCTTCGGCCCAGGGTGTGATCCTGGAGACCCGGGATCGAGTCCCGCATCAGGCTCCCTGCATGGAGCTTGCTTCTCCCTTTGCCTGTGTCTCTGCCTCTCCCTCTGTGTCTCTCATGAAAAAATAAATAAAATCTTAAAAAAAAAAAAACTAGGGAGGTTGATGCTGAATTCAGGAACACATATAGGCTGGTTCACGCCTTCATATTCTGGGGTGTCACCACTCCTTGGCTCTGGCTCAATCACAGTCGCTCGCTGCTTTCGCATCCACCCAGGGACAGCCCATCTGTAGACGGCCTTTTCAGCGTGCCTCCGTCAGTCATCTAGAACCTCTTGCTGCAGGGGGCTCTTTCTCTTTGGACCCTTACTGAACGCTACCTGTCCAATGACTCATTTCCTTAGACTTACTCTTCTTGAACCTTCTAGGGTAAAATCACTGACCTGATAAACGGTGGCGAGAATTGTCTCCGATGCTTCACATGGTCTCTTGTGAGCAACGTAGGGACCTCATGATTTTTATTTTATCAATTATTTATTCATCTGAACCTTCTCCCCAGTTTGTTCCCAGAATGCACGGAAGCCATCTTTCGCCCAGAAGAGGTACGAAAAATGACATTAGCAATTGGGGTGAGGAAGACCAAGTACGAATGGGAGCAGGAGACATACAGTATTGGCCCAGACACAGAGGCATTTGACTCACTTGTTTGCTAAAAGAAGCCACAAAGGAGGTGCTTAGAGCGCTGGGAGCCATGGCTCTGCATCTTTGTCTGGAGAGTCACCAGCGGCAGAGCGTTAGACGGAGCGTAGGGTTTCTGAGCCTGGAGCCCCGTCCGTGTTCAGGTCTCACACCATGAAGTTGGCCCTCCAGGTTCCTTCTGGATCACAACATCCCTCCTCTCACTAGAGACAATCACTGTTCTAATATCTACGTTATTCTATATGTTGGCAAATTGGACACCAATAAAAAAAAAATTTGTCAGTAAAAATAAATAAATAAATAAATAAATAAATAAATAAATAAATAAATAAATATTCTCATAAAGAAAAAAACCAAAAACAATAATCAACTCCTTGCCTTTTTTTTTTTTTTTTTTTACAGTTCATTACCTCCCTGTGCATCTCCCTAACAATGGATGGTTTTCACTGATTTTCTGCTATAGAAGTGAAGCTATCTGGGGAAGCTTTTCATCCCCACATTAGTTACTTATGCTAGCCTAACCCACGGTGTTGCCTGTCGTTTATTATCATTGTCAGTTATCGTCATTGCTCTGAATTACATCCTTTTATGAATATGGTACAATTTATGTGTTCACTTGAATGCAGATGGATATATGGGCTACTTCCCATTTGGGGATGCTTTGATTATTATCTCACACTTATTTGTCCCGATCTCCCAGGAAGGCTCTGGTCCCCCTTTGCCACGTTGCTTTAGGGTCTGCGAGCTCCTGGGATGGGGATGAAGCTGTCTTAATTATCTTTGAATTCCAGCACCTATTGCAGGCGCTTTGTGGCCACTCTTGAAACAGCAAGATAGAGGAAACGATATGATACAGCGGTGATGATATCAGGCTGTGAATTGAAGGACAGGTTCCAGCCCGTTGTAACCAAGTAGCCCCAAACAAGTCAAATCAAAGGGAAATCTGTTTATCATTTTCTTCAAAATTCTCAAGAGGCTCCTTTCTGGTGAGGACTGCATTGACTTGACATCTGCAGAATTTCCCAGGACACACACAGACCTTCATCCGAAAAACCTAAGACAGAGAAAAAGAGGAGAGAATGAGAGTATTGGAAGGCGGTGTCTTGCCTAACTGTGGTAGATAATTCTTGTGCTAATCAGCACGTGCTTCCTAATTTGTTTTTTTTTTTTATTTTTTTCTAATTTGGTTTTAGAGCTACTAAATATTGTTTCTCCAAGAGGAAGTGGAGAAATCAGTAAGAAATAGGAATCAGAACCTAAGGAGTCATTGTTAGGAATCTAGGCATTAGGAAGGCATCTTAGCTTCGAATGTGCCAACAGACCACAGGGAGCAGGCTGGAATGCAATCCCAGGGTCAGGGTCAGAGTGGGCTCCTGGAGGTGTGGCATTCCAGGCAAGGGAGGGGTGAGCATGTGACACAGAGGCCAGCAAACACCGATCTTTCTTTTTTTTTTTTTTCTTTTTACGATTTATTTACTTATTCATGAGACACAGAGAGAAAGAGAGGCAGAGACACAGGCAGAGGGAGAAGCAGGCTCCATGCAGGGAGCCCGACACAGGACTCGATCCCAGGACCCTGGGGTCACACCCTGAGCTGAAAGCAGATGTTCAACCCCTGAGTGACCCAGGGGTCCCCAGATTGATCTTTCTTGCGGCTCTCCCAGTTTGGTTTTCTCCCTCCATCTTCCCAAGACTTTCTCCCCAGAGCTCGACAGCACAGGAGGCATAGTTCCACCCTCCTGAAGTTCTTGACTTTCCGCCCGAAAGGCAGCCGACCTCGTGGTGTAACACCCCCTTTCTGTCCAGTGGAGTGGAGATCCGAGTGGCCTTTGGAGCTGGTGGGCCCCGTGGCCCGTGTGCCTTCGCTCACCTGCTTCACAACTGAGCCCGTGTGGATCCTAGTGTCCGACGGGGTGGGCATTGGGAGCAGTGAAGACAACGCTCCCCGCATTTTAGCTTCTTCTGGCTCAGCCGGCGGCTGTGTGCGGGGAGGCCGGGCAGGCCGATCCGCGGGCCTGTGCCAGCCCCATCGCTCCTGCAGTCCAAGGCTGCTTTTCTCCTGATGAATTCTTGAATTTCTAAGCAAACATTTTGCCAGTGCTGGTGAGCCAAGTGGCACACGGCTCTGAGTCGCTGTCGGAGTCTGGCTCGGTGCCTCGCTTTCTGGTCCCGAGGAACCACTAACAGAGCAAAGCTGAGGCCCAGGAAGACAGACCCTTCTGTGTTTGTTTATGAGCTTCCAGGAGAGCGGAAACAACCCGCCAGCTCGGCTTCCTCGGGCCAGTTGAAGCGAAACCTCGGGCCAGCAAGGATTGTCCACTTACCTTGATCATTAAGGCACAGAAAGATCCCTGCAGTTTGGCTGTGATGCCTTCCAAACCGAGGGTGTGATGGTCTCAGCGAGCGGGTGTGGACGGGGCTTTGGATCCATCAGGCCTGTGCGGTGATTTCTGAGTCACCTCTGGACGACAGAAATGGGCCCCTGACCCGGCGCTCAGAAACATCTTCCTGTGCTGAGCAGCGTTACAGCTTATCTTCTGCTTAATTTTTATTCTTGAAGTGTGACCTCTGTGGTGATGGCCGTGTTTGTGAATTCAAATACAAGTGTGGCTTGTTGGCTCTAATGGGTCCAGGTGATAAAATGTGGAATCACCTGCTTTTCCTTGTCTCCAACATTTGCACAAAGCTCCTTTCTGGTGCAGAGTGATCTCAGGGGAGTTTCCCAGAGCGCAGGGCTGTTTGGGCCGTCGACGGATGGAGCACAAAGGCCGTGACCCTGCGTGCCCTGCATCTGGTCTTCCTGGTGAGCCACACGTGGGCCCGGGCACAGCAGAGGCCCACCCATGCGGACAGTCCTTCTGCAGAAAAACGAAGCTCTGCGTTTTCCTGCTCCCCCCCCCCACCAATCCAAGGTTTATAAATAAAAAAATTGAGACCAGGCCAGTCTATTATCCTTGGAGTATTATTCATGATTCTAGGAAAGAACACTCAGCAACCAGGAACTGCATCAGTTAGAGAAACAACAGCAAAAAAGTCACAGGTGGGTAGACTTTTCCAGAAAGCTTGCGACCTTGTTGAGTAGCTACAGAAATTGATCATAAATGCCAGGCTTGGAAAGTCCTGCCTCTTGTCAAGAGCTTTCATTGTACCCAAACATACAAACAGCAGAGAAATGCTTCAGTCCCTGAGCTCAGCTCTCCACACGGCTCTTAGAAACCACCTTGTAGGTTGTGTGGCCAACTTGGCGCAGAACAGCCAGCGGGCCCCAGCAAGGCCTTGATTAAATGCCAGTCATAAAGAGAAGAAAGAGAAAGAATGAAAATAAAAAGGAGGGGTGAGAATGAAAATAAAAAGCATGTGCTTGGTGACCGAGGGGCACCTTAAGCCAGCGGAGGAGCCTGTTACGCTGCCCACTGCCCACTCTTGGGCTAAAAAGAGCGAGCAGCCATGGGCGGGAAGCAGGACTGACCCGGGCAAATGGGGACGTCGAGGCATCATGGGCTGGGAAGCCGGGGCCGAGGGCTGTGCTTTGGAGGGCTGAGGGTGGCCCCGGGTGAAGGAGCCCGGCTTCCTTCAGAGACCTTGCGGGGGCCCAGGAAGGAGCCCCAAGCCTCTTGGCGGTGCTGGCGGCTGCGTGCAGGGACCTGGGTGCTTGCAGAGCTCCCGAGATGCTGGCCTGCCGCTCTGAGGCTGGTACCTTCTGCGCCCAGCACCCATGGTGCCCACCCCCGCCTCTGGCACCCACCGGTGCTCCATCTCTGTATTTACAGGTCAGTTTCTCCTTTTTGTCTGTTTTTTTTTTCTTTCATTTTAGTCTTTAGATCCCAAATACAAGTGAAATCAGAAGGCATTTGTCTGACTTCCTTCGCTCGGTGTGATGTCCTCGACGTCCACCCGTGTTGTCTCAAATGCTAAGATCTCACCCCTTTGTTACACCTGGAAGCCTCTGCTTCTGTTGGAACTTGGAGGGTTTTAAATTTTTTTTTTTTGTTTTATTTGGTCAAGTTTCCCTGCTGCCAGCGGTAGGCTTGATGATGTGGGTGCTCGGCAGGCCCTGAGGGAAAGCGCCGTGATCTTTGGGCCCGGAGCCAGGTTGTGGGACGAAGCCCCGCACGGCGATTGTGTGGTGCGCAGGGCACGTCTGCTGTGGGCCACGGTCACGGGCAGGGGGCCCTGCGGAGGGCGTCAGGGCCTAGTGCAGTGGCCACCTCATGGGGAGCACCAGGTTTCAGGGGTGCACGACTCACGGGGCATGCCTTCTGCCTCTTGGGGTGGGGTCACCCCACTGGTGCCCGTTCGGCCCCACAGGCGGCCCCAGGAGCCGGAGGCTGGCAGGCGAGGCGGAGCAGCAGGCGCAGGTAGGCACGGGCGGCTCATGTCCTCAATACCATGGGCACGTGTCCGTGTGGCGGTCCCGGGGGGGCTCCGGGCCCCGGCGATGACACTCGGAGCTTGGCAGGTGAGCAGCTTCGTGGGGGGGGGGGGCAAAGCCTGTCGGGGGGTCCCTGCCCGAACCGTGGGCAGACTGCAGGTGCTGCTGGGGGAGGCCAAGGTCAGGGAGGACGGAGGGGCCCGTCAGAGCCGGGTCTCGGCGGGGCCGGTGGGGATGGGGACAGACACCCAGGACTGCACGTGACACGCAAGGGATGTGGTTGCTGCTGAGCTCCGGGCTTGCTTCCCAGGGAGGAAGGAGCTCTGGAAATCCAGGAAAATGAAAGTGCACGGATAGGGTGACCTGGGGAAGTGAGGCCTTCTGGAAAGGCCTTCTCGACACCGGAGGCCGCCCGCAGGCTCCCGGCCGACCCTGGGGTCCTCCGCCTTTCTCCTGAGCCCCTCCCCCCTGACTGCACCCCGCCAATGGGCGCTGTGCCCTTGGTCCCCCTGGGGCTCCGCGGTCCCACCCCGCTAACAATAGGAGAGCAGATGGAAGGAAGCTACGGGAAGTGTGATTTGTGATTATCGAGGGGGGAGGGGGGAACCCTCTGCTGGGTCACTGAAGCTGTTCATAGAAGAGGCAGGCGAGGCTCTCCAGGGCGACGCTGAACGTGGAGCGGCAGGACGCTCAGGGACCAGAAGATGCTCAGAGGAGCTCATTCCTGCAATGCTGCATGGGCTGCATGGACGGGGCTGGTGCTCCCAGGGGCAGGATGTGCACGAGGCACTTGGCCCAGACCCGCTCCTCGGGGTGGAGCTCCTTGGGGCTCCCACACACTCCCTCCCTGTGCAGGGGGCGGGGGTCACTGCTCCTCTCCCAGCCCCAGCTCTCTGCTCCCAGGACTGGTGGCTCTCCCAGCCCCGGGCACTGTCCCCCCTGAAGTGGCCCGGCCGTGGTTCCCCTATTCCATGCCTACACGTGGGTGATTCGTCCTGTTTGTAGAGAAAACTTCCTTGAATCACTCTGTTTCTTGGCACAGAAACTATTAACCTCTGAATTAGAAAGGAAACATCCAGAATGGGGGGCCCCTGGTGGCTCCGTGGTTGAGTGTCTGCCTTTGGCTCAGGGTTGATCCTGGGTCCCAGGATCAAGTCCTGCGTCGGGCTCCCCATAGGGAGCCTGCTTCTCCCTCTGCCTGTGTCTCTGCCTCTCTCTGTGTGTCTCATGAATAAATAAATAAAATCTTTAAAAAAAAAAAGGGAAAGAAGCATACAGAATGAACATAACCAACAAGTCCCAGGAGAGATCGGAGGGACACTAAGGTACGACGTCAAAAAGAGGGATCTCTGAATGATCTCGATGAGCAAATACTAAACACCTTGGAACATTTTTAAAAAATAGCTTTTTTAAAAAAAAAAAAAAACATGATGAAAGGAGAGAGTTTGATGTGAGAAAAAAAAAGCTTTATTCTGACAACATTTTTAATTCAATACAAGGGAGCGTGTTTTCTGAAAGCAACAGCAGACAGGGCCCCAGTGGAGAGAATACCCGTATGTGCTGAGGTCTTGGCTGGGGAGCTGGAGAGGCGATTAGAAGGCAGGAATTCTTTTTTTTTTTAACAATAAATTTATTTTTTATTGGTGTTCAATTTGCCAACATACAGCACAACACCCAGTGCTCATCCCGTCAAGTGCCCCCCTCAGTGCCCGTCACCCACTCACCCCCACCCCCCGCCCTCCTCCCCTTCCACCACCCCCAGTTCGTTTCCCAGAGTTAGGAGTCTTTATGTTCTGTCTCCCTTTCTGATATTTCCCACACATTTCTTCTCCCTTCCCTTCTATTCCCTTTCACTATTATTTATATTCCCCAAGTGAATGAGACCGTATGTTTGTCCTTCTCCGAAGGCAGGAATTCGATGCCTTTCAAGGCATCTTTCAAAGTCAGAATCCACAAAACAAAAACAAAAACAAAAACAAAAACAAACAAACAAAACAAAGTCAGAATCCACGCTTTCACCCACTAAAGGCTCTGCGTCGTAGGAAGAAGGCCATCCACCTGCTAGAAATACGTCAGAACAATGTGCCGTGATGCCAATCCCGAAACCGAGCCAGGACTTGCATTCCCTAGGTGCCTCCTGCCTTTTGTGACCTGCGGTGGGGCGCCTGTGGGCTGGGCCCGGACGGTCGTGGTGGCAGGTTGGCGGCATCCCAGGTGTCCGGGAGCCTCGCTGGGTAGGGACTGTGCCCAGACCTTTCACAGACCTTTCACTTGGGGGTGGCTGGTGCCTCTTCAGACTGACCCACGGTCCCACTAATTCCCTTGCTGGCAGCCAGTGCCATTCTGCTCACTGAATTGTTAAATGAGTCTGTTTAATTGGCCGCCAAACACGACTCCGGCCAGCGGCGGCATCCCACAAGCTCACTGCATCCCAGGGTGGTAGGAACAGGGCAAGCCAGGAGAACCTCTGGAAGGAGAATTCTTCCTTTGCCTGAACGACCTTTAATGAATGCCGTTTTGCTTCAGCATCAACTCTCAGGCCCTCTGGGGCTGGAACCACAGGGTCCGCTCCCGCTTGCTTCCCTTCTGGGAAGCATCACAGCCGACTTTTCCTGGAAATTGATACCCTGAGATGGGAAGACGGTGTCCTTCGCTTTGGAGATTTATGTAGAGGCAATTTCTCAAAGTTCCTCATTGTTGTTACTTTATGATACGTTGGTCTGCGCTTTGAGGAGAGGTGGAACATGTTTACCATGTCTACAGGGTATTCACTGTGCAGGATGGTTTTGTTCCTCTTTTCCCTTGAGAAATGGAAGCATAGGCTCTGCTCAGGATCTAGGGAGACAGGTTGATGGAAAAAGTCTCCCAATCAGACCAGAAAATAATTATATTTTTAAGTTGTCAACCCTAAGCAAGATAAAGCCATCGGGCCAAGGACAGGACATCAGCCCAAACCACCTCACTTACCCAGTAAGATTTGGGCAGCAGAGACTGAGGGGGATCCCGCCTTCTGACTCTGAGGTGTGCAGCACTGGACAGCTGAGAGGCCACCCAGGTGTTCAGGTGGTACCTCGAGGTCAACACTGGCCCCTTGGATCAAGAAGCCAACTCTTGGTCAGGAGGATCAGTGTTGTAGGAGCTTTAGGCAAATTCCCTTAAATAAAGAAGTCCAGAGTAATTTAAATTCTTTTCAAGATTTATTTATTTATTTATTTATTTATTTATTTATTTATTTATTTGAAAGAGAGAGAGAACAAGCGAGCATGGTGGGGGAGGGTAGGAGCAGAGAGAGAGGGAGAGAGAATCCTCAAGTGTACTGTGTACTGAGTGGGGAACGCAACGTGGGGCTCGATCCCACCTCCTTGAGATCATGACCTGATTGCAAATCCAGAGTCAGATGCTTCACTGACTGCACCACCCCAGGACCCCAGAGTAATTTTTTTTAAACTTAAGGACTAGGTAGGATTAGGGGGAAGAGGGATAGGTGCTAGAGCCATCTTTCCCTTCTAGAACCTCTTCCAACAAGGAGAGCCGCTCTCACATTGCTGTTTCTAGTGTCAGGTGTTTGTAGTGTCCGGTGCACGGGGTGTAGCTGGGGGGCTGTGGGGAGATGGAATGGGCCATAGATGTGTTGTTCCCAGAAGACAGTACCAAATAATAGGCACATCCCTGAAGGCGCGCTGCCCGGAGCACAGCATTTTTGTGAAAAGTGAAGGTTCGTGGTGCATGACATTGCCCTTTGTGGATGTACTATGACCAGTTAGAAATTGTCATAAAAAATGAAATGACCATAATCTGTTAATTCCTTCAATAAGTTAAGTGTAGAGGGTTGAAGTTGCGTGACATTTTTATGAGGCTACTCTGGTCCTCATTGCCTCTGTTTGGTAAAGCCTGAAAGAAAATGTGATAAAAGATGTCAGTGTACTTCAGGAACACTCCTAAATTTTATGTGAAGCTTTACATTATGGACCTAAGGTCTTGTGTAAATGGTAAAAAATTTAGAAAAATGACAAAAAGAAGGCCTTTCAGCTTGCTGACATGAACAGAGCTGCAAGTGGAAAATTTCAGCTAATGGATTCCATCCAAACTGCCCCTGTGATTCTCCTGTTGCTTCGTTTTCCCCTGCCTTAAATAAAAGCAATGAATACTTGCACTTTATATACTTTGTCCTTCTGAAAGTCTCTCTTGATTTATGCTTTATTTCACTAGGTGCATTCGTGGACTCCGAGAGATCGGCATAGAGAGAAGGGCTATTACAATCTCCAAGGGACTGATGATGAGTGAGCTGAGATCAGAGATGTCGGGGGGAGTATCCCAGGGGAAATAGTCAGTTGGTGGAAACCCCCGGGTCATTACCTGATGCAAGAGGCCAGGAAGGGCAAGGTGTCAGGAAAGCATGTCTAAGAGGAACAGTGTCGGGTGCCTCTTCAGAGAGGAAGACCCTTGGGGGCTATGTGTCCATCAGAGATCTGTGGTTGGAAGTCTGATGACGTTTGCACAGAGACCAGAGAGCGATTGGGGGGGGGGAAGCCGTGTGAGTCTGTGGTCAGGAACATTCCAGGCCTTCCAGTAGGGCTGTTGTGGGCTTGTGTGAAGCTCCGCACGGCCAGTGCAGTGGGAGCACAGGAAGCGAGGGGCCCGCCAGAGACAGGAATCCCGTGGGGTCTTAGAAAAGGCAGAGTCTGAAGAAGGTGGATGGTTTCTCGCCCAAGTTAGACGGAAAGTCAAAGGAGGAATTAAGCAGACGAGCGGTACAACCTGGGTCATAGCTTTAAATAATGCTGCTGCCCACAGGGTGCGTAAATGGCCCGGGGAGACCCTCGTGGCACTATTTTAATAGTCTAGGTGAGGGAAGGGAAGGCTTGAGCTTCAGGGGTAGGCGTCCCAATGGTGATAATTAGTTGCATTAGGGAGGATATATCTTGAAGGGAATAAGATGTTTCTGGAAACCAAGAGACAGAGCTCAGTCACAGGGCTCTTGCTGCTCCTCTGCTCCCTGAGACCATGCCAAGCAGAATTCCAGGATTTCATAGAAACCTTCCGGCCTTGTGCCCGGGGTGGGATTCTTTGGCACGGCCACACGCTGTCCTGTTTATTGAAGGGCTGGACATCAAGGGTTAGGGGTTCTGTGCATTTAAGCTCTGTGAGTAGAACTGAAAACAGTTAAGGGGTGGGAGGAGTATTCACCTTTCTCCTTCAGAAGGATTGGGTGGATATGTGGGGGACCCTTAAACTCTCTCTTGTTTGGGGCTTGGAATGGCAAGATTCTTTGCCTCATCTAGTCTAGAAAAAACTTCCTTCCCTCCCTCCCTCCTTCCTTCCTTCCTTCCTTCCTTCCTTCCTTCCTTCCTTCCTTCCTTCCTTCCTTCCTTCCCTTCTGTCTTTTTCTATGGGTCTATGTTATGAAGAAGGGCCACACAACTCTTGATACCACTTACTTAAAAAGAATACGAGTAGTTACAGTTTTTCTAATTTGATCTACTTTCAAAGGGAAAGGAACAACATGCCATGGTGCTACACAGGGTTCTCAGGAATTTTCCAAGGGTTTCTATGACCCAGAATTGTAGAAATATTATAGACTATTGAGCGAGACCTTGACACAAGAAAAATCGATAACATATTATAGTTAGAAATACCCAAGAGGAAGAAACGGCCAAGGGAGACAGTTGCCGGTCAGACCAGAGGCTGGCTTAAACCTGCAGTTTTCTTGTACTATTTTCACTAAGTACCAAGGAAAGTAATGGCGTCTGACTTTTTATTCTTTTAAAAAATATTTTATTTTTTTAGATTTTTTTTTTAAATTTTATTTTAATTCCCATTAGTTAACACACAGTTTAGTTTGTTAGTTTAGTAAACACACATATTAGTTTCAGGTGTAAAATATAGTGATTCAACACTTCCATACGACGCCCAGTGCTCATCACAAGCATGCTCCTTCATCCCATCACCTTGGTGTTTGACTTTCTATATGCACGTGGATTTATCCATTTGCTCATGCAGCACATTCAGGTCCTCTAGGTGTCAGCCCTCAGCTAGGAGCTTGGTTCAGAGGCAGAATCAAGCTGGGGCCTGCTTTGAAGACACTTAGGCTACATTTGCATGATGGCCAGTTTCAATATATTTGTCATGAATTTGGATCATAAAAGTGGCCTTCAAATTTCCCAGTGCTTCTTGGCAGCATCACCACCTTCCAAATGGGCTTTGTGCTCAGGGGTCTGGATTCTTCTTTCACTGTTTGCCTCCATCGGGCCAGGCCCCCTGCTGACTACTTGCCCTAATCTTCCATGTGTCATAAGTCCACTCCACCTTGTGTCTCTTCAGAGGAATCATCCCTCCCAGCTTCTAGGCAGTGGGTTAACTGTTGGACACATGGGGTTCTTTGGCCAACCTTCACCTTAGTGATCTTGTGATAGGTCTTTGTGAACTTGCGCAGTGAATGGAAAGAGCAGAAGAGACTGCCCAGCCCCTGTGAGGATGCAGAGAATGACACAGATGTCCTCATGGACCACTGTCTTAGTCAGCCCCGGTTGCCATAACCAGACACCACGGATGGGGTGGCTTTAACAACAGACATTTTTTTTTCTGACAGTTCTGAAGAATGGGAAGTCCAAGATCAAAGTGTTGATAGGTTTGGTTCCTGGTAAGGATCTGCTTCCTGGTGGCCTTGTCCCTGCTGCTCACATGATAGGGGGAGAGAGACAGAGATAGAGAGAGACAGAGACAGAGAGAGACAGAGAGAGAGACAGAAAGAGAGACAGAGAGAGAGAGAGGAAGCTCTCCTGTGTTCTTCTTAAGAGGACACTAATTCTATTCATGAAGGTTTTGCCATCACAGATGCAATTACCTCCTGAAAGCCTCATTTCCAAATACTATCACACTGGGGATTAGGGTTTCAACATACAAATTTAGGAGGAGTGCAAACACCCAGCCCCAACCTCAGACACCAATAAACTCAGTAGCAGAACCGCCCGGAGAAGCATTGCAAATGAGAGCCCGAGTTGATTGGAACAGATAAAGAGGTGGAAGCAGGTAGGGAAGTATTTTGGGAGAGGGGATCCTTCCTGCCTACGCACGGATCACTGACACCTGTTGGCAGTCGAGCCTACCCAGCGAGAGGCAGATTTCTTGAAACCGTTTTCAAGAGCGGTATTCACATTTATTTATATATTACTCGGTTCTTATGTGGCCCTTCTGTGTTGGAGGAAGCTGCACGACCAACATTTCTGTAATGAACTTCAGGCTAATGACACGCGGCGCGCGGAGGCTCCACTGCAGTTCGTTAAAGAAGTTCTGGGCCAAAAGTCGTATTTCATCTCGATCTAAATATATCTGGATAATTACTCACTATGAAGCGAACTTAGAAAAAGGTGTGCTGTCAGCTTTCCCAATTAATGAGTCCATATGCTTTTGTTTTTGAATTAGATTTTGACTGTGGTAACACATTGTACAGTAAGTGTCCCTTCCTGGCCTGTTCTGTTTCCTTTGATTGACAGGCTTGTTTGTTTGTTGTTGTTTAGTTTAGCCAGCGCATAATGAATACGAGAAAATAAAGAGCTGTCTGAGGATGAGCCTTAATGAGGGAGACTTTGAGAGTTCGTTTGATGGTTTCTTGAACTCCGTAGGTTGGATAGTTGGAGTTGAACACCAGTAAATAGTACAAAAAAAAAAAAAAAAAAGAGCTAACTGCACGCCGGGAATAACCGAGCTGCTGTATTAAGAGTTTTCCTCCCTGTGTCATGAGAACCAGTCCTCGGCCCTTTGGACATGCATCGCCATCCTTGTTTAGTAGAAAAGGGGACTGAGATTCAAGAGCATTAAGTACTTGAACTGAGTGGCGTAAAGTGTTGAGAGCTGCACACCAGTCACGCGAACCAGAGTGCTCAGGGTGTCTGCACATGGCAGTGTTGTTGTATGAGTGGAGGTGGGGTGTGTGTGCCCGCGTGCATGTGTATGTGCCTGCGTGTGCGTGTACGTGTGCACGTGCCTGCGTGTGTGCTTGTCAGAGACTTAAATCAGCACGGCCTTGGAAAGATCGAATAAAAGCTACTGCGTTCTGGGAGGGCATTTTCCAGTTTGTAGGACCCGTGGAGATCGAACAAACCCAGTGGAAGATGAGCGAAGGGACCAGAAACCAGAAGCAATGCCTGCTGTGCCTCAGTTACAAGGCGACCTCAGGCTTGGCGACAGAGGAGCCTACGTTACACTTAGTGAAGTCCGTGGTCAGGATGTAGATGCTGGTGTTAACGAGACCGAGGCCAGCTTCACAGCTAAAAATCATTAAAAAAGAATCATTAATATTTATCCAGCAGTGCCTACTTCATAATAGTTTGGGGAAACTCTTACAAGGACTAACAGACACGTGTGTCCATGGAGCAGGCCGCAAGCTGGATGAGGCTGCGGGCAATGGTCGCCAAGCACAGGCAGGAATGCCTCCTGCACCGGCCCTGGGGCATCCACCCCCATGTAAGTCTGATGCCCCCATCCTGGGGCAGGGGGCACCACGTGGGGCGGTGTAGGCAGCAGCTCCGCAGCGAGGATGCCCGTCCCCGTCAGCAGTGGTGCTTACCTTGTGACACTGGGCATCGTGACACGGGGAGTGAGGCCGGCATCCAGGGGGCCTGGAGCCTCCAGGGCCGGGTTCCAGTCCCCAGCACACAGCTGACTGGTGTGTGTCTTCGGAGGGGACACGGGGACCGTTTATTAAATGCTCACATGCCAGGCACACGATATGCGCTAAGACTCATTTTCTCAGAGTTTGAAAGGTAGACGTTAACGTACGTCATCAGACAGATGTGTCGTCTTGCAACTGAGAGGCGTGGGGCTCAGGGTGTTTAATGGCTCTAGGCAGTGACACACCTGGTAAGCAGCATAGATGACAGCAAATCTGGCTGGCCCGGCCTACAAGCCCTGGTCCTGTGCCCCCTCTTTGAAACCCGGACGTTTCCTGTAGGGCGAGTCCTACGGTGTGTGTGTTCATCTGCCAAGAGGGACTGTTGCCACCTTGCTCACAGGGACACTCTAAGGAGGAGGTGAGGAAATCTACGGGTTGTGGTGTGGTGCACAGGCACGTAGTAGGTGCTCAATAAAAGTAACTTCCCTTGGTCCCTCGGTGCTGCTCTCTCCTGTCGTTCTCAGGTTCCACCTGTTTCGGGACCACAGAGAGACACTGTCTCATCCACAGGCTTTTCAGGCCAGGTGGGCCATAGGGTTACTGTGGGACAGGACCTGTGGGCCAAGTTTGAGCCCCCCGTGCGGCTGCAAAAGAGGAGGCTATGGATTTGCCTTAATGGTGACGGCACAGGATCCATCTTCACGTCAACTCTGGTGGAGCCGATGCGGGCCATGGAGCCAGGTTCCCTTCCCACCTCTCTCCTCTATGTCGTTGGCAGGTTACGAGGGATGAGCTCTGACCTCCACACGGGGGACGTCTCTCCTCCGTGCCTGGTTAAGGCTGCGTGCCAAGGTCAGGGGCGCCTGAGTGGCTTAGTTGGTCAACTATCCAACTCTTGATTTTGGCTCAGGTCACGATATCAAGGTTGTGGGATAGGCCCTGCATTGGGGTCCATGCTCTGCAGGGAGTCTGTTTGAGAGTCTCTCTCTAAAAAAAAAAAGTCTATGTGCTAAGGTCATACAAGGCCCTACACAGCCGACAGCGGATCTCTGGGCCTCAGGACTTTGTCCTGCAGACTTGGGTCCTTTCTTACCACCACAGACTTCCTTTACCTGCGCTCTGCACTCCTGGGTCCCTGGAACGTGCTCTGCATTGACAGAGGTACAGACAAATGCATGCTGAGAAGGGAAAGAGGAAAATCAACCTGTTGGGGTTTCCAGGAAAGATATTTATCGACTGTTGGGCTAGGTTAGAAATCGGAGAGGACAGTGGGTTGAATGCACTTTGGGTTAAGCCTCTAAATACATTTGTGCGTTTGGCAGGGAGGCCAGGAGACTGTTTCCCTTGGCCAAATCCAGCGTGAACATAAAGGTGTGCCAGGAGCCCTCTGTCCCATTGGGTGGGATAAGTGTACAAGGGTGACTAGCGAGACCCCGTTCTGCATCTCTCAAGGCAAGCGCTTCACCTATCGTGTCACTGGGAGGCGGAGCAAACTGGGCCATCAGGGCCCCGCCTCCCCCTCGCTTGCCTTCCTCCGGGGGCTGTTCCCACCAGACACGTCATCTCTGCCACCTGAACCAACCACAGCAGAAATATCCCTACCCCCTGCATTTACTGGGTGAACTGCTCCATTCTCACCTGGATGCTTTGAGAAACTATAGCTCGGTGCCTCGGGGCCACCAGCCTAGTGAGGGATGGACGTGATGGACGTGCGTCCCGTGTGACCCGGCACGGCTGAGCCTGTCCCCTTCCCAGGAATGTGGCTGTGGTATGGAGTGGTCAGAGACGGAGACGGTGGGGTCCCCTCCTCCACAGATAGTGCCCTGGGGTGACGGTCTCTTCCATCACCTGCTCCCGGCACCTCGACCCCAGCGGGTTCCCTTGTGCGACCCTCGTGCGTGTGTCTGTTTGGAGGTATCCAGCATCCCTCAAGTTTCTTTAGTGATTAAGTCAGCCGAAATGATCAGTCTTGCTTGAATATAAAGAACCTTAGGACATGGGAACATCGATAAAGTCATTACTGAGATGTAGGCTTCCCAAATCTTGGCTTATACAAATCACCACCAAATGGTGCTGGTTTAATATCTCCAACCACCAAATAAATGCCTGATGTGAGACATAGGGAGGTGGTGCGTCTACACCCGCAGAACGGTTCAGCACCCACCCAGAACTAGCAGGGGGAGCAGCCACACGCAGAGACGCGCGTCGCCACACAGTCACCCTGCACCTCTGCCCAGGGCGGGTGTGGACATCCGGGTGGCCCTGATGGAAGCTCCTGCCGCAACCCTCCGGTCTTCCCCGCACCCCTGCTCCCCCGCTCCCAGGGCTACACCCGATCCTTCCCGCTTCAGACTCGTTCAGCAGGGGTCCCAACCCTGACTCTATTTCTATTCTCGGCCAGCTGTCCAGGCGTCGGCCTCCTCTGGCCTCATGCGGGTTTGTCCGGTGTCCCCGAGGCTGAAATCCAGCCTCACTGTGCCCGTGGTTAGCAGGTTCCTCCCCAGAAACGACAAAACCCCGTACATTCCATACTGGGCTGAAGGGTCAGGTCCGCGGGCTCGAAAACTGCATTCTGTTCCATAACTTTCTTCCCCAAATATCCTTCCGAAAGCCTAAGAGGCTCCTCGGAACTCGCTTTGGACACATGGGTGCGACTCAGCCTCTCTCCTAAAATGTGAGGAGAGCGATGAGCAGAGAAGTCTCGTGGCTGCTCCACATCAGCTAACAAGCCGCGGGCAGAGCCCAGGCGGAAACCCAAGGCCTTCGTCCCCCCTCCCGTTATTTCACTTTTTATTAATTTAAAAATGATCTCTGGGTCTGTAAAGATTTTCCACGTGCATGCTGTTATATCCCAGTCAGCATTACGCAGAATCTGAATGGAACTCGGACAAATTAGTTGGATGTTTCAGGAGGGGGCAGCCAAGTAGGCATTTCACTGCTTCTCTTTGAGGTCCTAGCCCAGAAGGTTTTAGAAAGCGGAGAGGAAGAATGCAGTAGGAAATGCCGTTTCCCACGCAATAATGTACAGCCCTGGGGATGGGGGCAACATTTTCCAGTAAAACTGCACCTGGGGGGGGGGGGCGGAGGAGGCGGGAGGCAGCGCATTGAGAAGGAAACGTTGAACGTTGGCGGCAGCAGAGGATGGGGAGACCTGAGGACCTGCTGGGCCGTTCGTGTAACGTCTCTCGCTCCAGCCTCACCTCAAGTTCCTGATTTGGTAGGTTTCAGTGAGGCCCAAGAATTTTATGTTTCTTTTTTTTTTTTTTAATATTTACTTTTTTTTAAAAGATTTATTTTCTTATGTGAGAGAGAAAGAGCATGTGGGAGAAGGGATAGAGGAAGAGAATCTGGAAGCAGACTCCCCACTAAGTGCAGAGCCCGACGTTGGTTCTGTCCCACGACCTTGAGGTCATGACCTGAGCCAAAACCAAGAGCTGGATGCTCGACGGACTGAGTCACCCAGGCGCCCTGAAGTTCCCAGGTCTAACAAAGTTTTGGGTCACACCGACACTTCTGACTCACCTACCTTTTTATAGTTCATCATCCCGTGCTCAACATGATTCTTATTGTAAGAGAACTGCCCTGATTTTCACACGGTCCTAGAAATTCTGGAAGGATTCTGACTACATGCCACCTAATATATTTGCTGCAGATATTTGCCACCCAAATGCCCTGGGTGTTCCCAACCAACGGCCATGTTCCTATTTTGATGATGAAGGTTAGCTCCATATCCTATTGCGTTTCAGACGTCGAAGACACTTAGGAGAAGAAATGCACCGATGTCTACCGATGTCTACTCAAGATATAAATTTGCTTGAAAACCTCATCAAAAAAACGATCGGGCTTGTTAGAAAAAGAAGAGATGCAAGGAGATAAAGTCCAAAGAGCTCAAAAGTCAAGTGTCCCGTGACTGTCCCTGCCCCGGTTACAGGCAGACACGGGGTGCAGCCCCTGGGATCCCGAGTGGGGCAGAGAGAGTGGAGCTGTGTGGGATGTTCCTTACCCCACTCCCTCCCTGGAGATGCTGTCCTCTCCCAGCTGTCCTCTCCCCACCGCCTTCTGTCGTTTGGGTTCTGGTGTCCGTGTCTGGCATGTGCTGTGCCCTCTGCCCGAGGACCTCGCATCTCCGGGAGAGTGGACGGAGGCCGGTGGGCAGTGTCCCCTGCGCTGTGGGGGGTATTCTCAGTACCGGTCACATCTTAGGGTCTCCTGAGATGTTTCCTGTGCTCGTTCCAGGGCCAGAGCTCAAGTTGGCTGTTCTGGGTGCGTGAGACATGCGCCGAGGGCACCTTTTTCTCTTCTTCTGTTTTCTAGACCTCGCAGACAACTCCGGGGTGCAACGGGGGTGATGATTGCTAGATCGTGAAGTTCGGTCCCCGCAGCAGCAGCATCTGCAGCACCGGAGAGGTTGGTACAAAGGCAAATTTGGGGTCTGACCCCCGCCTCTGACCAGAGAATCAGAAACTCTGGGGGCAGGGCCCAGCCGTCTGCATTTTCACGGATAGCGCAGGCCGTTCTGAGGTTTGCCGCGAGAGCCACTGACATGAACGAAGAGGCTTTGTGGAGAGAACGTCATGAAGCCTAAGGACATACGCGAATGGTGGACAGAATGCTTTGCATGGAAAAAAAATCCACTCTTTTGACACGAACATCCCCTTGTTTGCCTTGAATAGAGTCTCCCTGTTGCACCTTCATTGTCGGTAGGGCCTGTGCGTCCACAGCAGGACAGGGACAAGGTCGCCCTATTGAGGGCTGGGCAGCAGGGGCATGAGGGCCTGACGGGGGGAGCAGTGGTCTCCTATGCACTGGGTCAGGGCCCTCTATCCAGCAAACGGGGGGGGGGTCTTCACTTCCCTGCTCCTCCCCCAGGGCCCCCTACCCTGATCCTCACTCGGGCCACCGCACAGCTTCTCTTCTCTTTCCACATCTCCCTCCCATGGGGTTGATGGTCTTGTGACTAGTGGCCCTTCCCTGTGGCAGAGAGGTGGCCCCTCCTGGGGCAGAGCTGGTGCCCAAGGCAGCCCTCTGTCCCTCATGCCAGGACCAGGGTTAGGAGAACCAGTTTCACAAGAGCCAGTAACACTCAGGAAGGCCCTGGGGAAGCCGTCACATGACTCTCCAGCTGCAAAACAATATTATAAATATGCTCTTAGAAACAGGTGTTTCTGGGGGCCCCTGGGGGGCTCAGGGGTTTAGCACCTGCCTTGGGTGACCCCGGGGTCCCGGGATCGAGTCCCACGTCGGGCTCCCTGCATGGAGCCTGCTTCTCCCTCTGCCTGTGTCTCTGCCTCTCTCTTTGTGTCTCTCATGAATAAATAAATACAACCTTAAAAAAAAAAAAAGAAAAAAAAAGGTGTTTCTGTGACTGGGGGGAAAGCACCCACTTTCTCCCAAAGGCTGGGTCTCCAGGGTGCCTGACACACTTTCCTGGTCAGTAGCATCAGGCCATTTGGAGTCAGGCCCAGGTCCTATGTTTCCTACAGTCGCGCCCCTTAGGAAGGTGGGACGGGGTGGGGGGAGCCCTTAGGTACTGGGGGTTGGTGCAGAGGCAGGGGCATCTAGCAAACCAGACGTAGGCACTCCTGGGGGTCGTGCGTGTGGACCTGTCGTCTTCCTTCGTCCTTACGGCAACCTCACGCCGTCGGCACGGTTAGTGGCCTCCTTTACCAAACGAGCTCATCAAAGGCTCAGTGAGGCTGAGTAACTGGCGGCCTGGGGCCGTGTTCCAACCCAGGCCCGGGGGATGCAGGGGCTCGTGTGCTTGTGCTCCCCGTGGCCCAGCCAGGGCGCGGCTCCTGGGCACGCGGATCCTTCCGGGCGGTCCCCGGGCACCACGTGGAAGGGAGACCCGACGGGATCAAGAGGTGCTGTTGGTGCAAAGGACACACGGGACTCCCACCTGCTATGAGAAAGAGAATGAACGTTTTACAGTCATTACACATTGAAACGGCAACACGTCGGACACGTGTGGCTGAAACCACGTCGTTGAAATGAACTCCGTCTGTTCCTTTTCATTTTTTAAACGTGGCCCCTGGAACATTCCGTGCGTGGTTCCATTGCTGCCGGATGGCCCTGTTCCGACAGAGGCTGCTCACAGCAGGTGTATCCTGGAATAAGGGGCCCGTGAGGCAGTTCGTCTGCACCAAGGGCCTCCCTGGGAATCTGAGCTCCAAGACTGCAGGTCCCTGCAGCCGAGGGAACTGGACGGCAGGCGACAAGGGGGCCGGGACCTGGCCTCCCCCTCTGGCCCCCCTGCAGCTGAGCCCGGGAGCCAGGCGGTGAGTGAGGGAGATCGATGGGGACTGATGGGGCAGCAGAAGCCCGCGTCCCCCTGCCTGTGCCGCCGCCGGTGCCCGCCCGCTCGAGGTCACGCACACTCGGGCTCTCACTTCCCCCCGTCCCCCGGCTCGTGCACCCCCACCGCGCGGTGCCTAGTCCAGGCCACGCTGCCAACAAGAGGTGGGGGCCGACTTAGCTCCGGGCACTGCTGGGAAATCGGGTGCAACGTGTCGGGGCCCTGCGGCCAGGAGCCCGGGGTGCCTTCGCTCACCTGCCCCGGGAGGCGCCTTGGGATGGCGGGGAGCCTGGAACCTTCGCGGTCAGCGCCAACTTCTCCCAAAACCCAGAGGACCCGGCTGCCCAGCGCTTCTGGTGGCCGGGCAGCTCAGACACAGGCTTAGCGGACCCCCCCCCCCCCCCCCCGCCTCCCTCCGTCCCAGTAACTGCGGGGCACAGGCTTCCTGCCTCCGAGCCAGAAATCAGAGCGTCTCAGGCCCGGATGTCCTGCTCCGTGTACTTCGCTGCTTCAATCCCACTCTTTAGGCCAAGGACATGGGCTGGTGTCAAGCTGCCTGAACGGGGGGCGGGGGGGGTACCACGAACGTGGCCGCCCTGGAGGTCAGAGGCCTGAGGTCAAGGTGTGGGCAGGCTCCCTGTGCAGGTTCCCCGGAAGGGTCTGTTCCAGCCTCTCCCCTCACTCCTAAGGTCCCCCCACTTGCGGCGACATGAGGCCTGACTTCACATGCTGTTGTCCCCACCTGTGTCCCCGTCTCCAAACGCCCCCCTTGTGTAAGCACCGCGGTCACATTGGGTTAGGAGCCCGCTGGACCCCGCGGGGCCTCCTGTCCGCGCACCTGCAAGGGGGCCGTTCTAAGGTGTGGAGGTTAGGGCCTCACCTGTGAGCTTGGGAGGGGCACGGCTGACTCATAACAGACGCGGGCCCACACTCCCCCCTGCCCCCCCCGCCGCCTGCAGGAACTCAGGGGTACCTGGATCTCTGTTCCTACCCTGTGCCCCACGTCCTTGCTGGTGCATTTGCCAGTCACCTTCCCGGCCTCCAGCTTCCCAGGAGCTCTGGCTGTGGGCCTGTGCCGGCTGGTGCACGGCCTGTGGGGCACCTGTGGGCCGCACCCGCCTGTACCCCCACTCCCCCGCCCCGACCCCTCCAGCCCCGAGTGCTGCCCTCAGCCGCCCGCACGGGGAGCCCAGCCTCGGGATCTGCTGTCTGAGGGGCAAAGCCCGCGGCCCCACGTGCCCCTGGCTGCGCCGAGAGCAGTGGCATCTCCTGCCAGACAGATGATCTCTGCTGACCGATGTGTGGCGTCCCAAGGTTGGGGGCAGCTGAGTGGCTCCATGCATCACGCGGCAGCCCTCTGCATCCGTCCCACGTACGAGGCACCCCGTGGGCCTCCCGGGTGCTGGCCTAGCATGAGGCTGCTAGTGGGGGTGGCCGCCGCTGCTTACGGGGTGCTGGCTGGGGGTCAGAGGCCTGCCCAGCAGCATCCCTCGCCCACCCACGCCCCTGCTGGCACGCTGCCTGTCGGATCCCCACGCATGAATTCAGAAGCGCGGAGCCCTGCTCTCCGGGTCTCCGGGTCACGGAGCCTGGGGGCAGCTAGGAACAGGCGCCAGTCTGGCTGGCGCGTCCCCTCGATGCCCCGATTCTCCATCTGCACCGGCCTCTGGCTCATCCCCTCTGAGGAGGCCTTGGGGGGGTCTCTTGATGCTCTAACAGGGGCTTCGCCTCCCAGCCTCGAAGTGCATTTCCTTCCCCCAAACCCCATGGCTCTACCCTCACAGAGGCAGGACTGCCTCAAGGGCCCTGGGTTCGAGGCCTGTAAGAAAACCCCTCTCTGGGCCGGGGGGCGACACAGCCTGAGCCATGGAGTCAGGAGCGTGGTCAGAGGGTGCGAGCAGCACATCTGGCCCTTGTTGGCACGTGGCTGCTGCCTGGCCGGGTCCCCAGCATCGCTGGTGAGGACGGAGGCCATCAGCCCAGCAGCTGACAGTAGGAGCACGGGGCAAAGGCTGGGGTTTGGGCTGTGGGGTTTGCACCATTTGCTTCCTTTTGCCTCCTTCAAGGAAGGGGGCTCTATGGTGACTTCAATCACGATGAGCCCCCAAAACCCAGAGGAGGGAAACAAACAGAAGGAAGAGGGATGAGAGCGATGGTAGGTCCTAGCTGCCCTCACCCGGAGGAGGCCTTGGAGGCTCTGAACCACAGGACATCGTCTCTCCCTGGACGCTCGGGCTCGTCACCCTCCATGCGGTCGCAGAGAGCAGGGCCTGGGCCCCTGGCGGTGTGGGCAGCCCTGATGCCCGGCGGCTGCGCTCCCCGGAGATGCTCTCCCTAGAGGACGGAGACCCAACCATTGAACACACCATGCTGGACGCAGAGATGGGAAGGAGAGTGACTGGTTTCTTGAGAATGGAGTAGGCCAGGCCCTGGTCAAAGAGCTGGAAAAATCTAGCATCTCTGAAAAATCTGTAAGAAGCAAGTAGGTCCGGGCAGCCCGGGTGGCTCAGCGGTTTGGCGCCTGCCTTTGGCCCAGGGTGTGATCCTGGAGACCCGGGATCGAGTCCCGCGTTGGGCTCTCTGCGTGGAGCCTGCTTCTCCCTCTGCCTGTGTGTCTGTCTGTCTGTTTCTCTCTCTCTGTGTCTCTCATGAATAAATAAATAAAATTCTACAAAAAAAAAAAAAAAAAAAGTAAAATTAGAAGCAAGCAGGTCTGATTTTCCAGAAGGCTCCCGAGTCATGACTGAGGACTTGGGCGTGCCAGCGGCCACTGCGAACACGGGCGTTGCAGTCTGATGCCCACCCTGGTGGGGCCCAGCCCCCTTCCCGGGCAGGCTGGGGACACAGGGACCTGGCTGCTGAGCCCTGGGCTCTGGGCAGGGAAGGCCAGGCCAGGAAGAGGGGGCGCGGCTGGGGCAGCCGAGGGCAGCCGAGATGGGCGGGCGGGTGCGTGCAGGTGGTGGCAGCGGCAGCTGGGATCTGAGAGGTGGGCTGGTTCACCTCCTTCCTCCTCCTCAGGCCAGGCTGCCGAAGCCCTCCTGCTTCCTTCCAGGTGGCCTGGTGCTTTCCTCAGCGCCTCCCTTTGCTCGGTCAGAACCCTTTGCACTCCCAGAGCCCGCTGGCCACCGCCCCGCGATGCTGAGAGCCAGGGAGCCTGCGGCGCGAGGGCTCCGCTCCGAGCCCGTGGGCTGCAGTGGGGCTGGCTCCGGCTGCCTGTCACGAGAACCCCGTGGAAGCCTCGGTAAACACTATTAGTCCTGAACGAGTGATGATAGCGAGATCAGCTCTGAGCTGCCGATTAAGCTTAAGCTGATCTAAGCTTCGGGCTAATGGAATGATCTATGCATCGCGCTGCATGGGAACAAGGAACGGGCACTGGACACCTGCCACGTTTCATAAGCAAGTGGAGTTAGTTATGCAAATACCACACGAGGCAGCAAATGGCTTTTTGTTTCCTGGAACAGTGCGCCTCGGCAGGGCAGGCTTGGTGGCGCTGCTGGCCTTCTGCGGGCCCGAACGTGCACATGCAAAGGTGTAGTACAGACGCCTTCACGCCTCCTCCTGGAGTCCCTGCAGTTGCCATTGGCATTTGGAGGCTGTCAGCACGCCCGTGGAGAGCAGAGGAAGCTTGTCTGGAAGTGGGCAAACTGGAACAGGCCCACGCATCGGCGTTTCTGAAGCGTCCCGGTGGCGATGGCATAGCCAGGGAACACCCCAGCTCAGGGGGGTCGCTGACCCTGTTTCCACCTCTGTCCAGGCAGAAGGTCATGCGCTGAGCTTAAGAGCTATTGAGGGGATCCCCGGGGGGCTCAGCGGTTTAGCGCCTGCCTCCGGCCTAGGACGTGATCCCAGAGTCCCGGGATCGAGACCCATGTCGGGCTCCCTGCGTGGAACCTGCTTCTCCCTCTGCCTGTGTCTCTGCCTCTCTCTCTGTCTGTGTCTCTCAAGAATAAATAAAACCTGTAAAAAAAAAAAAAGAGCTATTGAAATACTGATGATGCAAAATAATAGTATCTTAGTTAGGCATAAAAGGAAACACTCAAAAATGCTTTATTGACCTGCATGAGATGGGTGGGCATTTCGGAGAGCGTGGAGAACACAGGCCGAAGAGTAATCCAGATGCACAGACCCTATGGGCACGGAGAAAAAATCAGGACAAACTCATTGTTCATCAAAAGGAGTGAAATCACAGTTCTTTCATGTTTTTCCAATTGATACTTGAATAACTTGGAGCATCCAGTGTCCTCTTTCTACAGGACACCCGGTGGCCTCCTTACTCTATAGAAGCGACAATCTGGAGATTAATTGAGAAGAATGCTGGAATCCACAATGAGGTTTTTTTTTTTTTTTTTTTTCCCAGCAGGACACACATTCTGGAGGACTGGACCGGTGCGTTTCAAAGCATCTCCTCCGGCCCTGACGTTTCTAGATGGCGTAACCAGGGGAGTCAGGGTCTTTCCTGGAGCAGATGCTGAGTATGACTTTCTGTCATATGGTCTCCAGTGACAGCAGCGATAGAAGTAGGTCAAATTCCCCCGATCCTATAAGCTGTGGCTGTATGGTCCGGGGGATGCCATAGTATCTTGGCGATCAAAGATCCTGCAGCCTTGACCTCTAAAGTCTGTGGTTCTCCCTTGCTGCCTGCTTGGAAGCTCTGTCCACTGAGGTCCCTCTTTCAGGATTATATAATTTCTCAGACATAGATGAAAACCCCAGGGTTGTCTAGCTGGTACGTGTGAGGCCACATAGGGAGGCTCCTCTCCCACGTCCCCGCCGCGTGGGCACCCAGCCAGCACTGGCGTGCATCCCATGACGAGTGCACTCCCCACTTAGATAGCTCAGCCCATCATCCTGTTTCCCTGGCTCCTTCTTCCACTGACCATAAATATATTCTCTTGCGGCCCTCGTTCTAGATATTAGACGCAATCGAGATTAAGCTAAAATCACTCTTTCTTCTGCATAAGAGATCCTCACCCCTCTCAGTTCTTAGTCATTTGGATGCCAAACAGAAAAACAATTCAGGGAGAATTTGGATCAAAATCAACAGGAGCTTTGCTTCATTTCCCTGCTCTGTTAGTCATGCCCCTCTCTGCCAGTCAGGTAATGGGGTAGCTTCCGTGTCACGGGTTGCAGTGTTGTCAGCCCCATGCGCTCTCCGGCATTGCTCGGACCAGCCACCCTTTTCAGTTCCAATTTTCTCTGGTTCTGAGAGCCCCTGATTTTAGGTGTCGAGGAGACGGTGGCTGTACTTCTTGGGAACCACAGCGAGCATGCGGCTTCTGGAGGGACCCAGTGAGTCTACAATGCCCTCTGACGGAAGACGCACACTACGTCCAATGGAAAAGTTATTGAACGTTGACTACTGATGAGAATCGATCCAAGATTCTGTTCCTTGAAGACAGTGATCATAGAGTCCCTTGGATTTTCTCTCCTCTTTGCTCCTCATATACTCCCTGGAAATCTTCACATGTAGCATGCTTGGGAGCTTCCCCTGACGCTTTTATTTCCTCTGCCCTTGTCCCAGCTTGTCTAGACATCTCTGGAGCATGGACTTTGAAAGGGAACAGAAGAATAGTTCAGGTGGGTGCTGATGGGTCCTGACATCCCGCTTATGCAATCTTTCACTGGCAAATTGTTGCCAACAAACCCATTAAGTCATGCCGTTCCCACCTTGCAGGGCACTGAGCAACTGATCCAAGGAAGGTGAGATCTAAATTGAGAGAGTTCATGCAGGAAACTCCAGTGTGGGGAATGGCAATTTGGGGAACACTCCTGAGCCACGTGGGTATTAGCAAAGCCCAGCACAGGTCAGGAGGGATGGGAATGTGTGCTTGTGAGCTACTGAGCAGGTGCCAGGCATGGCGCTGGTCTCCTTACCCCTGGGTCCTTATAGGTATGCACCACAGTGCAGGTGTGGGACTGCCATCTTCCTAAGCAGGAAGTGAAGTTGGGGGAAGAGACTAAATCCCCCAAGATCACAGCCCAAAATCAAAGTCTGTTGGGCATTGCTTTGAAAGACTGCACAAACAGTTAAAGTACTTGGAGTGGGACGCCTGGGGGGCTCAGTGGGTAAGCATCTGCCTTCAGCCCAGGGCGTGATCCTGGAGACCCGAGATCAAGTCCCACATTGGGCTCCCTGCATGGAGCCTGCTTCTCCCTCTGCCTGTGTCTCTGCCTCTCTCTCTCTCTCTCTCTCTCTCTGTGTCTCTCATGAATAAATACATTTTTAAAATCTTAAAAAAAATAAAGTACTTGGAGTTACTTTGGGTTGCTGGACTGTGTCTTACGGAATGGGGTGCCATCCTCAACCCGGGGCTGCTTGAGACCAGATGAGATTTCTCAGCAACTTTTGCGTCGCCAAGTTCTATACTATTCTTGAGGTACCTCTCCACCTCTCCTCCCACTGATGTTTTTAGGAATCTGTCTGGAGACAGTTCTTTTATAGAGTAAGGAGCTTAGGTTCTTTCCCCAAACCATTAAGGATTCTTTGAGGGCTTCATAGCCGGTTTGATTTTTCCACTGAATTCTTCATCTCCACTCTGTAACTTTGCTTCTGTGAGTATTGAATTCTCTTTACCTGAATTCAATAAAAAGGTTGATTACAGGGCTTCTTTTCCTCTCTTTTCATCCAAATTGTCACTAAGAGAAGGGATCATACAGAGAAAATTTGGGGAAGGAAGCAGGAGAATGAAGGTACTTGGGTGTACATCACCCAGTCGACCAAACATAGACAGACAGCCAATACCCTACTCATATTGGCTACCACTGGTCTTAGAGGTCGGTCAGCTATGCGTGCTGCCCAGAATTTCTCCCTTGTTGTATTTCTCAAGCCCTATCACCAGAGATGAGCCCTCTTCTTTCTCATTATTCTTTTGAACCCACCACACACACACACACACACACACACTTCAGAAATAAAGATCTACACATACAAAAATACTAAAAGCACAACTGTCACATATCACAGTTGTACAAATGCAGATTTCTGTCATTCCTGTAGGTTTTCTAGGCTTTGTAATTCTTCTCTAATGAATATTTATTGCTTCCATTGCAAGGAAAAGGAGAAAAAAGGGAAGTAGTATTTTTAGTTTAAAAGGAAATAATGTAAAAGAGCTCTTATTTCAAGGGAACTGCGCCGAGAATAATCTTTCTTACCTTGCTGTTCATTGCTGACCTCAAAGTGTTCCATGTTTCAATCTTCTTGTTTTTTTTTTTTTTTTTTTTTAATGTCTTAGGAGAGCAATCTAGCAGGGGGTCTGATAAAAGAATTTGAAAAAGAGGGCCTTTTATATGTGAAACCTTCCATGCTCCTGGAACAGAATCATGCCCGCTCAGCTAGTAATTGCTCCAGGCTTCAGGAAAGACAAGACTTCCCCACTCCAGAAGATGAAGGGCTCTCCGATGGTAAAACCCGTTTCAATAACTGATTAGTGTTTGGAACTGCTAGTCCTTTCCTCTTTCTCTCTACCCTAACTCCTGTGAGGGTTCATACCCCCCAGTTACGTGCTCAGTTGAAAAGACTACAGTGGCTGGTGAGTTTGGGCTTCTAAGATCTGGGAGACCTTTGCCTGTTCTGGTCCCTCCCCATGGAGTCTGAGCCTCACGTGATCCCTGTCCTGGGCCCCGGGGTTCAGAGCCCCCTTGCCCTAGGCATCTCCGCCACCTTTCTTACATGTTTTCTGTGAGTCCCCATCCTGTACGCACCTGACGCTTGGTTCTGCCCATCTTTGCAAACCTGTCCTTCCCTCCTGTGTACTGAGCTTGTGTCCGGCCTCTTCCCCCAGGGACTAGAGCAGCAGCCCTGGAAAAATGGAAAGGTATCCAGAGTGGCAGAGAGACTGGAAGTCAGCTTTGGGTCACTCACCATGCCAATGGCAGGTTCTAACCTCTCAGAGCCTCTATATCTTCATACTTAAATAATTTCATGATTATTTTTCATTTTTCTAAATTTTATGATTTAAAATTTTATGATTTATGATGACTCTATAGTACATCGATTATGCATACAGTAAAAAGTAGATGGTATTTATTACCATTCAATCAAATTTCCCCCAAGGACTTAGATGTGAAATGGAATTGTCAGGTTTTCCTACTTGGGGCCGACTTTGAAATATTCCTCCACCCTCGGGTGTTCTTGGAAGCACACCCTTGAATCCTATCTCTTGGCTTTTGCCTGTACCAGCCTGTGCAGGCTCTACAAGGGGGAGATTGATACTCAGCCATTCATTACTCTCCACAAGCTGACCGTGGGGTACTGAGAAAACACCAGGATATTTTTGAAGCATATTGCACTGCGGTGTAGTAATAAAAGGATTTTCTCCCCTCTTTCCTTTGCAAGATTAAATTTAATAAAAAATACCATTGATTCTTTTTGTAGAAGTCAAAAAAATGATTTTAATTATTATAAAATGAAAAATATAACTGCCTACATCTTCCAGCCAATGAATCATCTCCCCATAGGCGAAGCCACATGGAAAGTCTTATCCTAGTCAGAAAGTATCATGGTGAGAATATCATTATTTCTTAATGCAGTGGCCTGGGCATTCATTAATTTTGTCAGAAAATCGTTATAAGAAATAGCTTTTTTTTTTAATGAAATAAGACGGGTTATTATACACTGCACTTTATTGCTTGCCTCTTCTTAATCATGCTAAGAAAGTATTCAAATATTTTCATTTTCAAATGTAAATTGTGCTATACAGTATAGTGATATGCCTTTTTAATACCTTTCTCTGGTAGTAGTGGTACTTTTAAAGTCTCTTCTACTGGCTTCATATCTCTTCCAGGAAAGCATGCTCAAAGTTGAGTAAAGAGGGTTGCCTGGAGAGCTATGGCAATCCGAGATGGCATGTCTTCACCAAAAATCTTATTGTGAAGATGCTCTAATTCAAGATATCTGTACTTGCACAATCAGGGATTTTTTTTTTTTTTTTTGAGAGCCCTTAATTGTTTAGCTTGCTGCATTTTAAACCATTACATTTTTTTTTTTTCTGGTGTACAAGAGAAAACAACAGAAACAAAGTGCATTTGCTCAGACAACTCACTTGCCACGATTCAGTTTGATCCCATTCATAGAAAGAGTAGCAGATTGTTGAATATGAGTTTAAGAAAGAATCTCAAACATCTTTTAGAATTCATAGCCCCCATCCCTGTCCTAACTCAACATGCACACATTGTTTATAGATGAGAGCATGGGAATGCTGGGGGCTAGGGGATGAGACTTTCCAAGGCCAGAGAACTCTTGTCTTTCCCATTGCTAGGGTCTCCTTGCTGGAGGCTCTGTTGTCCCTAGGTCTCCACCTGATTTGAGTGTCTCTCCAATCCCTCCATTGATTTACTAGGGTTTTGAATTAAAATTGAAGATACTTCCCTGCAGATATTTGTAACAGAGGATTAGTGTGAGGTTCACAGGGTTCTTAAAAACCTGCTAGACTATCAAAAACAGTTGTTCCCTACATGTGATAGAAAAATGAAAAAAAAAAAAAAAGGCTTTCATCGGTGTTCTTCTGGGTGCTTTCAAACATTGCTCAGGACCATTGATCTTGAGCCTGTTCTTGTCACCTGAGTCCTGTAGCCTCCAAGATGGTTTCTGTCCATGATGCTGTAGCAATTGGGCTTCTGCATGGCTCAGGAGACATTTCAGAGGGATGTATCTCACCCAAGATGCTTTGTAGGCCTCAGGGATATTACTTCTGAAGAGTGAAGATCTCCAAAGGATGGTGGGAAACCAAGTGCCAATTTCAAAGTCACAGCCAGATGTTGTGAAGCTTGAACCATGTGTTCATTTATCTTTACCTTCTCTCAACATTGATTGATTTCCAGCTGTGTAATGGCCACTGGACTAAGGGCTAAGCATTCAGTCAGAAAGATAGACATACTACATTGTTTTCTAAGAGCTGGTTGTGTGACTGACAACCAACTAGTAGTTTGTATCCTAATAAGTAGGATCAATGGGAAATTCAGTGTCTTCTGGGAATGATAGAAAAGGGTGTCTAACCTGAGAGTAGGATACGGTCACTTTAAACCTGAAGGGTGAATAGGGATTAGGAAGGTCTAGTTTGTGAGGAAGAGTCAACCAGAGGCATGAAACAGCTCTGCAACAGAAAGGTAGATTGAAGGAATTCCAAAACTCCTGCGTGGCTGGAGTGTCCAGAGCCTAAAAGGGGATGGCACATGATGAGTTCAGAGGTGGAGACATTTTGAATTTGATCACCAGCCCAGATTTTTAGGATACAACATAATACTTACAACATGGCTGATACTTTAAAGATACTTCTAAAATCACTTAACATCCTACTGGGATGGCCATCCATAGAACAGAGCAGCACAAGGGAAATTATGTAAGGTGATGAAATAATGGGGAAGAAGAAAAAAGTTCTAATGAGAAGTGAGCACATAGAGAGAGGGAACTCAGGATGGTTCGTCATATTGGGTGATGACTACGTGGATTAAACTTGCCTGAAAATTGGCAGAAAGGTCCCACAAAATGTGGTTGCTTTTTCCCATTGAATTATTATTCTATGAGAGGAAGAGATGTGGTTGCTGATATCAGATACTTCTCATGGTATCAGGTGTGTCTACGTCTTTGTTACTCTTCAGTATTCCCCTTGGGTCTTTGCCTGTGACTGGGAAGACATCTCTACATGTGAAGCAGCGGAGACACTTCTGATAGCAAAGCTTCAAGTGTAGTGTTTCTCATAAATCACCAATATTAGAATTACTTGGTTGTGATTGTTAAAAATGCAAATACCCGAGCCCTATGTAAACCCTACTGATTTAAAGGGGATGAGTCCCTGGACTCCGTATGTGCAACAACCTCCCCAAATGCTTCTTAGGTCCACACGATTTTGGGAAATATTGATTGGGAAATATTTAGTGTGCCTGTACTTATATTTATGCAGGATGAAGAATAAAATAGGCTGTAATTGCACCAGCCTTGGGGGTAATCAAGGAGTATTTCAGACATGATTTAGTAAGGGAAGCTGCCTGCCAGGATCTGTTTGTCACCAGTGTGCAATGCAATAAGGAACTTGTGCCAGACTATAAATCAGTTACTTCACTAAACCAATGCTTAATTCAGCTGATTTTTTTTTAAACTAGTAAAACTTTCCCGATGCAGGAAACACTACGTAGATTTACATCGTGGCACCAATTCCTGATTGCATTGCAGACAGACCTTTGTTTAGCTCTAGTCAAAGGCACAGTAGACATGTGGTCTTCTGAAAGGCTTAAAAAATGTAAAATACTTTGGAAAATGGCTCAAATATATGGAAAGAGATTCCACAATCAGAAAGAACGGATGCTTACCTGCCTGTAAAATATAGCAGTGGCTTGACCAGTTGGCTGTAACTCAACTCACGTAACACCATATCAGTTATAATTATTGTGGGACACAATACATTTGATGTGTTAGGTGAGGTGGCTAGAGTCAGAATGCCTGTGGCCTTCAAAGGGCTTCTGAGGGCCCAGTCCACATTTCCTGGGATAATGGGACCCTCCAGGTGGGCTGCTCCCTTGTTCTGATCAGCCACTTGGGGGAAGCTTTTGTTTTGCACTAAATAATATATCAACATTAAACTTTTATTCTCAGGCCATAGGTCTCTGGGTCTCAGGGAAGTAGACACTGGGAAGAGTAGAAAGTTTCCAGTCTGGAGTGGTTGGGTGATCACAGTGGCTGAGCCTTTGGGAAGAAGAGCTGAGTAGCTACTCTCTGTGGAGGTGTGCAGCCTTTGTAGAAGGGCAGAAGCGCTGCATGGGGAAGAAGCCAAGCCTACGTCAATACAGAGCACCATCCTGTGACTTGTCATATCCACAGATGGGGGATCCATGAGACACAGGCAATTCTACTCATAACTATGATGCATCAGGATTGTTAAAAACTTTCCAGGCATTTTACCTGTAATATCTCATTGCAGCTTGCAACAACCTGGTGACCAGGTATTACTTCACTGAGAGGAAACTGTGTCCAAGTTTCTTTTTGTGTGTGTGTGTGTGTCCAAGTTTCTATGTGGAGTAAATGGCAGAGAAAGGATTGGAAGCAAGATTTGCAACCCCTCCCCTCCCCGCCCCGGGAGAGGCTTGCTCCTAATCAGGAGGTCAGAAGCCCCGAGGCACTGAAACTGAAGTAGGTGTGTCATTGCTTTATTCCAACATCAGTGCTCAGGTCTACGGAGCAATTTATGACATTTACCTGATGGAGTGATAGACATTTAGGAACGGTTGCCTGGAGAGTGAGAGGAGCACTTTATTCAGGTTGGGCCGTGCCTTCAAGGATTGAACCCTTGGGGTTGTTCTTGAGTGTTACATTTACAGATGTTTTATGCCATCTCACTGAAAGTTTTTCCCATATTTACAGTTTTAGAGACTTTGTATATAAACATTTTACAAGCAGACAATTAAAGGAAATATCATTATTAAATATCAAATTTCTGATTGCATTTGTATCTCCTTCATCATTTTCTTAAGAGGCCAGAGAGGGATGATTGGAAATGTCACATACCCAGAGACAGTCATCGTGGTCCAGACGAAGAAAGGCCCCAAAAGTGCATCTGACATTTATGAATTATTGTCTCCAGGAAAAGCATTTACTCAGAACACAGTTGTTACACCTTGACAGATGTTTCTATCTTCCAAGCTATTAATTTCAAAATATTAATAATTTGTATCAATCTGTAGACTTGCAAACAATTTGTAGAAATGTAAGTTTATATCTTAATTATGTGCCTTGGTTTGAAATTTAGGTCAGAGCATGCACATTTTATTTGTAAATGTTTTCCTTCACAGGAACCTAGCACTTATAAAATTGAAAGCTTTAGGCTCATCTCATTTGGAAGCTATTTTGTGACGATCACCGAGTTTCAAAGGTAGCAGAGCACTTCACATCAATATTATTTTAAAGTTAAATCTAGAAACCTGACTGGGAGTAACATTTGACTTAGGTGCTGTATAGATTTCCACTCATTTGCAGCCTTTCCTATTAAATCATGGCATGATAATATCCCAGATCTGGGGGAGGGATTTACCTGGCATGCTTAGATAGAGCCACACACACATAAATATCCTGAGGTGTATGTATCATATGTAGCTTTACATTTGTGTAGTGAAATATATATTTTATATCTGTATGATATATAAAAATATTTCTATGAATTTCATGTATAGTTTCACGGATTCCAAAACTTGGTCAACTGAGAATTAGAGTAAATGAAGGTTAAGAACCTGCACCAGGTATGTAACGGCTTTGAGATTGAGCCAAGTTGGGGCTCCATGAAACTACTCTCGTTGCATGAGTAACTCCCAGGGAAGTGCTCCCACTGCATGAATAACTCCTGCGGAGGTGCTCCCACTGCATTACAGCTCCCAGGGAAGTGCTTCCACTGCATGAATAGCTGCTGCAGAAATACTCCCACTGCATTAGTAGCTCCTGCATAGGTGCTCCCACTGCATTACAGCTCCCAGGGAAGTGCTCCTGCTGCATGAGCAGCTCCAGGGAAGTGCTCCCATTGCTTTAGTACAGCAGAAAGCCTCTATATGCTGGGTTCATTGTGAGGGTTTATGGACTCCTGCAACTTGGCAAGCTTAGCCAACGAGAATGCATCTTTTTAAATAATGTATATTAATTTTATAACAGCTTGACTATTGGGTTAATAAAGAAAGGTAGAGGACTTCAAACAAGTACAAACAACTCTCAGAAGCATGTAATATCCTAAAGATTACAAAGAGGAACAGGAAGAAAAAGTTGGCACTGTGACAACTAGTCAGGGGCAAGGGAGGGCTTTATTCCTGCTAAAGAACTAGAAAATCATCAGTAAAGATGACAGAAATCCCATTTTGTTATACTAAGGGGCTGGGCCGTGTAAGTGGATGCAGGATGAGGAACCAGTGTGTGTACCTGCAGGGGATGCTTTCTGAGGAGCCCCAAGGGTGTGGTGCTCAGGGGAGGGCCCAGAACTGGGGGCCCAGCAGATCCTTCTATGACGATGGGGGCCCCTAAACAAGGCTTGGAGAACATGTTTTTACTGATGCGGAGATAGGCCTCCCGTTCCAACAGATCTTTTCAGGAAAACATCTGATTTTATGGGACACTGTTCTTTTACATAAGGACTCCGTGCACATCAGATAGGGCTGAGCCAAAGGATATAAATTCGGGCCCTGCTGAGGTTATTGTCTACGTGGAAAACCCAATAACACCCAGTATTACTAGAGTCCCTCTTCTGACAAGCTTAGATACATTCTATGAAGAAAAAATGCTTTCTGAACACGCCGTGATGAAAGACCACAAACATTCAAGGCGATCGTGATGCATGCTATTTTTTTTTTTTTTTTTTTTGCCATTTTACTTAAGAAGCATCTTTATGCCTCAACAGTTTATGTTCCTGTGCTAGGGAAACAAGTTTCATAAAATGTAAGTACAAAGCACACACTGGGAAATTCAAAGCACACACACTGAACTACTCTTTTGGAGACGGGGATGTTTACAAACTTGTTGAGTGACACTGTGAGAAGTCAATGCTGATCCACTTCCAGGGCGAAGTGGCTCCTGGACACCTAAGCATGTGGGGCCCTGTCAGAATGGGACACTTCTCCCTGCGATTTTTCCAGACTGCGCCTACAGTTTTGTTTGCATTGAAGTTTGGCCCCAGGGACCGAGCCAGTGGGACCGAAACCCACTGGTTTCCTAAGGCACCAGCTGCACACTGTGCCTGCAAATCGGACCCTAGGGTGAGGCTGCACCGTTGGACACCAGACACCCAGCTCCCTCAGGACTCTTCAGGGCAGCGCCCTCTCCCCTGTAGGCTGCTAGGGAAAGAGAAGGTGGTTTTCCTTAATGGCAAACGATGCAGCAGAGGATGCTCACAGGAGGCCGAGTGCTACCTAGTGGTAATTTATGCCATAAGCATGGACCTAAGTCCATCTTCCCAGCACATTTTGAAGATGGGACACATGCTGAGGTCATGTGACGTTGCAGACAGACAATGCAGCCGTCCAAGTGCAGCCTTGGAGCTCAAAGGCCAGGGTATTTAGGGGGTCTGGGTTCCCACGGTGTCTGGGAAAAGCTAAGGTTGGGTTTCTAAATAGAAAAAGTCTAAAATTCTTTTTCCCAAGGGAATAGCTTGCTGAAACTGCCCAGTGCAAAGCCCTTGAGGCTGCTACCGCCACTGGTGGCCCAGAACTGTCACATCTGCCTGCGGTCCACGTGGCAGGTGCACGGTGCTGGGTCCCACTCCGCGTATTCTTTGCATGAGACGTTGTCATTCATTCGTAGGGGTTGGAAGGGATGGGGGGAGGCACTTAATTCTCGGAACGTTCACCACTGATTTCCATGAACTCGACCACTGTGTTACTGAGTCTTCCGTGAGCGAGGAATGGTGCCAGGAGTCCACAAAAGCGAGCAGTTCTTGCTCACACAAAGCAGGGAGGGAAGACATTAAACCCAAGTTTCAAGCACCTGCTCTGGGATGCTAGACGATTCACTTACCTTTATTGATCTTCAATTACTTATGTCTTAAATGGGTACAAAAATAGGTTTGTAAATTTAATTAAAGGATGATTACTTTTTTTAAAAAAAAGGATGATTATTATTCTTTTTTAAAATTTAAGGTCCCAAACACAATACTAGAATGTGAATCTTATTTTTTTTAAGTGATACACAGCTGTCACCTTTCAAACCACATAAATAATAAATTAGGGTCTGTGTCACCGCGGAAGAGCAATCGGCAAGGAACGCACCTGTGCTGCACACGTAAAATTCGTTTAAAACATACAGAGCTTTCTGTTTTAACGCAATCTGGTTCTGGCCCTAACCTTACGTCTCCGCATTTCCTGGATATTGAGGTTTCCTCCCATGCATGACTCCATCCTGCGATACGGGCATTAGGATAACGTAGAAAAGCAAGTGCAGCGTCTGGGACAGTGACCAGCCTGAGGGGAGACGGCAAAGACGGGGACCGTTTGGCCACAGAGAACTCCGAGCAGAAAGTCCAAGGAAAGATTTTTTTAAATTTTCTTTAAATTGGGGGGGTTTTCTTTATTTCCAGTCTGATGTTGATAGAGCACTGCTAGGACAAACTGTACGTTTTGCTTATCTCAGGGTGTCGATACCAATCAGGGTGACTCACTAGCTTGCTGGGCCGCACCGCAAAGCCGCGCAGCCTGGGTGGCTGGCCCCAGAGACGTGCATTCACTGTCCTGGAGGCTGGAAGTCCAAGGTCGAGGTGTCCACAGGGTTGGCTCCTTCTGAGGCTGCGAGGGACACATCTACCCCAGACCTGTCTCCTTGCTTCTAGCACTTTCTTGGCTGGTGGCAACGTAAGTCCTATGTTCTCACCCCTGTGTGCCCCCTTCGTATAAGGACACTCGTCGCATCCGGTGAGGAGTTCCCTCTCCCAACACGACCTCATCTTAATCAACTACATCTGTAGGAACCTGCCTTTGGGTAAGTTCACGTTCTTGAGCACTGAGGGTTAGGACTTCGTCATGTGAATTGGAGGGGACACGCGTCAGGCACAACAGGACCACTTTATCCCACTTTGTGTCCCGGGACACCCCTCGGGGAGTGGGAAGAGTGGCGTGGGGCAAGGTGAAGAGCAGAGAGAAGGAGAAGCCTCAGTGTCTGAAAGTGATTCCCGGAGGAGTCAGGAGAGACCCAAGAACCTGCACGCAGCTGAACGACGTGTCGAGAGATTCTTTTTTGGTGACGTCGAGAAGGCCCTCCTGAGCAACTCGTGTGTTGTGGGGAGGATCTTTGGTGTTTCTTGGCTTGCAGCAGCACCACCCAACCCCTCCTCCCTCTTCACGTGGCCAACTGTCTGTCCTTGTCCTTGGGACGGTCTCCAAATTTCCCTTTTTATAAAGACAGCCGTCCTATGGGATTAGGGGCCCAACCTCCCCCAGGTTGACCTCATCTTGACTAACTGTACTTGGCACAACCCAATTTCAAAGTACATTCACTTTCTTACTTACCGGGCATTAGGACTTTATCACATGAAGTGTTGAGGATCACAGTTCACCTGTAACAAGAGCTTCTGTTGGGAGCTAAACTGTACTAAGTCCACCGAGCTCGCACAGAGGGACAGCGCCACCCTAACCACAGTGTGCTCACCTCCTGACGTTTGCATCAATGGACAGCAAGTGCTGTTAAAATGCAGGTTATAATGCGGTGCTTCTGGGATGGGATGGACAGCCTGCATTTCTGACAAGCCCGTGTTGGGGGTTGAGGGACCCCTCTGAGCAGCCAAGGCTTCTACTCCCTCAGGAGCATCTGTAGGCTGAAAAGAAAGATGTGCAAGGGACACCCAGGTTGAACAGGACTCTCAGCGGCTGTGCAAAGTCAGTGCTCATGGGATGCTGAGAGGAGCCCCGGATGCTCAGATACTGGGGAGAGATGCCAAACTGGTCTGCGTGCAGCTAAAGCAGGTACCCAGCTGCAGGCACATATGCTAATGATCGCTAATAAGCCCGTTCCATGACCTGATTTCTCTGTCCATCTCACATAACGTCATTAGTCGGACAGATTGCACGGGGCTGCTCGCTCTAATTAGCACGACAGCAGAGCCTGATGAGCGGCTGCAGAGTCGCTGAACTCAAGGCCTTGGAGCCAACGGAGCCCGGCCTCCTCCGTCCCGGGTGGGGGCCCTGGGCCCTGGGCCCTTTTCCCAAGGCCCTATTGCTGGGACTCCCCTGCCCCGATGCTCTGAGGCTCAGGACACCCGGGGCACCCAGGGGATGGCTGCGGTGAGATGCCACCCCTTGCCTTCCTAGGAAAGCTCCTGCTTTCCTCTGTTGTTAAGGGGTCCAAGCTGGAGGAAAAGAGGGACCAAATGCCAATAAGGGGAGAAATTCCCGGGGGTGAGCAGGCCTGAGCGGCCGGGGCAGTTGGCAGTGCTAGGAAGGGGCCCTCAGGAACCCCCACCTCCCTGTGGGGAGGCCCCCAGACCAGGGAAAGTGGGGATCCCGCGTTAAAATCCAGCTCCAGAAGCTTGGGTGGGAGACCAGGCCCCAGCAGCAGCCAGCGAGCCGCTTGTCCCTCACTAGCCGGGTGGCCAGGGACAAATCCCTACCATCTCCAAGCCTGTGTGCCATTGAGGAGCAAGGACTGACACTATTTTCTTTGTGAGGTTTTGGAGAAGATTAAGTGAAGTTACTTATGTGCACGACAGCGTGCAGTCCACGCAAGCTCTGCTCGAGGGCCACCAAGCGAGCGTCTCCATGCAGCTTTGTAATATCCTAATTACGAGCTATTAAAAATGTACTTTTCTTTCTTTTAGGTGCAATTGCTCTTCTGAAGCGGGTCTGCCATGGATGGTGGTCGCAATTTCTTTGCTGGGAGTGGGAACAGGGTGTGTTCGTGGTAGCCACACTCGTGAGACGCTGAGTACAGCGTGTTGACTCTCTCTCTCCTTTTTTAAGATTTTATTTATTCTTGAGAGACACAGAGAGGCAGAGGGAGAAGCAGGCTCCACGCAGGGAGCCCGACGCGGGACTCGATCCCGGGTCTCCAGGATCATGACCTGAGCTGAAGTCGGACGCTTAACCACTGAGCTGCGCGGTGGCCCATGTTGTCTCTTTTACCAGGACCATTGTTAAACATTGTTTCTACAAGTCCGCAAAACGCAGTGGTTCTCAAGCAGGGTGACTTTATCTCCCTCCCCCAAGGAGACCATTACCAATGTCTGGAGACCTTTTTGGGTGTCATGACAGGGGTGGTGCTCCTGGCAGCCAGGGGTACGGGCTGTAGATGCTGTTAACCACCCTACAATGAATATGAATTGTTGGGCCCTAACCGTCAACAGAGACATGGTTGAGAAAGCCTGCATTAGAGGAAGTCAGCCACATACGATTAGAAGAGTAGGATATGCATTTATGAGCCATTAATTAAGGGACTTTTTCTCCTATGGGCCTTATCTATTTCAGCCTGTGCAACACTGTAAAGCTCCGCTTGATTTCAGGGTGAGCCACGTGTGGCACGAGGATTGCATGCATGTGTGTAATGTATGTGGGTATGTATGTAACGCCCTTCAAAAGCGAGGTGATGAAAACATGCTCCTGTCTTAGAGAGCCGGTGCAAAGTGTTACACACTTGAAATGTAGCTTTTTTTTTTTTTTTTTTTGCCTTTAGCTATTTAGCTATGTTTGAGGCAAACTGAACCAGAACCTTGACATTTTCAGACCTTCAAGAACAAACTTGCAAATAGCACCTAGTTTGTATTCTCTGTGTTTGATGTGATGATTAGATGAGGACCTATATCAAATAAAAACAAAAGCGCACTGAGATATGAACACAGGGCTGTTGACTAGGTTTGCTGTTTCCCAGACACTGAGATTAAATTTGTGCCTTAACAGCATTTCTTATTTCAAATACCATGGATGATTAGAGTTATTTCCAAACACAAGGAGTTTATGACACCAGGTACCACTGTATTGGAACAATTATTTTGGAAAAAAAAATCACGGAATCTGACGGGAGAAATATTTCCAATTAAATAGCCAATCAAAATCACTTTCTAGGCACACAATATTACACAACACTGCACTGGTTTGGAAAAATGAAACAAAATTATGTGAGCTATTACATACAGTTGTAGTCTCAAGGATGTTATGATATAATCATGTGGGAAAACCACCAAATGATTTATTCTTTCATAAGTTCAACCAGCATTCTTTTCACTTTCTTGTGCTAGGCTCCGGGGATAATGGATGAAAATGGGTGTTCAATGTCCCTTTCCTACCATGTTTCCCTCCCGTGGGGAAGATGGACATGGAACATGCAATATGAAGTGTTCGGGTGGCAACACACCTGGCTTTGTGTGTTGCTAACAATCGTCAGATGACGTGAGGAGCATCACAACTCATCCTGTGGTTCCTCCAAGTGAGAAGCTTAGGGAGTCTGGTGAGTTAAAATGAGCAGGCCATTCTCGGGGGCCAAGGAAGACAAGGTGTTAATAAGGAAAGGACGCCTGAGGGAGACATTTGGCGGGATGAGCACTGGGTGCTATGCTATATGTTGGCAAATTGAACTCCAATATTAGAAAATTTAAAAAAATAAAAATAAATATTATTTAAAAAAAAGGGAAAAGATGCATCCTCAGTGGTGCTTGTTGGTGGAACGGGAGTAAAAATGGGCAATGAGGGATGAATGATCATTTTTGTCTGACTCTAACTGCATATTCCCTATAGGAAAACCTAGGTGACTTGGAGGGGAAAGTCCTGAAAAGGTAAGCTGAAGGATGCTACTAGAAAATTCAGTTGGTGGCCAGACCTCCATTGGTCTGCATTGGGTTGGGTATCACTGGTGCCCATTTGACCAGTGTTGGACCATGTGGCTCCCTGTGCGAGTGCACATAGCTCCAGCGGAGAGATATTGCCTTTGATGTATGGATCATCCTACTTCTAGAACATCGTGCTGGACCAAGGACTCTACCTTTCCCCTGGGGGTGTTAACTGTTCCACGCGGAATGTGCTAAATTTATTTTCTAAATTTTGGGGTATGTCTTATTTTTCCCAAGATGCAATCAGAATTTCAAAATAGCTTCTTTGTTCAAGGACCAGATGAAAGCAGCAGTTTGCCCAAATTTGAATTTCCCTTCACAGCAGCCAGCAGTGAGCATGTGCCGTAGCCTTTTGTGAATGTAAAGATGTCTTTAAAATAGAACTGGAGTGTTTTCTAGGCAGCGTTCGAGACAAAAGTTGGAGCTAAAAGGGACCTGAACATCTTGTGACTAATTATTCCTCCTTTTCCTGTGCGGTGATTGGCATTTGCCTCCATTCATAGTCTCGAGAAATAATGACCCAGCTGAAAAATTAAACACAAACCTCATCTAGGCTCCATCTCTGAGAACTCCTGACAATGCCTTTCAAAGAATCTTGGTTTTTGTCTCTCTGGAGGCTGAGAGGGAAGAGAGGATCTGAGGCTTCCCTCCCCACCTGCTCATAGACTGGGGGGCCGAATGCCCTCAAATACACAAGCCACTGATTCATTCTTCATTCAGATCCTTATCGAGAACTCAATTAATGGCCTGCTAAATCTGAGCTTGCTCAATTACATTCCGGGGCCCATCGCTAAAAACTTAAGTAGCTTTAATTAGTTTTTATTGAAAAGCATAAATAATGTAAGTATTGACTCTCTTGGATTTAAATTTTGGTTATTGGAAATACTAAGGCATTGAGGCATTTTCATTACCGCCTGAGTGTCTGGTGAATCACGGCAGGATGGCTTTTTAAAGATATCCTATAAAAGTTCCCTGGTCTGTTATATGAGGCACCACTAAAAGCCACACTCTCCTTGTAATTGTGAGCTTAACAGTTTTAATCTGTTTGGATATGGGCCTGAGGAGGAGAAGAGAAAATATCTAGATTTCTATTTGCTTTTATTCTCTGACCTTGCATAGCACCGTACCCCTTGTGTCGAAATGCCTGATTTCTGTGGGTTCCCATTGGCTGGAGGCAGTAAGCTGTGGGGGTGTCAGCCAGACTGTCTCCTACAAGGAACGTTCTCTACTCCCACCAATACTAGGGGGTCATCTGTGGTCCAGCAGGTCCTTCAGCCAGTCATGCGGGAAGTCTCTAAACGAATATTTGGTTAAGATGTTGGAATGAAGCTTTCTAATCCTGAATCCGAGTGGGCCCTTGGCTGTTCCACCTCTGGCATTCAAAGCTGATTCATAACCATCCAAAGGCATTTTAACACTGAGCTGACCATCCACCTGCCATCCCTGCCTTGCTCCATTTTTGTTTTTTTCCCTCTGAAACATCAGGTCAACTCTGGGGGCATGCCCATTGTCCACAGCATCCCTCGCAATACGACTTCTTTCCAAAGAGCTTGTGTGTTTATCCTGGAAATAAATACATTATCAACTTGCAAGAAAAATTTCAGCATAGAAAAGCACCGTCAGGCAATAAGTCTGTTTCTTGTTGTCTTGGCAGCCCGGGAATTGGTCTGCATCGCAAAGGAAGGCAGTGTGCTGAATTGCTTTGATAAACTAGTCCGGGCTTTCACAGATCCGTCTCTCTTTCTGAGCTGCGCACACATTACTTCTCTGAAGATGGAGCTAGAGATATTTCACAAAGACAGCAGAGTTTATGAGAAAAGAAGGTGAGATAAATCCCTATCTTTTCTCGAAAAGAACCGATAAGCCATGTTTTTTCTTGCTTGCAATTTTGGAGTTGGACATCTGTAACTCATTAATTATCCACAACTGTCGCTCAAATCAATTAATTGAAAGAATTAAGGTACATCTTAAGGAGAAAACCAAATTTACTTTCTCTCTCATTTTCCTTTTAACTGAGAGCTGCAATCGATCACAAAGTTGCTTAAAATCTTTTGTCTTGACAGATCACCATATTCCTTATTTCCTGGGAGTCACTGTCTAGTATTTGGAGACTGAAAAAACGCAGCTTCTTGCTGAAAGCTCCTCTCTCTCCCTCTCATATCCCCTTTATCTCTCTGCACTTTGCTATGCTTTTTTCTCCAAACTGCTTCCCTTATCTCTATTATTCTTTTCCTCCACATAGAGGAGCTATTGCTGCTTTGGTCCTAATCAGAAATTATAGCAGAGAACAATAAAAATACTTATATTTGTATTTATAGATTGAATTCTTAAAAAAAAAAAAAAGGACCCTTCTTACCTGGTTTATCTCTGAAAGAGAAAGGAACTTATGGACCATCTGGTTTTACGCCAGCTTTCTCATATTGCTTAGCTTTCTGTTTGAAGTGGATCAAACACTTGGCACTCTTGCAGTGGACTCCTTCTGTGCTTTCACCATGAACGGAATATTAGAATTGTTCAGTTCAGCATGTGCTGAAATCAACAGAACTGTTGTTTGTGAAATAATTACATCATAGTTTAGTAAAATCAGATTGTCCTTTTTTTTTTCTCTTTCTTTTAAAATAGCATCTATTATGGGGCACCTGGATGGCTCGTTGGTGAAGGGGCCAACTCTTGGTTTCAGCTCAGGTCATGATCTCAGTGTCCGGAGATCAAACCCCACATCAGTGTCCACACTCAGCATAGAGTCAGCTTGTCCTTTTCCCTCTGCTCTTCTCCCTGCTTGTGTTCTCTCTCTCTCTCTCTTTCTCAAATAAATTAAAAAAAATAAAATTTATTAGAACCCCTGCTAAAAGAAGTCAAACTCTCCCTCTTCGCCGATGACATGATACTCTACATAGAAAACCCAAAAGCCTCCACCCCAAGATTGCTAGAACTCATACAGCAATTTGGCAGCGTGGCAGGATACAAAATCAATGCCCAGAAGTCAGTGGCATTTCTATACACTAACGATGAGACTGAAGAAAGAGAAATTAAGGAGTCAATCCCATTTACAATTGCGCCCAAAAGCATAAGATACCTAGGAATAAACCTAACCAAAGAGGTAAAGGATCTATACCCTAAACACTATAGAACACTTCTGAAAGAAATTGAGGAAGACACAAAGAGATGGAAAAATATTCCATGCTCATGGATTGGCAGAATTAATATTGTGAAAATGTCAATGTTACCCAGGGCAATGTACACGTTTAATGCAATCCCTATCAAAATACCATGGACTTTCTTCAGAGAGTTAGAACAAATCATCTTAAGATTTGTGTGGAATCAGAAAAGACCCCAAATAGCCAGGGGAGTATTAAAAAAGAAAACCATATCTGGGGGCATCACAATGCCAGATTTCAGGTTGTACTACAAAGCTGTGGTCATCAAGACAGTGTGGTCCTGGCACAAAAACAGACACATAGATCAGTGGAACAGAATAGAGAACCCAGAAGTGGACCCTGAACTTTATGGTCAACTAATATTCGATAAAGGAGGAAAGACTCTCCACTGGAAGAAAGACAGTCTCTTCAGTAGACGGTGCTGGGAAAATTGGACATCCACATGCAGAAGAATGAAACTAGACCACTCCCTTTCACCATACACAAAGATAAACTCAAAATGGATGAAAGATCTAAATGTGAGACAAGATTCCATCAAAATCCTAGAGGAGAACACAGGCAACACCCTTTTTGAACTCGGCCACAGTAACTTCTTGCAAGATACATCCACGAAGGCAAAAGAAGCAAAGGCAAAAATGAACTATTGGGACTTCATCAAGATAAGAAGCTTTTGCACAGCAAAGGATACAGTCAACAAAACTCAAAGACAACCTACAGAATGGGAGAAGGTATTTGCAAATGACGTATCAGATAAAGGGCTAGTTTCCAAGACCTATAAAGAACTTAGTAAACTCAACACCAAAGAAACAAACAATCCAATCATGAAATGGGCAAAAGACATGAAGAGAAATCTCACAGAGGAAGACATAGACATGGCCAACATGCACATGAGAAAATGCTCTGCATCACTTGCTATCAGGGAAATACAAATCAAAACCACGATGAGATCCCACCTCACACCAGTGAGAATGGGGAAAATTAACAAGGCAGGAAACCACAAATGTTGGAGAGGATGCGGAGAAAAGGGAACCCTCCTGCAGTGTTGGTGGGAATGTGAACTGGTGCAGCGACTCTGGAAAACTGGTGGAGGTTCCTCAAAGAGTTAAAAATACACCTGCCCTACGACCCAGCCATTGCACTGCTTGGGATTTACCCCAAAGATACAGATGCAGTGAAACGCCGGGACACCTGCACCCCGATGTTTCTAGCAGCAATGTCCACAATAGCCAGACTGTGGAAGGAGCCTCGGTGTCCATCGAAAGATGTTGGATAAAGAAGCTGTGGTTTATGTATACAATGGAATATTCCTCAGCCATTAGAAATGACAAATACCCACCATTTGCTTCGACGTGGATGGAACTGGAGAGTATGATGCTGAGTGAAGTAAGTCAATCAGAGAAGGACAAACATTATATTTTCTCATTCACTTGGGGAATATAAATAATAGTGAAAGGGAATAGAAGGGAAGGGAGAAGAAATGGGTAGGAAATATCAGAAAGGGAGACAGAACATGAGAGACTCCTAACTCTGGGAAACGAACTAGAGGTGGTGGAAGGGGAGGAGGGCGGGGGGTGGGGGTGATTGGGTGACGGGCACTAAGGGGAGCACTTGACGGGATGAGCACTGGGTGTTATTCTGTATGTTGGCAAATTGAACACCAATAAAAAATAAAGTTATTATTAAAAAAAGAGAACCCCTGCTAATGGTAAAAGAATTGTCTAATCTTGAAAATGGAAATAATCATGGAGTTATAAGAATGTTAATCAGGGATCTTGTTTTTAAAAAATATATACTATCTATGTGAACACACGTATGTATCATATATGATGTACGTGTGTGTATACATATAGACCAGTTATAACATAATGTACTATTTGACATATGTACTATGCACATATACTGCTCATCTTGATGGATGAAAAAATGAATTCCTTTATACCAAGACTTTCCAAGTATGAACACACCTTACCCTCTAGTTTGGCCTCAGGGCCCTGAGTTTGCTGTTGAGCCTGAAGGCAAAATCTGAGAACTTTGGAGCTTGAGCACTCAGCACGGCATCTTCCATGTGTCCCGGCTCTCCACGTAGGTGAGATCAGATGACAGAGGCTTGAAGCTTCTCTGTGGGGCTAGGGAGACAAGGATGATTATTGAGGAGAGGACAGACACGATGTAGGTTTATCTCTGTGTTTCACAGCAATGGGGAGGGTGGCATGGACTCCCTATGAATGTAACACCCCAGATGTCCACTGGTTCACCCCTGACTATTTAAGACACTGCAGCATCCCTTTCATCTTGGTCCTGACAGCTTCCTGGTTGCAGCCATACTGACCCGGGGTTGCTGTTCTGCTTCTTCAATGTGCCAATGTGCATCATCCTAAGATGGTGTGGCTGGAACAGTCCCCAAATCATGGAAGTCTGTTGTTGAGACTCTCATAAGACCAGTGTCCACTCAGTCAGTCCATCATTGATCCATTTATTTGTTGATTCATTCCAGAGCTGTTATTGAGCACCAACTACATGCCAGGCAGTTGGTCAGGCACTGGAAGCAGATGGGGAAACACTTGATAAACAAAGGGAAAGCAAGTCAAAGCTGGAGGGAAGCTTGCTGGCCTTCAGGGACTCTCCAGAAAACTGCTGATATCTGGGAAGGAAAGAAATGACCAAGAAATATGAGAAGGATCTAGACAGAAGTTGTGAAAGAGGGATAGAGAAGTAGACAAGGCCAAATCATGGGCCATGAGAAATCCAAGATTTGGGGTGGGTCTGGCCTTTGGTTTGATTCAAAGTAATAATATATGTGAAACTATGCTAAGAAAAATTATTGTGCTCCAGGAACTTAATAATTGTGTTTTCCTTTTTTTTTTACTATAATCCATTTAGTATGTCATTACCCTAGTTGAAATAGACACATTTAAAATGAAAAATGATTATGCCGTTTATTTAGACAAACCCCCAGTGAGGTCGCTAAATGAATATATTTAGAGACCAAAGCAGGTTAATGAAAATCTCCCACTAAAATGTGGGGGAATATATGAACATATTTAAAAAAAAACAACAACAGAAATCTGCTTCTGATGTATCTATAATTGGTCTAGTTTCAGCTAAAGTAGATTGAGATGGAAGCATAATAAGTATCTTTCAGTAGAAATACTAAAACTTCATATGAATAATAATTCATGAAAAATGTTTACTGAGCATAATTTCTTTGCAAGGCACTGGGCTCTTGTTGTGAAGGTGAAAAAAAAAAAAGATGGGATTTATCCGCAAGAGGAAAGGAGTCCCCCTGAGACTGAATGCTGAGAAATGACCATTGGTGTCCTATAGGAAGATGACCTGAGATCCCCAGTCGAGGGGTAGAAAAGGAAGCCCTGTGGACACAGGGATTAGAGATGCTGTGAACCTTCAGGCCACGTGGGGGTGTCAATGTGAAGTAGCAAACTTGTCAACGTGCTCAGAGAGAGCTTCCTTCTGCTTTTGGCTAGAGTGAGTTTATAGACATTAGGCTCTCCTTGCCTCCCTCTCTCCCTCCACCTCTTTTCTCTCTGTATCAAGAGCACAGAGATTGAAGGAGGTGATTGATGCATAGTCTGCGTGCAGAGTTCTCAAGGATGTCTCATGTTGGATGTAGCTGGCTGCAGGACTCGGCTGGCGAGTCTGCTTGTCTTGGAGTCACAAGAGATTCATGGTGATGTGAAAAGAGCCTGCCCTTGGCAATCAGATAGAACTGAGTTCAGATTCCAGCTCTTCCGTTTACAAGCCGGTGATGTTGGGCAGGACGCATGACTTCTCTGACTTTCAGCTTCCTCGGTGTACAGTGGGGATGGTCACCCATGGGGAGGATGTACGTGAAGTCCTCAGGCACAGTGAGAGCTCAGCAGGGTGTAGGGCTCCCTCTCCACCAGGGCAGCCACCAGCCATGAGTTGTTAGCAAGCACTTGAAGTATGGGTGGTGTCACACATGAAAATGGTGTTTGAATATATTGGATTCAATTAAATCTATTATTCCAATGAATTTCTCCTGTTTCCTTTTATTTTATCAAATGTGGCTACTAGAAAATTACAAATCACATATGTGGCCCTCATTGTGTGTTTGTTATGTAGCGCCACTCTAGATATTCCCCTTATTTGAAGGGGCCTGATGACCTAGGTACCCTCAGGATGGGAACAGTGACCAGAACTCCCAACAAACTGGGGACTAAGCTGAGAGAATGTTCTGGAGGAACCAGAGGCATCAAGGAGATTGTAGGGAGAGGAGACAGAGAAGAGGTGTCAGAGGTTCGATGCAATGATTGGAAAATGAGAACAAATAATTTCATTGACTTCAGCTGAGGGGAAGGCACAACCCTGCATTTTGGGGTAAGCAGTTTGTTTTTCTCCTTTATGGACAATGAGTTATTCTGTTTGTAAAATTGGGGGAATTGGAGTGTGTTTGGGGGGAGTCCTGAGTTGGCTCATCTGCTGACAGTGGGCAAGTTAGTGGTAAGTAAGACCCACAGAAGAGGTGTGGAGGGGGTGGAGGCAATCTGTGGCCCAACATCCCTCACAGGGACACCCTAGGGGGCTCCTTACCCAGGGGTTCCTGCTCCGTGCTCCTGTGGAGGGTGCCTCTTCCCCGCGCTACCGCCTGGGGCCTTAGCCACTTTGTACACTGCCTTGTGAAGCCTTTATCAGCTTGTGGGGAGAGGCTGAACATAATTTTCTCTGTAGATTGCATGCTGAAACATTTTTTTAGGAGCTCTAAAGAACTGTGGAAAAATTAGATTACAGGAAAAAAATGTAGTGAAAATATCTAATTACGCTTAAATTTAAAAAGCCCAACTGGAAGGCCAGAGGGGGAGTGAAATTGAGAAGAGAGAAAAAAGATGCACTTTAGACCTAATGCAGTTTGGTTTATAGGCTCAATTTGAATGTTTACTTCTACAGTTTTCAACATTTTATTGCCATTTTTCCCCCATCTCGCGGCTTGAAGTCAGTATCATTCTCTCAAGTGCAGATGGCCGGCTTTGGCTTATTTTGCTTTCATTGCTGGCCATGTGGAATCCACTCAGACACTTCCTCTATAACCTTCACTGTCCTACCCCCTTCATCACTCTCAGCGGGATTTACCCTGGGAATTCGGTTCTTGATTGCAACTCCTCTTTACCTCCGTGGGATCCTTGATGTGGAAACCATTACATATGCATCTTTTTTTTTTCTTTTTTTGGCTTCAATTTTGGTTAGAAGCTTGCGTCTGTGTCAACATCCTTAATCTAAAAGCAGTGCCATAGATAGAATTGAGAGATAAAATACAGCTGAGAAGTCTCAGAAATAATCAAAGTTTGCAGCAATGGAGCAAGTGTTGGGTACCAAGCTTTATAAAAACAAAACAAAACAAAACAAAACAAAACAAAACAAAACCAAACCCAAACCAAGAAATCAAACCAAACCAAACCAAACCAAATCCAAAACCCAGGAAGTTGGATGAATGGAGTTAACACTAGCTATTTCAAGGAGAGTTAAATTGTATTTGTGCGATAAAACCAATTGCCTCAAATTTGCTCACTCTGCACTTGTGATGGCTCTTTCTAGGACCATCTGGGTTAAAAACTGTAGCTCTGCAATGACTTCCCCCAGCTTGTTTCCATGTAGAAGAATTAAAATGGTAAATTAGGACAGGAACTTTGCCCCTTTTGCAGAAGCTGACCCAGCTGTCCCACCGACAGCGTGTGGCAATAATTTTTTATGACTGCCGACAGATGCGCACACTGCCATACCTGGGCAGCAGAAGCATGAGCTCTGGAAGCAGAGAGGACCAGGTGGAAATCACGCTGGGACCACTGACTGGCAGGTGTCAGGTGGGCAGCTTCCTAGCCCCGCTAAAGGAGATATCCTCAGCTATAAAATGAAGTTAGTCAAAGCTAAATTGCTACGTGTTTCTGAGGATGGAATGAAGATGTCTTTGTGGAACACAATGCCCAGTGCTTCGGGTAGACAAGATACCCAGCTCTTCCTTGAATTTTTATCCATCACCAGTAAATTTAGGCATGGCCACATGGGGTTAGGGATAGGTGTGCTGTGTGCATGTGTGTGTGTGTGTGTGTGTGTGTGTGTGTGTGTGCGCGTGTGCACGAAGTCAAATTTCTTCAGTGAAGAATGAATCAATGACCTTGAACTTATTCAAAAGTTATTTGGACCAAGGGAGTTAATTGGGCCAAATAATCATGTGGTTTCATGTACCCTCATAAGGTAGGCATGAAAGTAGGGTAGACTCCGAAGCCCTGTTTAGGGGGTCTTCTCCCACAACCTTAGCTTCCAGGATCCCCCAGTACTGTTCGCCTTGAAGGCTGTGGTGGAACAGAGACATTGGTTGGAGCCAATCAATCCCTTGGCTGATGCCACTGAGAGAAACTGAGTCACTGTGGGGTAACAGTGGCTTTCAAGTGGGCCTCCTGCCATGCCTCAGTTTTGTCACCTCAGGTGGGATAATTGCAAGCATCTCAGAGTTATTTTTTCTGAGAATTCATGACTTAGTCCATGAACGATGCCTGTATGTGGCATCTTCTCAACAGACAAAGCTAGATTACTGTTGTTATTGCCACGAGCATTATTATTAAATTTCTACTTTCAAGACACCTGAAGCTTCCTTGTTTTTCAATCTTTTGTAATCCTGGTTTTCCATCCTTCCTCTTGATCCTGTGCCTGCCTGATGTCCTTCCAAAGATTCCTAATTACCCAGAAACATTTTTCTCCTACTGACTTTTATGAGATGCAGATGTTTGATCAGAAAAGCATTAGAATGCCTTTCTACCTACCCTCAAATGTTATTTACCATGACTGACTGTTGGTTTTCTGTACCAACTTGAAGAAAATCTTTAAATTTCCTTTATTTAAACAATCGAAGGCTGGTCTTCTTGAAGTCACTTTTATTGTGATTTCCTTACTTCTTTTTTAAAATTTTTTTTTAATTTATTTATGATAGTCACACAGAGAGAGAGAGAGAGGCAGAGACATAGGCAGAGGGAGAATCAGGCTCCATGCACTGGGAGCCCGACGTGGGAATCGATCCCGGGTCTCCAGGATTGTGCCCTGGGCCAAAGGCAAGCGCTAAACTGCTGCGCCACCCAGGGATCCCATGATTTCCTTACTTCTTATTACTTTAGTCTCCATTCCTAAACATGTACTTAGAAAGAAAAAAAGCACTCTTTCCTAAGCTCCTCCCCATAATTTAAAGACAACTTCATTCATTCAAGTTAAGAACCTTGGAGTCATCACTGTCTAATTATTGTCATTCCTGCCAAACAAAGTCAAATGCAGCCTGGGTCCCTGTAACCTGCCCAACCATACCTGCTAATGGTCCCTCCTATCAGGGTACCTGCTGTCTCTGCCCTGCTTCCTTTCCTGGATTTGTGTGCACATGGCTTTCATGTGAATAATGCTCCCTACCGGTTAGGATGCTCTTTCACTGGCTCCATGAGCAAAAGGGCTTTTTTTGCCTATTCTGTTCCCTCATGTATCTCCACTACATAGACATGTTCTTGGCACATAGTAGGTGCCAAATAAATATTTGTTGAGTGGATCATGAGAAAACTATTACAAGTTAGGTAAATTATGCCAGAGTTACAAACCTATCACCTTGTATATTGGGGAAATAAACCTATACCGGCCTGGCCCCGTAACCTTACGCTTTGTTTCATAAAATAATTTGGGATGTTCCTACTTTTCTAGTCTCTGAATTTATCTTTTTCTTTGAAGCTTTGGTAAAATCACTTATAAAATCATGTGAATTCGTGTTTTATTTTCTGGAATATTTACAGATCTGATTTCTTTAATTGTTATAGGACTTCTGGTTTTCTATTTCTTTTTGAGTCAGTTTTTCTGAGCTATATTGTCTAAGAATCTATTTCTTCCAGGTTGTCACATTTATTATTGTAAAGTTATTTGAAATTGTTTTGGGAGCCCTAGACAATTCACTAGTTCAGTGATTCACTGGAAACTCACACTCCTCAACATAAAGTTTACCTCACAAATAGGATTATTGCAGCATAGGATACAGTATAGCAGAAAGGATATACTTATAAAGTAAGACTAGAAGTCAAGTACAGGCTTCCAAGCAGTCCCTCCCTGTGGGAGTTGCACGGTTGTGCTTTTCTTTCCAGCTGCAAGACATAGAGACAGATGTGAGATGTGTTATCACCCAGGGAAGCCGACTCAGGCCTTGGGGTCCAGAGTTTTTATAAAGTTTTTAACTAGCTGTACATCCAGTCACCGTGCTGATCCCAAACCAGGTGCTCAGGATGACTTTTCAGGATTACTTTAAATGATGCTGCCAGCCTGAGACATCCTGACACTCTGCCTTGGGCATATAGAGCAGAATCCTCTTCACAGACTGCTTGAATATTTCAGGAATTAAGCTCTCAGAGTTTGGCCTGGTGACAGTGCCAGGGCTCCAGATGTCCTCAGAGAGAAGTAAGAATTGAGAAAATCAGATCCGTTGTGTTCTTTCTTTCCTCACAGCAATATCCTATTACCCTTGACACCACAGCATTTATTATTTGACTATTTCTCCCTTAATTGTATCTTAAAACATGTTGTACAATTGTATGACTCCACTTGGCAACTTGGTAAAACCACTCCCTGGCTTTGTTTGCATAAACAACTCATCCATTTCTGTGAGGATATCTTAAGGAATTCTACTCAGCAGCCAACATTTTGTGACTTATGTTACAAATATAAAAATATTTGACTCACCGCTGTCAACCAGATTGGTTTCTGGAATGTCTTCCCAGTCTACATGCTCATGGCAGGGCATGTCGAATGCAGGAGCATCCATTCCAGCATTTCCCAGCTTCCTAAGCTTTCCAGATCTGATTTGTATACAGTGGTGTGTTATTTCTGCTCTAACTTGTGTTTCTCTGATTACTGTTTGATTTGAGCATCTTTTCCTATTTTTATAGACTTCTAGGCTTACTTGTCTGTGAGGTATCTTTATGATCTTTACCTTTTTAAAAATTAAAGTAATTGTTTTCTTTACTATTTGCAAGATTTTATTGGCTATTGTAGAGATGCATCCCTTTCATTTGGGCATGACAAATATCTTCTTCTGCTTTGGCATTGTTTAATAAACATTATTGAATGTTGATGGATTTCTAATTGTTCTAGATGAGTAAGTGCTAGAGATTTGCTATACAGCAGAGGATCTGTAGTTAACAATGTGGTGTTGGTCTTCAGAACTCACTAAAAGAGTAGATCTCCCCACAAAATGAGAACAAAAACAAAAACAAAAACAAAGGGACACTAGGAAACCCTTGATAGTGCAACGGTTGGTATCACAAGTGTTTGCAGGTGCCCAAGCTTATCCAACCATGCACATTAAATCCATGTGGTTCTTTGTGTCTATTATGCCTCAAAGAAAGCTGTCAAAAGTAAAGAGATCTCATTAAATTTTATAATAATAAAATTCACCATTTTCTTTGTTAGGGTATATATATCTGAAGTTTTCCTTCATAAATCTTCCTCTCTCCACCAGAAAAATGTTCTCCTACAACATTTCCTATTAACTTAAAAAAATTTACTTTTATGTTTAAGTCATTAATAAAGCCAAACTCCCCCTTTATACATGATGTTCGGTTGAAAACCATTTTTATTTTTTTTCATTCAGTGAACTAATTTTCCCAACATTATATTAAACCACCCGTACTTTTTCTGTTGAATTCTGGTGGCATCTTTATCGAATGCTAATTTTTTGTATACAGATCAGTCTATCTCTGGCATCTCCACCTGATTCCATTGTCCTGCAGGCACTTTTTTCTTTCTTTTTTTCTTTTATGAAGATTGAGTTGGCTTTGTAAAGTGATTCATGAATCAGGCAGCCTCCATCTAGCTAGGAGTGGTGAGCGTCCTCCTACAGACTGTTCTATAGGGCCAATAAATGCTTGTGTTTTATCAAAACTTTGTAATGTTCCACTCCACTCTTGTTTTGTAGAGTTGACTTAAAGAGTCTCCAATAACATAATGTTATATTTAATTTCAACCCTCTTCCTTGCACATACTTCATATGTGCTAAATAGTTAGCATTATATTTACACGTATTTTAATCAAACCTGGGTCGCAGTATACGTTATTTTGAGCCTATTTCTCTCACTGATGATTCTCCATTTCATTTGGTATTCTTTTTTTTTTAATTTTTATTTATTTATGATAGTCACACACACAGAGAGCGAGAGAGAGAGAGGCAGAGACACAGGCAGAGGGAGAAGCAGGCTCCATGCACTGGGATCCCTACATGGGATTCGATCCCGGGTCTCCAGGATATCGCCCCGGGCCAAAGGCAGGCGCTAAACCGCTGCACCACCCAGGGATCCCTCATTTGGTATTCTTGCACATGACTGCTAATCATTCTCTTGAATTTCATCATCGTTTATAGTTCCATATTTTAAAAAACCAATTTCTTATTGGCAGCCATTTAGATTGTTTCCAATTTTTCACTCTTATAAATTATGCTGCAAAGAGCAGCACTGTACATGCATCTTTTTAAACATCTGTGATTGATTCCTTAGGACAAATTGCTAGAAATAAAGCCCCTTCATCACAATGTGTGTGTTTTTTTTGAGGTTGTCTCCTCATGCTGCCTAAGTGCCCTCCAGGTGGTTTGTCCAAAGTTCTACTTTTGCAGAAGGAGCATGGTGAGCCCCTATCCTTGTGCTCCACAATACTGAGCATAATTGTTATTTCAATTGTTATAAAAATTTCCATTTATGTGGGTAAAATAATATAGGAGAACAGTGTAATTATTACAAGTAAATGTTGAACATTTTGAGAGCATTTATTGGCCATTGGAATTTATGTGCACGTTTATTTTTCCTGTTCAGCTTTCTCCTGAGAGACTCATCTTTTACTTTTCTTTTCTTTTCTTTTCTTTTCTTTTCTTTTCTTTTCTTTTCTTTTCTTTTCTTTTCTTCTTTCTTTCTTTCTTTTTTTTTTTTTTTTGAAGAGGTTTTTTCTAATGTTTAAGGGATACTGGGATATATTCCCAGCTACACACACCATGCACATACATTGCTCGTCTGTTTTCTAGTTTGTAATTTGTCTTTGCTCTTGTAAAACTTACTTTCATGTAGGTCCTAAAACGTTGTCTAGTTGGGTTTGCCATATTTTCGTTTTTTACTTCTTTTTCTGTACTAATATTTTGAAAGCTGTTTTCCTATTTGAGATCTGTTAAATGTTGACCATATTGTCTCCAATGATTGTAATGTTTTTTATGTTTAAATGGTTTCAACCCAAGTTTCCTTGCTGCAATCTCATAGGCAGATTTTATTGTGGATTTTGTCTATGTTTCCGGTTCAAGCATCACTTTTTTCACTTGCAGAACGTTTCATTTACATGTTAACAGTACTTAGTCAAATGACTATACCATTGCTTTGGGACAATCTTCTGTGCCAGTGCTGCCTCCCAATCTTAAATTATCTGATTTGACTTATTTTTTTATTTAGTCATAACACCTTTTCCTTAGAAATAACCCTTGAAAAGTTCAAGCACTTTATCCCTACATACATGGCCACACATTGCAAAACTTAACTGAGATTAAAATACCTTGCTCCCTGTCTTTCTCACCAAACCTGTAGCCACCTATATGTTGTCTTTGGCAGTTGTGTTGTGGAGGTGCCTGAGACTTTTATCTATCTATCATCTATCTATCTATCTATCTATCTATCTATCTATCTATCTATCTAATCTATATCTATCGGTAAGTCTTTTCCTGCCTCAGTGCCTATAGTTACATAAAAATGTCAAATTTCAAAGTGCTAAAATATGTATAGACATATATTTGTTTCCTCCCCATTATTATTTATTTTTTAGAGATTTTATTTATTTATTCATGAGAGACACAGAGAGAGAGAGACAGAGACACAGGCAGAGGGAGAAGCAGGCTCCCTGTGAGGAGCTGATTCAGGACTTAGTCCCCGGACCCTGGGATCACAACCTGATCCAAAGGCCAACAGCTCAACCACTGAACCACCCAGGTGCTGCTCCTCCCCATTATTTTAAATTAATAGTCTGTTACCTTTTTTTAATCTCTAGAGGTTAAATTCAGCTCAGTAATGTTATCTTCAATTCATTCTTCTATTGATCCATTCATCCATCTGCCCAATCATCCATCCATCCATCCAATCATTTATTTGTCTGTCCTGTCCATCCATCTGTCCTTCCCTCCATCCATTAATTCAACAATATTTACTGTGTACCTATTACATTCTAGGGGTTGGAGATATCGTACAGCAGGATTTCTCAACCTCAACATTATGAATATTTTTGACTGGATAATTCCTCATTGTGGGACACTCTCCTGTGAATTGTAGAATGTTTGGCAGCAGTCCCCCACCAAGTACCAGTAACAACCCCTCTCCTTCCACGTTATGTCAACCAAAAAAGGTTTCTACATATTGCTAACGTTGCTCCAGGGGAAAAGTTGTGCCTGATTCAGAACCACTACGCTAGGGAGTAAAACAGATAATGTGTCTGCCCTAGTGGAGTAACTGAAGAGACATAAGATAAACAAATACATTAGTACATTGTGTGTTCTCTGAGAGAAGTGCCTTATTTCCCAGCTGGTCTTTTTTTAAATGTATACTTCTAGGTGAGAACCTCTGTGCACCTCAGACAAGGACTCAGATGGGTCCTGTCCAGATTGTCCTGTGATTCAGAAGAGTTTAAATTTGCTGTAAATTTTTTTTTTAAATTATTTATTTATTTATGATAGTCACAGAGAGAGAGAGAAGCAGAGACACAGGCAGAGGGAGAAGCAGGCTCCATGCACCGGGAGCCCGATGTGGGACTCGATCCCGGGTCTCCGGGATCGCGCCCTGGGCCAAAGGCAGGCGCCAAACCGCTGCACCACCCAGGGATCCCAAATTTGCTGTAAATTTAATTTCAGCTCAGAATCTTCATTCCTGTGAATTTCCTCTGTGTCCTGGATAAGATTCCACCGTGAGGTAGAGACGGAATAATCAGGATGATGTGTGGGCCCCCAGGGCGATGTCCAGGCTGAGCATTCTCTGGAATGTTCCAGGGCCCACACGTGCTCCTGGGACCCCTCATTTCTAGTTCTGGACTCTCCTAAACAGGGGGTAATTGGGCTTCTGCAACATATCCTTTGTTTCCTTCCTTGGAAGCTGTTTTCTCCTTTCTTTGCCTTTCCCCCATCCACACCATATGCAGCTGAAATGTCTTGTTTCCTCGCAGGATCTGTCTCACTTCCCTAGTTCCAGCATCCATGAGGATTTTCTCTGTGCTCATTATTCTGTTTTCTCAATAGTTATCTGACAGAATGGGAATCAGACTGGCACTTACCCTGCTATCGTAGCTGGAAGGTTATTTAGCATAATCCATCATTTCTTTCAGCAGGTATAGCTTTCTACATGGAAACAGTGGAGTACTACCCAGGTGTTTGAATTGGAGTCATTGGACACCTTGGAAATGGAAAGGAATAATCACTGAACGGAGTGGTTGCTAAGTTGCAAACCTCAAAACAAATGCCTGCCCAGCCAATAGCTCTGGCTGTTGAGTACCCAGTGAGGACCTGTGCAAACTTGTGTTTGGCCAGGCCCTGGGAGAGCCTCTGCACACTGCAGGCTATTAGACTGGCAACCTCCAGGTGTGGGTAGAAGTTCAAATCTCCTGTTGCCTGCTTGATTGTCATTATTTTGCTATTTCAAATGTGTCCTATATGTGCGGTTTTCCTCTGAAAAAGAAAAATAAATACTCTTTTTTGTGGCACCTTGTAGGCGGTAGTCTGCTTTAGGATGAAGCTGAATGTCTCTTTCCCAGCTACTGGCTGCCACAAACTCATTGTAGTGGATGATGAATGCAAACTTCACACCTTTTATGAGAAGTGTATGGCCACAGAGTTGCTGCTGATGCTCTGACTGAAGAATGGGAGCCATAGCCTATGTCTGAGACATTGCCAGCAGCATAATGGGGCACAAGAAAGAAATGAAGTCTGGCTGGGAATTTTGGACAAGTTGTTAGATCCCTAAAGAGCTTTGTGCTTCTTGAAATGTAGGAATGGGAACTTGTCTCCACACTAATTTTCTCTAGAACATCTCCTCAATTGCTATTCATGTTATTCACTTCTAAGGTCTCCTCAAGTACTTCCAGTCATGCTAGAGGGATACATTTGCCAAATGTGCACAGTGCAGTCTGCTCATCAGATTTGTCTTGCTGGAGCAAACTGTTGTTAATGAATGAGAAAATTAGAACAAGATAAATAGAATTTGGTATTTATGCTTTTAATCATATATGGGGTGGGATGGAGAATTGTGATGAGCAGGAGTTTTATAACATGTATTGAACTATTCATTTAAAAATATGATATTCTGATTAAAATATATATAATGCCTAATAATATACAATATGCATAGTGAAAAATTCTTAATCTCCCAGGAAACAGTATTGTCTAATAATCAAAGCTTTCTGACAAGTTGTGTTTTTTCAAACCCTTCTAAGAATGAATGGACCCTGGCTTCAGCTAGCAATTCTCAGAACCATGTCTGGACAAACTGTCCCAGCAACGGACCGTGGACTTTAAGGAGTCAGAGAGACATACAAAAAATCCACAGACGCTGATTTTCCCTGCTAAAATTATTTGTCCCTGTTTAGCCCAGGACGTTTTATTTTTCCTATCTACCAAATATACAAAGCATTCCTCACCTGTCAGGAGGCAGGGCATGCTGTGGATGTTTAAAGGTAAAGTCACATCAGGTGGAATCAATTAGCACTAATTAATAGACTCTTTCAGTTTTAAGCTCCCTGATCAGTCGAGGTGTTTAAAGGTCTGACAAGTGCAGATGAGCAACCCTTGTCACAGTTCTGAGAGGTAAATGGTCCAATTACGAAGGCGATATTTGGCTGCCATGGGTAAGGATGCTGCTGACCTTCCCTGGAGTGATGGCTTCCCACCTCCTTCTAACTCTGTAAAAATATCTTCTCTTCTGGTGCCTCGAGTTGTATGCTCAACCTTTATGATATCTAATTCTCTTTGCAGTCTTACCCTTTTCTGAGTGAAGAGAGTCAAGACATAGTGGCCTTTTTTTTTTTTTTTTTTTTGCCTCGGAGGGTGAAGGTAAAGGAAAAGGCCATGTGAGCAATTGGAGGGGAGCAGGACAGTGGGGAGGAACAACCTCCCTGAAATGTTACTTAAAATGCCAGAGTTGATGTCCATAGACGAGTACCTAAATCAACTATGGTAAACATGAAAATATTACGGGTTTTGAATCTTCTCTCTGTTATTTCTGTAATTTAGCTGTTTAATGACAATTACTCATTAGCTGATAAACTTTAACACATTAAGTAGATACTTTGTGTCAAAATAAAAATGAAAAAAATAAAAATAAAAATGGAAGGACTTATCATCTGTTATATAAGTGGATACTAGTGATGTATCTCAAACAACCTTAAACCTAAAAAAAAGAAAAAGAAAAGAAAAAGAAAAAGAAAAAAAAAGAAAAAGAAAAAAAAAGAAAAAGAAAAAGAAAAAAGAAAAGCTTCCTCAGCTAATTATTGGATCTGTTCACCCCCTCTCCGGGAGTCATTGTGAACATGGTGGGTGAGGCTCAGCATTAGATCTGTGCAGGTCTGTCTGTCTCTTTGGTCCCTATATATGCTCTCTAATGTTTCCCACTCACTAGAAGAAGGGGACTTTCGCAGGTGAAGCATGAATTCTCAGAGCGTTTACCTGCTCTTTATACTATTATACTCTTGCTTGTTACATAGTTGTCTTAATGAGAATCATGGCTCTTTTCACACAAACACATGTCTACGCAAAATATTTTCACAAAGTGTCTGGGGGTCAAGGACTCCCAAAGCTCATCTGGTGACATTCATTGTGCCACTTACGTCCCCCACCCCATGTCCCCTTCTAAATGAAGTTGCTGTAAAAACTCACATGCTGATACTCTAACAATTTCTACAATTCTAAGGCTGTACCATCAGGCTCTTTATAGGCTTATGATTAGATAAAAAAAAATAACAACTTATTCTTTTACCTGTTTAATTCACAAATAGCTATGAGCAGCTGATGCAATCCTGATACTATGTCCTGGGGATAGAAGAGTGACCATGAGAGACATGGCCCTCATCTTTGGGAGACTACACATATGCAAATGAGCACTGATTTGAGATTTGTAGAATGGGGGAATCACTATATTACTGGTTTATTGATCAGTGGTGCACCTTACACAATTCATTAAGAGAAACCTTTCCTTTGTCTTGATAGGGTGCAGGCATCATTCTAACTTTACAGTGTTGGACATATCACCAGATCCTATGTGTGTCTGTCTTGCACATAATGGCATCCCGATGATATGCTCTGAGGGCTCAGAAATAGACCATTTGCTCCACTGGTACTTTCATTTGACCCAACATCTCAGCATAATGGTCAGATTCTGTGACTTAATTCTACATATCCAGTAAACCTGAGTAAATGAACAGAAGGACTAGGACTCAGTTAGGAAGCTATAGACCTGGTTTTGAGGCTGGTGTAATGATCTCACCTCAGACCAGAGTGAAATTACTGCAGAGATGATCAGAAATGCTAACTCAGGAAAACATTTCTTAGTGTTACTAGTTATAGACATTTAATTGGAAAGTCCTATTCCTACATGGAAGGTGCTTGGAAGCCATCCTTCTTATCCTCACAAGAAACAAAACAAAAAGAAAAAACAAAACCAAGAAAAACCTCAAGAAACTAAAGATTAACAACTCATTTTAGATCTGTCAGATATTTGAGGACACAGGGGAAATTGCTGCCCCTCAGACTGAAAAGACAGATAAGAAGATATGGAAAATCACAGCATAGGGGGAGAAGGCCTGGAGCAGGGTTTCCAGCTAAAATGAGAATCTATGAGAACACTTTCAACTGTGATTGACAAAGTGCTGGAGCTTCAGAGTGGTTGAGAGTTAAAACAAACTCCACAGGGGCCCCCAATCTTATGTCCCCCCCCCCACTTTCATGAATTGATTTCAAGAATACTTACCCAGTTTCTCAAAGTGATAGTCAGAGGAGATGCCGTGGAGCTTCATGCAGGTCCATGGGAAAGCAATCATTTTGAAATACACCCAGGCTTTCTGTTCTCCTTACCAAGGCCTATCCTCACCAAAACTATGTTATAAAAACCTAACCTACCTGGGGGAAGGTAAACACCCAATGGTAGCCTCATCTGGCCTTTAACATGGGGAAAGGGAAATACCCAAAACAGGCTAATTGAAGACTGAGACTTCACATAGCTTAGGAGCATGCATCTCCCTTCCCTCCCTTCCTCCTACAACATCAACAGGGCTCTTGTGTAATAACATAGGATTATAGTTAAAAGAATTGCAAGCCTCAGATCCTAGTGAAGGAGTCTCTAAGGATACCGATAGATAATACAGTGAGAAAAACGGGACACCAGAGCATATTTTAACCTCTGAACACACAGCAATTGTAAATAGTAAACAGAGCCTAACTGCTGGCCAGATCATCATAAAACCACACAACAGTTTATGTAGCTCAGTTCCTTTTACCCAATATATCGCCTACAAGTTTCGATAAAAAGTTACAAGCCGTGTTAAAAGGGGAGGGGAAAAGCACAGAGAAGAGACTGACTCAGTATCAGTACAAACTCAGATGTGGCACAGCAGACAAAAATATATAATAACTATGATTATAGACTCTAATTGAGTAAGTGGGTAACATGTAAGAACATCCCCAGAAAGAAGCAGTGAATTTGAAGACATATCAATAGAAACATTCAAAACTGAAATGTCAAAAGAAAAAAAAAATATATATATATATAATGGTAAAAAAAAAAAAATATGGGGCACCTGGTGGCTCAGTGGGTTAAATGGCCAATTCTTGATTTCAGCTCAGGTCATGATTCAAGGATCCTGAAATCAAGTCCTGCATCAGTCTCCACTGGGTGTGGAGCCAGCTTAAGATTTTCTCTCTCAGGAATCCTTAGGTGGTTCAGCGGTTTAGTGCCTGCCTTAGGCCCAGGGCGTGATCCTGGAGTCCTGGGATCAAGTCCCACGTCCGGCAACCTGCATGGAGCCTGCTTCTCCCTCTGCCTGTGTTTCTGCCTCTCTCTGTGTGTCTCTCATGAATAAATAAATGAAATCTTAAAAAAAAAAAACAAAAAAGATTCTCTCTCTGTCTCCCTCTGCCCCTCTCCCCTGATTCTCTCCATATATGATTTAATAATAATAATAATAAATAGAATGAAGTACCCAACAACTTACAATTATAAAAGGTATAATGTATGTGTAGTAGGCTTACCAGAAAGAGAAGAGAGAAAAACAAAACAAAAAACCAAAAAAATAAATATTCGATGTCATAATGGCTGAGATTTTCTCAAAATTATTGACGAACACCAAAATGCAGATCCAAGAAGCTTATGGAAGGATAAGCAAACACCAAAAATCAGCACCTAGGCATGTCATATTTAAACTTCGGGGTGTTGGGATGCCTGGGTGGCTCAGCAGTTGAGCATCTGCCTTTGGCTCAGGGTGTGATCCTGGAGTTCCGGGATCAAGTCCCACATTGGGCTTCCTGCATGGAGCCTGCTTCTCCTTCTGCCTATGTCTCTGCCTCTCTCTCTCTCTGTCTTTCATAAATAAATAAAAAACAATCTTAAAAAAAAAAAAAACTTTAGAGGGGAAAAAAAGAAAAAAGAAAATCTTGAAAGAAGTCAGAGGGAAAAGCACCTTACCTATAAAGAGATAAAGAGAAAGATTAAATTGAAGATTTTCTCAGAAATAAAACGAACAAGAAGAGAGTGCAGTGAGATATTTAAAGTGTTAAGATAAAAAACAAAAAAATCACCAACCTAGAATTCTATATTCAAAAAGTTTTAAACATGAAGGACAAATAAAGACTTTCTCAGAAAACAAAAATTGGAGGAATTTGTTGACAGCATATTTGCCTTGCAAGAAATGTTAGAAGTTCTTTAGACAGAATGAAACTATTGTCAGTCAGGAATTCAGATATTCATAAAGAAAAGAAGAACATTATAGAAGGAATAAATAAAAGTAAAAGAAAATCTTTTAGATTATTTTTAATTGACCTAACAGATACCAATTTGTTCAAATAATAATAGCATGAATGTATTCAGTCACAATAATACATGGACAAATGAATCACAATAGAGTTTTTTTCATTTTTTTAAATTGAAATGTAATTAACAAACAGTGTTACATTAGCTTCTGGTGTGTAAAATAATGATTCGACAATTCTGTCCATTACTCAGTGATCATCAAAGTAAGTGTACTCTTAATCCCCTTTAAGTATTTCCCTTTGTTCCCCACCCCCACCTCCCCTCTGGTAACCACCAATTTGTTCACTATGGTTAAGAGTCTGTTTCTTGGTTTGCCTCTTTCTCTCTTTTCCTTCACTCATTTGTGTTGCTTCTTAAATACCACATATGAGTGAATTCAGTGCTATTCCATGCTATTTGTCTTTCTCTGACTTATTTCACTTAGTGTTATATCCTCTGGGTCCATCTGTGTTGTTGCAAATGGTACGGTTTCATTATTATAATATTATTCTATTCTAAATATATAGATATATAGATATAGCTATATCACATTCCCCCCCATCTTCTCTATCTATTCTCTCAAAACAAAAAGGCAACCTACTGAACAGGAGAAGATATTTGCAAATGATATATCCTATAAATGATTAATATCTAAAATATGTAAGGAACTTATACAACTCAATACCAAAACAAAACAAAACAAAAATCTGATTAAAATATGGGCACAGGGATGCCTGGGTGGCTCAGTGGTTGAGTGTCTGCCTTCAGCTCAGGGTGTGATCCCGGGGTCCTAGGATCAAGTCCCACATCAGGCTCCCTGCAGAGAGTCTGCTTCTCCCTCTGCCTGTGTCTTTGCCTCTCTCAGTGCGTCTCTCATGAATAAATAAACAAAAGAAATAAAATATGGGCACAGCATCTGAATAGACATTTTTCCAAATAAGACATTTAGAGGGATGCCTGGGTGGCTCAGCAGTTTGACACCTGGGTAGCTCAGTGGTTTGGTGCCTGCTTTCAGTCTATGGTATGTTCCTGGAGTTCTGGGATCGAGTCCTGCATCAGGCTCCCTGCATGGAGTCTGCTTCTCCCTCCACCTGTGCCTCTGCCTCTCTCTCTCTATGTCTGTCATGAATGAATAAATAATTTTTTTTAAAAAAGACATATAGATGACCAAGAGACACATGAAAAGATGCTCAACATCACTATCATGCAAATCAATACTACAATGAGATATCACTTATACCTCCCAGGATGGTTAAGATCACAAACACAAGAAACAAATGTTGGTGAGAATATGGAAAAATAAGGACCCTTCTGCACTGTTGGTGAGAACTACAGCCATATTTTAAGGGGTGGGAAGAAGCATTGGGAATGCCTTGTTGTATTTGCACTACCTGTAAGGCAGGTATAATGTTACCCAAAGTGGACTCGGCTGTAAATGTCTATTGCAAACTCTAGGACTACCACTAAGAAAAAATTAAAAGGTAGTATAATTAATAGGCTAAAACAGGAGTAAATGGAATTATTTAATTGCTAAGATAAAGCCAGAGAAGGTAGAAAAGGAGAACACACACACACACCCCAAAGAACAAGGGCAACGAGTATAAAACAGTTCCATATGTGGTAGATATTAATATAGCTATATCAATAATCAATTAAAATACCAATAATTTAAATATACCAAATAAAAGACAGAGGATGACAGAGGCTATCAGAGTGGAATATAGCAAAAAGACTTACCTATATGTTTTCTGTAAGAAAACTGCTTTAAGTATAAGATATAGATTAAAAGTAAAGGGATAGAGAAAGCTATACCATGCTATTAACAATCAAAAGAAAGATGAAGTAGGTATATTAATTTTAGTCAAAGTGGCTGTCAGAGCAGGGAAAATTGTCAGAGATAAAGAGAAGAATTTTGTAATGATAAAGACGTGAATTCTATAAGGAGCTATAACAATCTTGTTTAATGACACAGTATCAAAATACATATGGCAAAAACTGATGGAATTGCAGAGAGGAGTGGATGAATCTACTCTCCTAGCTGGAGACCTCAACACTCCTCTATCAGTAATTGACAGATCCAACAGATAGAAAATCAGAAAGAACATAGCAGAATTGAACAGCACCATCAATCAACTGGATCTAATTGACATTTATAGAGTACTTCATCCAACAGTGGCTGAACACACATACTTCTTAGGCTTACATGGAACAGTGACCATTATAGACCAAATTCTGAGCCAGAGGATACAACTTAAATTTAAAAGAATAGAAATTACACAAAGTGTGCTTTTAGGCCGCAATTATATTAAATGAGAAATTAATAACAAAAATATAGGTGGCAAATCCTTAAATGTGAGGACATTAAAAAAATCACACTTCTATACCAATTACACCAAAGAGGTCTCAAGTGATACTAAAAATATTTTGTGCTAAATGAAAACAAAAATACAACCTATCAGAAATTGTGGGATGTAGTGAAAGTAGCACTAAAGTAAATGGACAGGTTCAAATGTAAATCATACAAAAGAAAAGAGACCTAAAATAACTAATGCAAGCTGATATTTTAGGAAAAAAGAAAAAAAGAGCAAATTAAGTTATAAGTAAAAAAGATGAAAAAAAAATGTCAGAGCAAAATCAATGACATTGAAAATAGGAATATAGTACAGAAAATCAACACAACCCAAAGCTAGTTCTTTGAAAAATCAATAGAATTGATAAAACCCCAGGAAAGTAACCAAGAAAAAAAGAGAGAAAACACAAATTACCAATATCTTAATATTTGTTAACTAAATTTAATAAAAAATATAACCTTCTAAAACAGAAAGTACCAGGTTCAGACGTTTTCAATGGTGAAGTCTACAGACATTTAAGGAAGAAATGGTACCAATTCTCTACGATCTATAAAGAAAATAGTAGAGAAAAGAACACTTCCTACTTCATTCTATGATGAGGTACTCTAATACTAATACTAGACAAAGGCATTACAGGAAAGGCCAATATCTCTTGTGAGCTAAATATAAAAATCCTCAACACAATATTGAATCCAACAGTGTGTATAAAGAAATATACACTATGACCAAGTAGAATATATTCCAGATATTCAAGGCTAGTTAACATTAGAAAACCAATAATTTTAATTAATTATATCAATAGGTCAAAAAAAGAAAAACCATATGGTCAGGTTAATAGCTGCAGAAAAAAAATCAACAAAAATCCAATACTCATCCATGAAAAAACAAGTGATATGGAGCATTTTTTCATGTGCTCGTTGGCCATATGTAACTCTTTTTCAGAGAAATGTCTCTTCACGCCTCCTGCCCATTTCTTGACTGGATTGTTTTTTGGGTGTTGAGTTTGATAAGTTCTTTATAGATCTTGGACACTAGCCTTTTATCTGTTTATCTGTTATGTTATTTGTAAATGTCTTCTCCCTTTCTGTAGGTTGCCTTTTAGTTTTGTTGACAGATTCCTTAGCTGTGCAGCTTTTTGTCTTGATGAAGTCTCAATAGTTGATTATTTCTTTGGTTTCCCTTGCCTTTAGAGACACGTTTTTCAAGAAATTGCAGCCAAGGTCAAAACGATTGTTGCCAGTGTTCTCCTCTAGGATTTTGATAGATTCCTGTCTCACATTAGATCTTTCAACCCTTTTGAGTTTATCATTGTGTCTGGTGTAAGAGAATGGTCCGATTTCATTCTTCTGCGTGTGGCTGTCCAATTTTCCCAGCACCATCTATTGAAGAGATTGTCTTTTTTCCCATTAGATATACTTTCTTGCTTTATTGAAGATTAGTTGACCATAATGTTTAGGATCCATTTCTGGGTTCTCTTTTCTGTTCCTTTGGTCTATGTGTCTGTTTTTGTGCCAGTACCACACTGTCTTGATTATCACAGCTTTGTAATATAGCTTGAAGTCTGAGATTGTGATGCCCCCAGCTCTGGTTTTCTTTCTCAACATCCCTGCAGCTATTCAAGGTCTTTTGTGTTTCCATACAAATCTTAGAATTACTTGTTCCAAATCTGTGAGGAAAGTCCATAGTATTTTGATAGGGATTGCATTGAACGTGTAAGTTGCCCTGGGTAGCATAGATATTTTCACAATATTTATTCTTCCAATCCATGAGCATGTAATGTTTTGCCATCTCTTTGTGTCTTCCTCGATTTCTTTCATAAGTGTTTTGTAGTTTTTAGAGTACAGATTCTTTCTTTTTGGTTATGTTTATTCCTAGGTACCTTATGGTTTGGGGTACAATTGTAAATTGAATCTGTTCTGTAATTTCTTTCTTCAATCTCAGTGTATAGAAAATGCAACTGATTTCTGTGCATTGATTTTGTATCCTGCCACATTGCTGAATTGCTGTCTGAGTTCTAGCAATTTTGGGGTGGAGTCTTTTGGGCTCTCTATATACAGTATCATGTAATTTGCAAAGAGTAAGAATTTGATTTATTTGCCAATTTGAATTCCTTTTATTTCTTTTTGTTGTCTTATTTCTAAGGCTGGGACTTCTAATAATATGTTGAGCAACAGTGGTGAGAGTGGGCACCCCTGTCCTGTTCCTGACTTAGGGGACAGCTCTCAATGTTTTCCCACTGGGAATGATACTCAGTGTGGTTTTTCATAGATTGCTTTTATGAGAGTGAGATATGTTCAATCTATCCCTACACTTTGAAGAGTTTTAATCAGGAAAGGATGCTGTGTTCTGTCAAATGCTTTCTCTGCATCTATTGAGAAGGTCATATGGTTCTTGTCTTTTCTTTTATGTGATCTATCACATTGAGTGCTTTATGAATGATGAAGCATCCTTGCTTCCCAGGGATATAGCCCACTTGGTGGTGGTGAATAATCCTCTTAATGTACTGTTGGATCCTTAATGTACTGTTGGATCCTATAGACAGTATCTTGGTGAGAATTTTTGTATCTATGTTAATCAGGGATATTGGTCTGTAATTCTCTTCTTGGTGGGGTCTTTGTCTGGTTTTGGGATCAAGGTAATGCTGGCCTCATAGAACAATTAATTTTTTCAAAGAACCATCTCCGGTTTCATTGATCTGTTCTATAGTTCTTCTGGTCTGAATTTTGTTAAGTTCTGCCCTAATCTTTATTATTATTTTTTCCTGCTTAGTTTAGACTTTATTTGCTGTTCTTTCTCCATCTCCTTTAAGTGTAAGGTTAGCTTGTGTATTTGAGATTTTTCCAATTTTTTGAGAGAGACTTGTATTGGAATGTACTTCCCTCTTAGGACCACCTTTGCTATATCCCAAAGATTTTGAATATTTGTGCTTTCATTTTCACTAGTTTGCATGAATCTTTTTAGTTCTTCTCTAATTTCCTGGCTGACCCATTCATTTTTTTAGTAGGATGCTCTATAACCTCCAAGTGTTTGAGTTCCTTCCAAATCTCACCTTGTGAGTTCTAGTTTCAAAGCACTGTGGTCTGAAAATATGCAGGGAATAATCCCAATCTCCTGTTATTGGTTAAAATCTGATTTGTGACCCGGTATGTGGTCTGTCCTGGAGAAAGTGCCATGCAAAGTTGAGAAGAATGTGTATTCTGTTGCATTAGGACAGAGTGTTCCTTATATATCTATGGAGTTCATCTGGTTCAGAATCTCATTCGAAACCCTGTTTCTTTGGTGATCTTCTGCTTAGAAAATTTGTCCTTTGTTGAGAGTGGAGTGTTGAAATCTCCTACTATTAATGCATTATTATCTATGTGTCTCTTTACTTTGGTTATTAATTGGTTGGTATACTTGACTGCTCCCACATTAGGGGAATAAATATTTTAGAGGTCGTCTTGTTGGATAGACTCTTTAAGTATGATATAGTGTCCCTTTTCATCTCTTAGTACAATCTTTGGTTTAAAATGTAATTTATCTGATATGAGGATTGCTACTCCAACTTTCTTTTGAGGACTATTTACATGGCAAACAGTTCTCCACCCCATCATTGTCAGTCTGAAGGTGTCCTTGGGTCCAAAATGAGTCTCTTGAAGACAATATATAGATGGGTCTTGCTTTTTTATTCAGTCTGAAACTCTGTGTCTTTTGACTGGAGCATTTGGCGCATTCACATTCAGAGTGACTTTTGCAAGATATGAATTTACTGTCAATATATTGCCTGTACAGTACCTGTTTCTGCAAATTGCCTGTTTCTTTGGGGTCCTTCTTTGCTTACAGGATCCCCCTTAATATTCCTTCAGGGCTGGTTTCATGGTCACATATTCTTTCAGTTTCTTTCTGTCCTGGAAGCTCTTTATCGCTCTTTCCATTCTGAATCTCAGTCTTGCTAGATAAAGTATTCTTGGCTTCATGCTTTTCTCATTTAGTACCCTGAATATATCATTCCAGCCCTTCCTGGCCTGCCAGGTCTCTGTGGATAGGTCTGCTGTTAATCTAATATCCTCCCCAACTATATGTTAGGAATCTCTTATATTCTCTTTATCTCTGAAGATTGCAAGCTTCACAATTATATGTCTGGGTGTTGATCAGTTTTTGTCAATTTTGGGATGAGTCTTCCCTATCTCTTGGATATTAATGCCTGTTTCCTTCCCAGATTAGGGAAGTTTTTGGCTATTATTTGTTCAAACATCCTTTCTGGTCCTCTCTCTCTCCAGAACCTCTGGAATACCAATAATACAGATGTTTTTTTTTTTTTTTTTTCAAACTATTGCTTAATTCTCAGAGTCTCCCCCCTAGTGGGCTCTTAGTTGTTTTTTCTCTCTATTCCTCAGCTTCCTTCCTTCCATTGTGTTGTCTTCTACGTCTCTTACTCTCTCTTCTGTCTCATTTACCCTAGATGTTAGAACATCCAGTGTAGACTGCATCTCAGTTAGAGTATTTTTAATTTCAGCCTGATTAGATTTCATTTCTGCAGTAAGAGATTTTCTAGAGTCTTTTATGCTTTTTTCAAGACCAACTAGAAAATTTTAAATTATAATCCTGAATTCTATCTCTGACATTGTACTTAAATCCATATCCATTAGGTCTGTGGAAAAAAATATTACTTCTGGTTCTTTGTTTTGTGGTGAATTCTTCCTTCTAGTCATTTTGTCCAGTGCAGAATGGCTGTATGAGTGAGCAGAGTAAAAATAAAAACCATAACCCAAGCAAGATACATACTAGACAATTCTGAAGAAGTCAGGGACCAGAAAATAAAAGAAAAAAGACAACAAAAAAGAAAAACAAATTTTAAAAAATTTAAAAAGGGGGGGGGGAGAGAATATAATCTCACAGATTGGACCAAGACAGCAATCCACTTGGTTCTGAGTGTATTTTGGTATGTTATAAGGTACTAAATTCCAAAATTATTAAAAAACAACTATATATATATAGTTGAATATGGTGAAAGGAAGCAAAAGATGAAGAATATATCTATAACATGCAATTGTAAAATCTGAAAGTCAAAAAAGAAAAAAAAATTAAAAAGGAAGAGTTGTTAAAATATTATAGTTAAGATGGGAAAAAAAGAAAGAATATTGGAAAAAATTTTAACCTGAAAGATAAACAAATCATAAGAAAAAAACCTCGAATTCTATATACTATCTTCTCTGAGTCCTGAATTCTTCTTTCCTGTTTGGTCAGTAAACTTGCTGGTGTTCTGGGAGAAGGGGCCTGCTGTGCTGATTCTGAGGTGTCTGTGCCTAAACAGAGATGCCACACTCCTTGAAAGTTGGTGTGTCTGGGGCAGCCCGGGTGGCTCAGTGGTTTAGCACCACTTTCAGCCCAGGTTGTGACCCCGGGGTCCTGGGATCGAGTCCCACATCAGGCTCCCTGCATGGAGTCTGCTTCTCCCTCTGCCTGTGTCTCTGCCTATCTCTGTCTCTCTGTGTCTCTCATGAATAAATAAATAAAATCTTTAAAAAGTAAAAAAAAAATTAAAAATTAAAAAAGAAAGTTGGTGGGTCTCAGTATAAGCAGCTTGCCCTGTGTGGTCTTTGTTCCCTGGAGGCCATACTTCTCTTGAGGGTGAAAGGGGAAAAATGGCAGTGGCCAGATCTCCAGCCCCAGAGCCAATAGCTCCCAGTGGATGCCAAACTGCAAATTTGTATAGTACCCATTTGCTCAGATCCTCCTCTGGGGCAGATAGGGAGATGTTTATTTGCAGAATTTGAAAGACAGGAGTGGTTTTACCTGCTTGTTCATGCACCTGCTCCACTCCTCCCAGAGGAAGTAGAAGGTCACCCTGGTTCTGTGTGTTGCAGGGCCCTGGCACAGAGAGCACCCACTACTGAAGTGCACACCCGCTCAGACTCTCCCAGATGAAAGTGGAGGGTTGCTGCGTTCCAGTCGTTTGCAGGACCCCAGCACTGACAGCTGTCCCCTTATCTGACTGGGGTTTGCAGTTTATGGCACAAGTTGAGCCTTCTCCTGGGTTTACTGACCTAAACTCATTTCCCTGCTCCAATGCTTGGGAACTTTGCCAGCTCAGATGCCCCTGTTCTGTGCCTCTAGAAATATTGAGACCTCACTGTCTCTTCTGTGATTCTGCTCTGTTTCATCACTGAGCACTTTTCAGGCAGGGATGACTCTCTCAGGAGCAGATTTCTAAAGGTCCCGATTTTGAGCCCCAGGACTGTAACACTTTCCTGCAGCTGGCTTACAGAAGATCCCTCCCCCACCATTTATCTTCTGATATATCTCCCCTGTTTCTCTTCTCCACACTCCTACCTTGTAGGAAGTGGTCACTTTTATATTTGTAGAATTTCAGCTGTATTTTCTTCACATGTCAGGTTGAATTCATAGGTGTTTTGGATGGTTTCAAAGTTATCTAGCTAAATTTGGTGGACCAGATGAAATGGGGGCCTCTTCCACCATCTTGCCTCTGATCTTCAGCAAATATTTTACCTAACGGTGGGAAACTGGATGCTTTCTCCCTAAGATCAGAGACAAGATAAGGATATTCCATCTCCCCACTACTACTCAGCCTCATACTGGAAATCTTAGCTAATGCAATAAGACAGGAAAAAAGTGTACAGAACAGGGAGGGAGAAATTAAACTATCATTGTTGGCAGATGATTGAAATATAAATTAAAAAATAAAGAAAGGTGTTTGGGTGGCCTCCATGGTTTAAAATTCTGCCTTCAGGTCAGGTCATGATGTCAGGGTCCTGGGATTGAGACCCACATTAGACTCCTGTTTAGTAGGGAGTCTGCTTCTCCCTCTCTCTCTGTCACTCCCCCTGACTTGTGTTCTCTCTCTCTCTCTCAAATAAATTCATAAATACATAAAATATTAAAAATACATAAAAATTGCAAGCCTCTCCCATTACACATTAAAATGGTTATTTACACAGAAAATTTAACAAAACACATGAAATATGTGGTCTGAAAATATGGATTTCAAACTACTCATTTTTTTCAATCTACTTCTGTTTGGGCCAACTATTTTTTTTCCCTAAAAATATGCAAAAGACACATTGTGGATATTTCCTTGAAGATAATTGGAATGCTGCTCAAGGTTGTGTTTGTCATACATGCAGTTTTGATTTACTTTAATTAAGGTAGGTAAAACATTCAGGTAAAGATCCTTTCTGCAATTTCCAGTACATGGAAACTAAAAGATATGGAAACTCGTAATAGGCTAAAAAATTAATAATCAAACAATTGGGGGATTTTTAAAGTTGTTTTTCATGAAATATAACAAACTATTTTGAGCTTGTTGAAGTAAGAAAAAGAAGTTTATCGTGGAACATTCAAGACAACCACTGGGATTCGGAATGGATTCTAACACATTTGGGATATTCAGCATCCCTATAGTGCTGAGTCCCATCTCATTCCTGGTTTATACATTTTGCTCTGCAAACCTCCCCTTGATTAGCCTCAGTTCATGTGCAGAAATAGTGATTCTCCCTCTTTTGTTCCTGAATTTGCATGTTACTGATTTAGTCATGTGCAGAAATCAATTAGCTATTTTCTGAATCTCAATTAAATATCAGAAAAAATGTATATGCCCAATGTATACATGAGCAGTGTTCAACATCATTATGCATGAAAGAAATGTAACAAGATACCACTTTTCACCCACTAGAATAACTATAATTATAAAGATCGACAATGCTTAGTTCTGGATGTTCAGCAAAGGCAGCTTGAACACACTGCTAATGAGAATGGAGGATCACTTCAAGAAAACCAGTGCCACTGCTTTGGTCAATAAACAATTTCTTATAAATGTGACAGTTCCATACCCAGGACTTTTCCCATGAAAAATAATAGACTATGTCTACACGTCTACATCAAGATTCATTCAAAAGTATTCTTTTTATCAGTTTTTATCTATCTGCTTTTAGCATTTATCTATTATCTATCATCTATCTATATCTATCTATCTATCTATCTATCTATCTATCTATCTATCTATCATCTATCTATCTATTATCTATCTATCTATCTATCTATCTATCTATCATCTATCTATCTATCATCTATCTTTTTTTTTTCTATATTATCCCCAAACTGTGAATAGTCTAGATGCCCAACGAGAGAAGAATAAAAAACTATGGTTTGGGGGCACCTGGGTGACACAGTCTGTTAAGCATCCAGCTCTTTGTTTTAGCTTAGGTCATGAGTAAGTGTTGTGCTATTGAGCCCTTCATCAGGCTCTACACAGAATCTGCTTAAGATTCTCTTCTCCCTTTGTTCCTCTTTCACTCTCTCTAAAATAAACAAATAAATCTTTTAAAAAATACCAGACAAACAATGGTGCATTCATTCCATAGAATTTTGTTCAGTAATATATAGGAATGGCTACTCACACACACAACAACACTGATGAATCTCAGAAATATGCAGAATGAAAGAAGCCAGAGATAAGAGAATCTGCATTAGTCCATTGTATGAAGTCCTAGAACAATCAAAACTAAACTATATTGATAAAAATTATAATGGTGGTGTTGGGAGGGTAGGAGATTGACTATTAAGGGCACAAGGACATTTTTTGAAGTGATGGAATAGTTTTATATAATGACTTATATCTTAGCTGCACAGATTACACATTGGTTAAACCCTATCAAACTGCACACTTGAGAGCTGTGTATTTTACTCTATGTGCCTTATATTTCAATAAATCAAAGTAAGCAACATGTTAGATTGAACTGTATGAAACTGGTTATGAGGTCACTTTTAGGTACAAGATGGCAGTTTTTATACAATCCAACCTATTGATAACTTAGCCTAAAAGAAGATGTGAAAATTCTCTTCAACACTTTTAGGATCAGGAAGAGGGAAAAAACAATGAACTGTGTATAAGCAGTATGCCCTGAAAAATCACTGTGGGAGAGCAGAAAAAGTCATAGGTTCCACTCTTCCATCCCTGATGGTATATGCACGTGTGTGTGTACATGCAAGTATGTGTATATTTGTGTCTGAGTGCACACGTGTGCATATGTGTGAGTAGGTGTGCATATACATGTCTGACTGTTCACATGTGTGCATCTATTTTTGTACATGGATATGAGTACCTTGTGTGGGCACATGCCTTTATGTGTTTACCTTGTATGTGCTGTGTGCACTGTTCTTAGGAATGAATTTCTAACATCTATCAAAGCTTCCATATGCTTTTGGCACACAGAGAACACCAAGTTGGCCTTCCTGAAAGAGAAAGCGTGGTTGATTTCAAGGCCCATTGGACAATTTATCTGAGTTAATCGCCTCTTTTTTTCTTCTTCTTCTTTTTTTTTCACTGTACTTTGCGTGGGCATTTTGCGGCATCCTCCTAAGCACCTGAATCTAGTTGTTTCATGTAATAATGGTTTCTATTCTGAAAAATCACAAAATCCCTTTTCGTTTATTTTTATTTATTTATTTATTTATTTATTTATTTATTTATTTATTTATTTTTTACTAGCTGAGACCTATTCTAATGTTGTAAGGCTGAAATAAATTTTGTGAATTTTCAGAAAATCCTTCTTAGATTGCCAGGGACCTCACAGTCTGAATACACAGGTGTAAAATATTGAGAGGAGGCTGGTGAGATGCAGTGGTTTATTAGGAAACTGAAAACAGTAAATAGTTAATTGAGTAGAAAATAGGTTTGGCAAGGTTTTATGAGCTGGAGATAAAAGTTGATAGACTGGACTCTGGAATCATATAAATGAGAATTTATATTGTTCCAACTCAACTCAGTGGCCTGTGACAACCATGGGTCAACTGTGAGTCTGGCCAGGGGCCTTGGAAAGATACACTGGGCATATGTTCCCGGATGGCCACGGTGGACCCTGCATGGACAGATCCTCCTCTTCCCTGGGACCACCACCTATTCTTTAGTGAGTGAAAAGCAGCCCATGGTGGCATAGCCATGTAGCACTGTGCCAACTGTGCTACCCTACTGGGATATCTGTCAATTGTGAACAGGACCTATGATGGATGCTACGGGAGGGACCTCTATTCTGGAAGGCATTTGAATCCATATTCCTTCAGATAAACTTGGTTTATAAAACCTGCTGGAGTTTCTTATAGAAAATGAAACAAGAAGCCAAATAAAACAGTTGAAAAATAAAAAGGCAAGAAGAAAGGAAACAGAAAATCAGTTTTCAGTAAAGCACATCAATAATAACAATAAGGACACCAAGACAATAGGCCAGGGAATGTTCTAAGTGCTTCAGATATATAAACTCATTTTAACAGAAAGTCCTGTGAGATGGCTACTAATATCATCCTCATTTCACAGATGATAAAACTAAGGCACAGAGTTTAAATGACTTGCCTGGGAAAGCACAAATAAGTGGCAAATACAGAAAGTTGGGTTAGCTAATTGTTTTCCTAATAATCATTCTTTGGTAATTTAGTAATTTATCTCCAAATATGATTCATCTGGAGTTTGATTTATATTTAGCACACTAATTGACACACATATGCACATGTGTATGTATGTATGTACACATATTCTTACACACACATACACATAAGAGAAAGATCAAGAATGACATTCAGAGTTAGATCTGCATTTGGCACCTGCGTGACTTCTGGCACACTAGTTAAACTCTGGAGTTCAGGGTCCCTCATGTGAAATTTGGGTTTGCCATGCCTTCTCTGGAAGGACTAAGGAAAAGGAGCTGGAACTAAAAAAACATGGAAAAAACCTGGCAACTTTTATTATTAATATTTTATTCATGAAAATTATTTTTGTGTGTTTTTTTGTAGTTCCTTTTTTTTATAAATTTATTTTTTTATTGGTGTTCAATTTGCCAACATATAGAATGACACCCAGTGCTCATCCCATCAAGTGCCCCCCTCAGTGCCCATCACCCAGTCACCACCCCCCCAGCCCTCCTCCCCTTCCACCACCCCTAGTTCATTTCCCAGAGTTAGGAGTCTTCCATGCTCTGTCTCCCTTTCTGATATTTCCCACTCATTTTTTTCTCCTTTCCCCTTTCACTATTTTTTATATTCCCCAAATGAATGAGACCAAATAATGTTTGTCCTTCTCCTATTGACTTATTTCACTCAGCATAATACCCTCCAGTTCCATCCACGTTGAAACAAATGGTGGGTATTTGTTGTTTCTAATGGCTGAGTCATATTCCATTGTATACATAAACTACATCAGAGTGCTCGTTGTTCTTGTCTTAGTAGAGTTGGAACCTCCAATCAGCTTTTCTGCCCAAATATCCTCCTTACTTTTGAAATATTTTTCCTCCTAGATGACCAGACATATATTCAGTGGTCTTTCAGATCTCGGAATTTGGAACTTCTCTTCAACATTCAGCTGTTACCTGATTACATAAAATTTCTGAAGAATAAGACCAGCAATGAAACCTCCTAAGCAGCATGTTCACTCAGGCCAGGCCAGTTTTCCCTAAACCTTCTCAGCATGGATGGGGTTTTCCCTTGGGCCTGGATGCTCAAGCATGGGTCTAGGCAGGCAGGGAGGTGTTATGACATGAACTGGGCCGACCTCAAAACAGAAAGCCTCACAGAACCCTTTGCTTGAGCACATGGCATTCCTGGGGTCAGCAGTGAATTGCAGTTAGCTGGGTCCCTATTTGGGAGAATTAGGCCTATTTTGTTTTTGGAGGTTTTAGGCAGTGGCACTGTTATTGGAGAACAAAGTAAAACCAAACTAGACCAAAAAAGCCTATTTTCACTCATTGTTCTGACAATTGCCTGGTCATTTTCAAATTGGAGAATGGCATTTGATCCTCTGTTGACTATTTTTATGTGGGATTTTGGCAATTCTATAGTCAGAGTAGAGCTGTGGCCTGGAATGATGTTTGGCCTATGAGCAGCTCTAAAATACCCAATTTCTCCTAAGTCCTTCACACTCAAGCCTCCCAATCACAGTGGTCTCTACATTTATATCAGTTTTACAACATAGATCTCACTAAATTGGATCCAGGGAGTCACAAAAATAATTTTAAAAGCCTTCTGTAGGGATCCCTGGGTGGCGCAGCGGTTTGGTGCCTGCCTTTGGCCCAGGGCGCGATCCTGGAGACCCGGGATCGAATTCCACATCAGGCTCCCAGTGTATGGAGCCTGCTTCTCTCTCTGCCTCTCTCTCTCTCTCTCTCTCTGTGACTATCATAAATAAATAAAAACTAAAAAAAAAAAAAAAAGCCTTCTGTAATTTCTTCTTGCACAGTTGATCCTTTCTCCCCTCTATTTCTATAGCTGACTTGTGATCCTACAGTAGGTTTTTATTGTGGCCTGTCTTATTTCAGCTGTCCATCCGTTCACCTATTTTCCAACTGTCTGTCTATCACTAATTAATCATTGATCTATATCTATCACATCTGTCACCTATCTATCGTTAATCAGTCATCTATCTATCTATCTATCTATCTATCTATCTATCTATCATCTATCATCTATCATCTAACTGTAAACATCTTATTTTTTTAAGATTTTACTTATTTATTCAGGATACCAGAGAAAGACAGGCAGTGGCATAGGCAGAAGCAGGCTCCCTATAGGGAGCCTGATGTGGGACTCGATCCCAGGACCCCAGGATCATGACCTGAGAAAAAGGTAGATGCTCAACCACTGATCCAGCCAGGCATCCCTCATCTTACTTATCCTACTATCTTGAGGTTGTTTCCAAAGAAGGGATAATGGCCATGTCTTGCTTTATTTTTAAGGTCTCACAGCAGCATCATGTTTTATTAAAATGGGGGCTTTAAAATGCTTTTTTTCCCTCCCCAAAGTTGTTTTGAATTGAAATAATCATAGAAAACTATTATTTATTCTCCATTGCATGGTTTTGTGTCTGACCTTTCCAACCCCGATCTCCAACACAAAAGATCTTACCCTAGAATACAATGGAAATATCCAAAGGAATCAGTGGCACATGATGAGAAAATGCCAGTTGGGTAATTGTGTGAAGGAAAATGTAGCAATAAAATTCTAAAATATGCTGGCAACAATCATGAAAATAGTTATGTTCAAGACACTGAAGGAAAGGAGGGGATACTATTGAGGAAAATAAAAAGCCCCAAATGTTACTTTAATGCATTTTCAATGTCAATTGTGTTTGTTAAACAATAGGCACATTTTTCGTTTTTGATGTTCTTGAAGGAAGCTTCGTATCTGTACAAATTAACATTGTTGCAAAAGGAAAGCTTTTCTTTGGGGAAGAAAGCATTCCATTGGATAGCTTTGTATGTCATTTTGACTAAGTGCATTGATGGCAGATCATCATGCACTGCCACACTTGAGTCATCTGGCTGTGAATCTCACACGTGGTTGGGAACTATGGGTCTGACCACTATGAGTGTGTTAGAACCAAGGTACTGTATGCTAGCAAAATGCAGTGGGACAGCCCATGGCTTTCTTTGTGAAGTCATAATTATAGTTATGGGGATTCCAAATATGACTTTCTGAACTAGTTTTAAGGGCACCTTCTCATTCATTCATTCATTCGTTCATTCATTGTTGTTGACAGTTATCAACAGCTCTGCTACCTGCTGTGCAAAACTTTGTTGAATATGATAGGATTAAAGCAATGGACACATATGCCTATGCTCGATACTAGGTGCCAAGAACGTCAAGTCTTTACTTCCAAAGAGGTTATGATTTAAGAGGTAGAGATATAGGCGTATCATTATTTGCAAATGGAAGTGCTATCTACACAAAATCAAGGCAGAAACATTATCATTGAATTTTAAATGTGGTGGAGAGAGAATCCATGGGGGTTAAGATAGGACTTCCACCAGAAGTAAACACCTGATCAGGAGCGCCTGAGTGGTGCAGTCAGTTAAGGGTCAGATTCTTCGTTTTGGTTCAGGTCATGATCTCAAGGTCATGAGATCAAGCCCCATGTGGAGCTCTGTGCTCAATGCAGAGTCTGCTTAAGAGTCTCTCTTCCTCTCTCTTTGCCCCTCCCCACTGTGCTCTCTCTCTCCCACTCTTTAAAAGATATAAATAAATATAAAAAATAAAGCATAAAACACCTGAGCAGAGCCACTACTGTGGGAAGGGCAAGGTGTTTTAGAGAAAAAGGGACTCAGTCAGTGTTTATAGCATAATACACCATGGGCAAAGTCTGACCACAGGGAGGAGATGCATCATCTGGGAAGCAGATTCTATTTCAGCTCCAAGCTTGAGCTTTGCTTTTATGGGCATAGGAAGCCACGGAAGGATGACTGTGTATATATACACCAGATGTTCTCTTTCTGGGTAATGAAATAGAACAGGGGATTGCAGCATGGGTGAGGAAGTCTACCTGGGGTTCCAGGTTCTCCACTGTTGGAACAGATGTACTTGAGATGCTGCAGTGTCTCTCTCATGGTTGCAACTCCAGAGCAGTATTCAGCAGCTTCTACTGCATATTATAATGAATACAAGTCACCAGGTGATAATTCTGTATAATATATTTATGCTCCCCAAGTTTTTTTTTTAATTTATTTATGATAGTCACAGAGAGAGAGAGAGAGAGAGAGAGAGAGAGAGAGGCAGAGACATAGGCAGAGGGAGAAGCAGGCTTCATGCACCGGGAGCCCGATGTGGGATTCTATCCCGGGTCTCCAGGATCGTGCCCTGGGCCAAAGGCAGGCACCAAACCGCTGCGCCACCCAGGGATCCCCTCCCCAAGTTTTTATTGTAAGATTTTTCCAAAATGCAAATAAAATGTAAGGAATAATGAAACAAACACCCATTGGCTTAACACCTAGATTCAACAATTGTTAATATTTTTCTCTATTTGCTTTATTCTCTTTGTGTTAATATATTGGCCTGTCATTTGCTTTTTTTTTTTTATATCTTCTCTATTTTCTATAAGCTGGGATTAGGTCTCTTCTTTGTATAGTGAATATATCACACTAAGAATGTAAGAATGTGACGTCAGAGTATTGCATTTTAAAATGTCTTGAAATAATTATTTCCTATGTGATTATGTTCCCAATTTGACTGTCATAGTACACTAGTTTGTTTCATTTCATTTCCAATTTCACGTTTTTCTTTTTTACCCTTTTGGTTTCATTTTTTTTTTTTTGATTGTGTAAAATGTTCATTCCATTGAAAACTCAAAAATATAAAAACGGTATACTCAGAAGCTCCTCATTTCCATCTTTTTGCCCTTCATTCTATTCTGACTCCCATTATTCTTTCTACTTTATCCATGAAGAATTTAATTTTTTGCCCAAAATCTCCACACCCAAATATGTATACATTTATATTATTATTTCAATTACAACATAGGAAGATTTAGATATTCACTGTTTTGTACCTGGCTTTTTTACTTAAATATGTATGTATCTTGGAATCCTCTTCATATCATCAAAGAGATTCATTTTTTCTTATAACTGAAAAATACAGCATTGTGTGAATATGCCATATATGCAAACAGTCCCTTCTGAGTTGTTTCCTATCTTCTACTTTGTAGACCATGTTATAGAACATAACCTTGTTTATTCAATGCTTCATATTTATGGAATTTACCATCAAGGTATATCCTCCTAGAGGGAGGATTTCTAGGCCAAAGAATCTCAGTGTATATGATATGTGTGTGCATGTGTGTGTGTGTGTAATTCTTATAGATATATGTCAAAAATATCCTCTCTAGAGGATATGATGATGCAATATATGGCTGTGGCTGTTCCATTAAGCCTCATTATGAATTTCATCAAACGTTTGGAAGTTTTGCTGATCTGATCATTGATAATTGGTTTGAAGTGTAGTTTACATTTCTGTTTCTTTTATTATGAGTAAATTATATATATTTTAGAGTTGTTTCCTCTTGATTGACTTGCTTATTATTTGTCTATACTAAGAGATTGAGAAATTTAGTGGACTGTTGCTATCTCACTAGAAATTTTGAAAATCTTGTGGTTCTGAGGAGACAAAATTAAGATTCAGGACTATCCAGGGTAAAGGGCCTCTGGTACATACCCTAAACTATATTTTGGGAACCCTGGAGGTCCATGCTTTAAAAGCAGGTGAAACAGAAATAGACAAACCTTTAAAAGTCTGAAACCTGGTCTTAGTTCAAGACAATCCTTTATAGGATCTGTGTTGACATCAGATATCACCAAGGGAACAGATAATACTTTGTGGAAAAAGATAACATCATTCCAAAGAACAACAATGTTTTGTACACATATGCAGTATTTCATAAAAAGTCTTGAAACAGGACCAGAATAATGGTCCTGAATGATTCTGAAATAGAATTAAACCCACACTTGATCCAACTGTGGTATGAGCCATGGACTTTGAGATAACTGTGGTTAATCTGCTCAAGAGTACAGACTCAAGACAGATAGTTTTATCAAATATCATAAATCTGTGAAAAGACATTAACTGTGAATTCTAGAACTGAAACATAGAATAATGGGGATTAGTGACATAATAGATGCTTTTAATAGCATATTAAATAAAGCAGAAGAGAACATCAAAGACCTGGAAGATGGATTAATAGGAAATACCCTAATGGAAGTGCAAGAAAGAAAAGAATAGAAAGTGCAGGAGAGTGTATGGAACATACTTAAGAGGTATAATATATGTGTGACAGGAGTTTCAGAAGCTGATACCAACATTTGAAGAGATGACGGCTATTTTGCCCAAATACAGAAATATGTCAGTCAACTCACAGATTCAAGTATTACTACACAACTCATTCAGGATTTAAAATAAAACACAAAAAGGCCTATGGTGCAATGTAATAAATCAGAGGCAAAAGAGAAATCCTAGGCAGCTAGAAAAGAAAAATAATTTGAAGGTACAATAGAGCCAAGTTGTCTTAAAGCAAGCTTCTCAGTAGAAACTATGCAGGACAATGGATAATGGAATCACATGCTTTGGGTGTAGAAGGCAAGTAATTTAATATAGAATTTAATTTTTTAAAGAATTTATTATTTATTTGAGACAAAGAGAGTGAATAGGGGGACGTGCAGGATGAGAGGGAAAGAACATGTAGAGTAAGCATGGAGCTTGACTCGGGGCTCAATCCCAGGACCGCGACATCATGACCTGATCTGAAATGAAGAGTCCAACACTCAACCAAATGAGATGTCCACTTGCTCCTAACAATACAGAATTTAAACGAAGCGACAAATTCCTTCAAAATCATGGTAAAATAAAGAAAATTCCAGGAAAACAAAAACTAAGATAATCGGTCATTGTTTGACAGAAACTGAAGGATGCTCTTCAGGCTGATGGCAAATACCTCTAGATGGAAGATTGCAGATGTGAGAATGAAATGATAATATCATAAAGGACATTGTGACCTGAAGGAGTTAAAACATTTTGGTTACAGCCATAAGTTTCATCTTATGTCTGTTTTGGGGATGAAATCACCCATGGAATCCAAAACCTTGAATGTCTTATGAGCATCCTTTGTGTTACAATGGAAGTCCTGCAGGAGACACAGAGAACAGGGTGGTTGTGAAAGGCAGGATGGAGGACCAGGGAGGGTTTCCAAGCAGGGGCATCTTCTTGTAGGATTAAAGTCATTTTATTATTGGAACTCACTTCAAATGCAGTTAGGAATCAAGGTTAATAGGTATAATAACATGAACTCTAAATAAATAAGTCAGTGAAGACAACAGTTGTAAGTGCTACAATCACATACACAATATTGAATTTGTGAAAACATTTCTGAGAGTAGGATAGGTGGTATTTTAACAATCATTTTTCCCACAGCCTTCCTGATTAAAAAAAAAATCTAGCATTAGAGATAGTTGCATTTTTCTGTTTTACGTAATACATTTCAATGAAATTTATTTTAAAATAATTTTTTTTTTCTCCTGAGAACTATTTGTATGTCAGACACTAGGCTAGTTACAGGAAGTATAGAAAGATCTAAAAAAATTTTTTTGTTGTCATGAAGTTTACAATATAGTGAAAGAGTCAGTAAGAAAAAAAAAGTCAGTAAATAGGGAAAAAAGTAAGAAAAAATTAAACTGGTGCATGATGTCTTAAGAACTTAGAGTAAAAGACTACATTGGTCCTTTAATGGCACAGAGAAGGAAGCTGTTTCCCTCAAGGTCCATTTTGGAGGAAGGGGTTTTGTTCATTGAATCCCAGGGAAGATAATATCACAGACAACTGTGACGCATGGAAGAGAGTCATCAGGTATGTAAGGGGTTCATGTGTGGTAGTGGTGGGGTCAGTGTCAGCAAATGTGCCTCTAACTTAATATAAAATTTAAATGAAGGTAGCCAGGTATAAGGTTGTGGATTGTGGGGATGGTGAGAAGTTCAGCATCTCAGGGCACACTCCTCGCAAGAGACAGAGCTATCTCTGTAGAGGTAGAAATGTAGAAGTCCTTTAATTAGACTTTATTTTATTTTTTAAAAAAATATTTTATTTATTTATTCATGAGAGACACTCAGAGAGAGGCAGAGACACAGGCAGAGGGAGAAGCAGGCTCCATGCAGGGAGCCCGACGTGGGACTCGATCCCAGGATCCTGGGATCACGGGGGTGGAAGGTGATGCTAAACCACTGGGCCACTGGGGCTGCCCTACTTATACTTAACTGTGAGTGATTTTATTTTATCTTTTAAAGAGTTTATTTATTTATTCATTTATTTATTCATTCATTTATTTTTAAATATTTTATGTATTTATTCATGAGCGACAGAGAGAGGCAGAAACACAGGCAGGGGGAGAAGCAGGCCTCTTGCTAGGAGACTGATGTGGGACTAGATTCCTGGACCGGGGATCATACCCTGGGTCGAAGGCAGATGCTCAACTGCCGAGCCAGCCAGGTGCCCCTTATTTATTTATCTGAGAGAGATGAAGAGAAAGAGAGAGAAGAGAAGGGGGCGGCAGGAGAGGGAGAGAGAATATCTGAGGCCCACTCTGTGCTGAGCACGGAGCCTGACCCCATGGGGCTTGACCTCACAGCCCTGAGATCACGACCTGAGCTGACATCAAGGGTGAGACTCCCAGCCCACCGAGCCACCCAGGGGCCCCTACCTTGAATGATTTTAAAGAGACTGATGAGGTTCGTGCATTTCAGGGATGGCATTCTGGCCACCATCCGAGAGCTGTAAGGCAGCAACCAAGATCCCAGAAAGAAGTAGTTTCAGCTGTGAGTATGCACCGTGCTGGGGCCAGGACTGTGGGCACCTGAGGACAAGAGCCAGAGGGGTTTTATTTTTCATCTCACTTCATCTTCGAGATGACACTCTAGGGGGATTTTTATTGTAGCAGATACAAACCCTTGGCCCCAGACTTAGGTATGTACGGAATGTCACTTTCTGTGTTCCATACAGTCTCTGATTATCCTTCGAGTCCCTCCCACTAGCATTTGGGATGTAATTACACTTAACTGGCAAATTCATGGAACTGAGCTCCTTTCCCAGAGTCCACTGCAGCCCTGTGGCCAAGGGTGTGTTTAAGTCCTGGGGAGCTGACATTGCTGAGGTCAGGGATGCTCTCTATCATCCCTTGTCCGAAGCTGAAAACCCCCTAAGTCATCCTGAGGGTATCCACGGGGGCCGTGTCCGGTTCTTTGTGTCTCAGGCCTGGATCTTTTGCTTAGAAAACTTCAAAGCCAAATATTTGCCTATTTTCTTTATTACTTCTCTGTGCATTTTGTAAAAACATTTCCTTGAAGCAAGAGATGCCTCGTGATCTAGCTGTTGAATAGCGCCAGGTCACAGGGTAACAAGAAATCCTGCAGAAAACACACCAGTTGATATTCCAGTTTTTTATTAAAATGGCCTTGGCCCTGTACTGAAACATTTTATATGGAGACACTATACATTCAACTTTATGTTGAAACATTTTTGTTCCCATATTTGCGAGAGAAGAGACAAAGCTTACCAAATTATCTGTCAGGTAGTCAGGGTCATGGGAAAGGAGGAGGACAGATTAGAGAGATTTGCTTTTTAAATTTCACTTTAGAGTATATGTGGTGGGGGGGAAAGGTAGCTGACTGGAATAAGAAGCTAATATCAATAGAAATCCAGATTATAAAAAAAATACATAAACAAATAATTCAACCAAATTGCCTTTTCAGAATCGAAATGGAGGGGTGAGGCACTGTGTAAGTTAATAATTATGTTGCTATGGTTACTCTTCCTGTTTGGAACAATACTGTTGAATAGTTGGTTATTTTAAGTTGACTTCAGGTAACGTTTAATTTACTGGAGAAACGCACTGGATTTGCATCTAGACATATTTTTTAAGATATCATTATTTCTATGGCATTTCGGTGTAGATCTACAGATCAAAATTAAGAATTGGTTGTTTACAGTTTATAGATTTCTTAAAAATATGTATTTACATTTCAAGAACACGAAGCTGGATGTTTCATTTCCATTTTACCTATCTGGGGAACTTATGGGGGTCAAAATAGAAATGTCCTACAGTTGGGAGTTGGACAGAAGTAGAGTCATGTCCTCTTACTACACATGCAATCAAGATCAATTTAATTAAAATCTGGGATGCCTGGGTGGTTCAGCAGTGGAGCATTTGCCTTTGGCTCAGATTGTGACCCTGGGTCCCGGGATCGAGTCCCGCATTGGGTTCCCCATGGGGAGCCTGCTTCTCCCTCTGCCTGTGTCTCTGCCTCTCTCTCTGCGTCTCTCCTGGATAAATAAATAAAATCTTAAAAAAAAAAAAGTTAGTTAAAACCTTTGAGCCTGTGTCTAATGTATATAGTGCAGATAACCATCTTAACAGCATGTAATAAGATGTGCGATCATGTGCTGGGAATCTGTTTCCCATTATCTGGACTGGCATTTCTGTAGTTGCAGCCATTAAAATTACATCCATAGAAAAGGGAAGAAAATAGGAAGGCTCCATTCATTTGCAAACATGGTTACTGGTTGACAACGATGTAAATGCACTTCGGGCGTCACATGGAAAAGGAATATATAAGGGGATTCTAAGTTGTTTGCTATTAAATTTATGTGGCTGATGTTAGTGATGGAAAATCTTTCTCTACCACGGAATTAACTTGCATCGCTATGTGCTAATATACTTCTTATATTAGTTTAATTAATATATTATTATAATGACTCTTTTTGTGAACGTTAGAAGGATAGAGGGTGAATGGCATATAGTGCTTTCCTTCGAGAGCCTGTGCCAAGTAGATGTTAAAAGACACAGAAGCAGTGCTGTGCCATATGGGAGACCAAGGCAAAAGAAAATTCAGTGATCCTAATCCTGCCTTTATTTTAAAATTTTATATTTTGTTTGTTGTGATGGTCAACTTTTTGTATGAACATGACTGAGCCGCAGGGTACCCAGATATTTGGTAGAACATTATTCTGTTTCTATGAAGATGTTTTTGGATGATATTAGCATTTAAGTATAGAGTCAGTAAAAGAGATCACCCTCTTTCTGGCATGGGTGGGCCTCATATAATCAGTTGAAGGCCTGGAGAGAGCCAAATAAAATTGTCTCTAACATGGGAGATCAGGGACGCATGAATGGCTCAGAGGCTGAGCATCTGCCTTCGGCTCAGGGTGTGACCACGAGGTCCTGGGATCGAGTCCCACATCAGGCTTCCTGCGTGGAGCCTGCTTCTCCCTCTGCCTGTGTCTCTGCCTCTCCCTCTCTGTGTCTCTCATAAATAAATAAATAAAATCTTAAAAAAAAAAAAAGGGAGATCAGCTTCTTCCTGCTTTTGAACTCAAATGGAAACATTGACTCTTCTTCTGGCTCAAGCCTACTGGCCTTAGGCTGGGATTATAACATTAACTTTCTTAGAACTTCAGCTTCCTGATTCACCCTACAGATGGTGGGACTTGGACTTTTCAGCCTCCAAAATTGTGTGAGCCAATTCTTCCTCTCCTCCTCCTCCTCCTTCTTTTTAAAAAACATTTATTAACTTATTTAGAGAGAGAGAAAGTGCACATGCTAGAGGGGGAAAGGGCAGAGGGAGAAGGAGAGAGAAACTCCAGCTGGTTCCCTGCTGAGCATGGAGCTGGATGCAGGGCTTGATCCCAGGACTCGAGGTCATGACCTGAGCCAAATCAAGAATGGGATGCTCAACTGACCGAGCTACCCAGGCACCCCACCAATTCTTTATAATCAGTCTCCTTTGTCCTCCATAGATAGATAGATATGGATGGTTTTTGCATCAGTTTATATTTTTTAAAAATATTACGTTAAACATTACATATCTTGATTCCTGAGTGTTTAGCACCCTCTTATATTTTGCATCCAAAGCGAGTTTCTCATCCCTAGTGTTGGCCCTGCGTAGGACACATTAAAGTATAGTTCCCATCAGCTTGTCTTTTTTATTTATTTTATTATTTTATTTTATTTTTTATTTTATTTCATTTCATTTCATTTTATTTTATTTTATTTTATTTTATTTTATTTTATTTTAAAGATTTTTTTTTAGCTTGTCTTTAGAAACTCAGAGGCTCTCCTTGCCTCTGTCCTGAGCACACGTTTTTAACATTCTTCATACTCACTAGTATAATCCATTCTTTCTCTCCTTTCCAACTTCCAAGGTCTCTTTTTTTTTTAATTTTTATTTATTTATGATAGTTACACAGAGAGAGAGAGAGAGGCAGAGACATAGGCAGAGGGAGAAGCAGGCCCCATGCACTGGGAGCCCGACGTGGGATTCGATCCCTGGTCTCCAGGATCATGGCCTGGGCCAAAGGCAGGCGCCAAACCGTTGTGCCACCCTGGGATCCCACTGCCAAGGTTTCCAAACCTCATGGAAACCACTGCAATAATTTTCTGTTTGGTTTATATTCCTCCAGGCACATTATGCTTTGATCCATTTTTGTTGTTGTTGTTTTGTTTTTCTTTTCTTCCCCTTTGTTCCATTTTTGTAAAAATAGCATTCTGATTGCATTGATATTTTGCTTAAAAATCTTCCTTTACTTACCATTTCCAATATTCTTAGCATTGTAAAGAAATTACGCTTCTAATTTTGTTTTATGTCTTTTGCTCTTGATAATACCCAGTGAGTTTAAGTCTTGCCAAGGCTAAGCAGGCAATGTTCTTTAACTGTGTCAGCTCTTTACATATGCAGGTTCTCCTATCAGGATTCAGATGCACCCCACTTATTTTTTTTTTCACCATCCTGTCCAATTTTATCACCTTGTGTTTTATTTTTACTCCCTCTGCTTTAGAAAACTTGACTTTTCCTCCTTGTGTTCTCATGGTACTGATTATTATCTTGAAAGTAGTAGTACTTCTCACAATGACATTTTAATTATAGGCTTAGAAATTTACCTCCCTCCACTAAACTCTTGGTGTGGGAAAGAGTGCCTTCCCTCTGTTGTGAATTTTTTATGTCTATCTCAATGTCTGGTCTTGGGGAGACTGGAGAAAATTATAAATTTCATGCAAGAGGTATAGCTGTAGGAGTTTCTGATTTTGTAAGAAAGAGGTTGAATGGCAGGGAAAATCCCTTAGAAACAAGAAATTTTCTGAGATTACGGTGCCTGGGATTTGGTGTGTCTGGTGCCAAATGGCAGCTCTGTCTCTATTTGAGCTTATACAGTCACGCGTCTTATACGGTGTGAAAGGATCCACATATTTTTTTTTTTAAGATTTTATTTATTTATTCATGAGAGACATAGAGAGAGAGAGGCAGAGACACAGGCAGAGGGAGAAGCAGGCTCCACGCAGGGAGCCCGACGTGGGACTCGATCCCTGGGTCTCCAGGATCAGGCCCTGGGCTGAAGGGGCACTAAACCGCTGAGTCACCCGGGCTGCCCTGTTTTGTAAGTGGTAAATATATGTAAACCCAAATTTCTGTTCTAATTAAAAGATATAAAAAGCAATCGTTAAAAGAATTGGAAACTTGGAAAACTTAGCCAGTTGGCATGGAATTCTCATTTCTTTTCTTTTTTTTTTTTTTTTTTGGAATTCTCATTTCTTAATCTCACATTTACTCTACTTGGTTCCAAGAAATTGAAATCTCTGGAGCCCCAGGCATGTAAACACTGGACATTTTTTTATAGATAGAAAAATCCTGCCACCACGTTGTGACCTGGCTGTGGCTTGACTGTCCTGAAATACTTTGCACACACTCACTGCCTCCAGTCAGTACTTATTTCTGCCTCTGTTTGGGTTGCTTTTAACAATGGATCCTTAGTTCCTTGCTCAGAACCTGAGTATGCGTTCTCCTTGGTGACCCCCACCCCCTGTGGTTTTATTTGACCCACGGAGCCTCCAGGGATTTGTCTTTGACGATGATCTAAATTCCAGTTGAATAAATGTGTCACCTACCTTTGGTGCCACTTTTGTTCTTCTTTGTAAATCCTGGACCGCCAGTGAATAATAAACCCCCAGATTCTGCTAAAAAACCCCTGTACGCTTCCAGATTAGGTTCCATTTATTTAGAAGTCCTGATTCTTCTTAAAATGATCAGAAATTCTGTCTCTCTCCACCCTCAACTAAAATTTTGTATACCATTTCTGCTGCTCTTTGAAAAAGAGAAGTGAAAACTGATCCAGGTTCTCTGATAGGGGAACTCTTACACCTCCATAGGGTATTTTTAATTAGTGCATATGTTAGAAAACACCACTTTCCTGGGCTTTTCGGGGCTGTGAAGTCTGCAGAGGTAAAAATCTCTGTAGGCAGCAATGTGTATGTTCACCCAAAGTGTGTGTTTTTGTGCAAGTTCTTGAAATATAATTTTTCAATGCCGTGCATACCGAAGGGGAAAGAGAGTATTTCATACTTATCAGGCACCTTAAAACAGCATTTCTTATTTACATAGCTGTTAGTTTTAAAAGGAACTAGGCGAGTCAGGAATGATTATCTCCAAATCACAAATGAGGTTAAGGGACCGACCCTTCAGGTCACACGGGAGGTAAGAGACAGGACTGCAGTAGGTAAGATCTATGCTTCCAGGTATGATCGTGCTCATAAAATGCCATCATACAATCGTACCCCTGAGGAAAATAGGAAATTTGGGATTAGAAAAGAATAATTAGAAGTCTTGACTGTTCCCATGTGTCGGTTGCAACCACTGAATGGTCCACCATCAAGGCTGACTTTTTAAAAAGCAAATTGTAGGTTTGAAAAGCTATTTTATTTTATTTATTTTATTTTATTTTATTTTATTTTATTTTATTTTATTTTATTTATTTTATTTTATTTTATTTTATTTTTTATTTTATTTTTATTTATTTTATTTTATTTTTAATGAATTTATTTTTTATTGGTGTTCAATTTACCAACATACAGAATAACACCCAGTGCTCAAAGGTCAAAGAAAAACTCTTTTAAAAAGTCCCAGCAAAGGGTATGTTACTTTGCTTGTATAATTTTCTTGCCACGCAGTGAAGGGCTGAGCTCTCTCTTAGGGGAGTTGAGCCAAAAGTTGACTGGGTGAGGGCACTGAGGGGGGCACCTGGCGGGTTGGGCACTGAGTGTTATGCTATATGTTGGCAAATTGAACTCCAATAAAAAAAATATAAAAAAAAATAAAAGTTGAGTATGCTCTTTGTCTGCCCACCAGTTGACAGGCCGAGTGGCCCTGATGGGAGGCCGGGCTTGGCCGGTAGGCCTCCTGCCATCCCACGTCTGCCGCAGGGTCGGTGAAAATGCCCCTTCCTGTGCTACCAGTGATGGCACTTTGCATAGGTGGAGCCTCTGAAGTTGTTCCATTGCCCCTCGGCTTCCCCGGCCCTGGGCGCCCCATCTCCCACTCTCCTCTCTAGGAAGCCGTGCGCCACAGCCTCCAGGGCGATTCATCCCGGGGGCAAGGCCTGACCACCTGCAGGGGGGCCTTGCGGGCAGCCTGCACTGTCTCCAGGAGCATGCCCTGCCCTCGCTGGCATAGTCTTCTCGACCCCAGGAGCCCCCACTGGGCCCTGGCACCCTACATAGGTCTTAGCTGCTTCCTCCCAGTCCGCAGCTTGGACTCCAGCGGCCCAGCTCACCCTCTGCACATGAAGAAACCACCGCCTTGCCAGGGTGTTGAGCAATCAGAACTTCCCAAGACTGGTGTAGTGCGTGACCCTGCTGACTGCTCACCATGTGAGGGTTTCCACTACGGGGACACACGAAGGCCTGCTCTGAAATCCAGGACTCAAGAGTTTTGTTGGAAGGTACACCCCACACTGGCTGCCTCTGCCTCCAGGCTGATTGAACTCCCCATCATACATACAGCCAAGATTTCTCTGGTTCTCACCTTTTTGAGAGTATTAGAAGTTTCCAAAAAGTAAATGTTACAGCTCTTAAAGTCTGGACACAGCTGGGAAAATTACACAGGTCTGTGTTTCCTAACGGTGTTTGCCTAAACCTTGTCGCACTACTCCCAAACATGCAACAGCCGTGGAGACGAATAGGATATTTTCTTTTTAGAATTAAGGTGATCACTCTTGCCCCTCGGAAGATTTGTTTTCCTATCCAAAATTGCTGTGGTTTGCAGATTTGTAAGTGTTTGCAGATTACTACAAATCTGCTTTTCTAGAAAAGCACTGGGTCATGATTTCACATCAAATCACACATTTAACCCAAGTGAATAATTCAGAAAAAACTTTAGTAAGGGATTTATATTCCAGGGAGTCGGCACGCTCCCTCTGGCTTCTGAGAAAGTCCAGGGATGGTTATGGAGCCTTCTGAGAGTCATTTCTGTCACATTCCAGTCTTTACCGTCCATATGCTCATGATCCTCAAATCTTTCTCTCAAGCCAAGGTGTTCCCGAGCATGAGACTGACGCAGCCATACCCAGGGTGTTCCTGGAGAATTTCATTTGGGTTGTAACTCTTCAAGCTCATGGAAAACCCTGGGCTTCTGATCTTCTTCACTAGCTCTTTTTCATGTCTTCTCCACCTTGGAAAGGTTACCAGGCCAGAGCCTGAGAAAATGATTTTCCCAAAATACAGAAAAATACAATCTCATTCTATGCTTAAAAAAAAACAAAAAACAAAAAACAAAAAACAAACACTCCATTTCTCCTTCATTGCTTTTCCCTCCTTTGAATAACACATTCTTTTTTTTTTTTTAGTGTGAGTAAAATATACATGCTATAAATTTTATCATCTTAATCGTTTTAAGTGCACAGTTGAGCGGTGTTGAAGATATTGATATTGTGCAACCGTCACAAGCACCCATCTCTAGAACTCTGTTCACGTTTAAAAGCTGAAACCCTGTCCCAGTAAAAATAACTACCCGCCCCGCCCGTAGCAACTGATCCTCAAATGTCATCCATAGTGTAGTGCCCTAATTCTTTAAGGCTAAATAATATTCCACAGTGTGTATATTCCACATCTTGATTCATCCCTTGGTGGATGCTCGGGTTGCTTCCACATTACAGCTATTGTGAATACCTTTTTGCAAATATCTTTTTGAGGCCCTGCGTTGAATTATTTGGGGTATATACACATATGTGGAATTGCTGGGCCATGTGATAATTCTATATTTATTTACTCTTTTGAGGAACTGTCCTACTGACCTTTATAGTAGCTCTACCATTTTGCCAACAGTGCACAAGGGTTGCAAATTCTCTATATCCTCAATAGTCAACACTTATAATTTGCTTTTTTTTCCCCCTTGATAGTAGCCACAGCAATATGTGAGAGGTGATATCTCATTGTGGTTATAATTACATTTCTCTAACAATTAGTGGTGCTGAGCATTTTTTTCATGTGCTTACTGGGCATGTATATTTGGGGAAATGTCTGATTGAATGGGTCGTCTGTTTTTGTTGAGTTTTAAGTTCTCTAGATATTTTCTGGCTAATAATCTTTAGGACATATGTGATTTGTAAATAATTTTATTTCCTTTAGTGAATTTTTTTTATTATTATTCTGTCAGTAGTGTCTTTGGATGTACAAAGGTTTTTAAATGATGAAAGTTTGTCATATGTGTTCCCTTAAAAACTTTATAGTTTCAGTTCTTATGTGTAGTTTAGGTCTTTGATAGCTTTTGAGTTAATTGTTTGTAGATGATGTTAGATCAAGTTCTGCTATGGTTTGAATGTTTGCGCTTCCCCAAAATTCATATGTTGAAATCTCAACCCTTAAGGTAATGACATAAGAAAGTGGGTGGGGCCTTTGGGAGGTAAGTAGGTCATGAGGACAGTTCTCATGAGTGAGATTAATGCCCTCATAACAGAGACCCTAGAGAACCAGCTTGCCCCTAGTTTTCAGAGAAAGGATGGCTATGACGAAGCAGGCTCACATCAGACACCAAATCTGATAGCTTCCTTCTCTTCTCAGTTGAGTGGTTTTATCATGACAGAGGACCAAGTTTGGTCAAAAGTTTTCTTCATCAATTGAGATGATTTGTGTGGTTTTGTTTTTTGTTTTGGTTCATTTGGTCTGTTAATGTGATGCATATCATTGATTGATTTTCATATGCTACCCTATTTAGGAGTAAATTCTACTTGGTCATGGTATATAATCCTTTTAATATACTACTGAAATCAGTGTCCTGCTATTTTGTTGAGGATTTTTGAAACATATCAATGTTCCTAAGGGATATTATTCCATAGTTTTCTTTTTCTTTCTTTCTTCTTTCTTTCTTTCTTTCTTTCTTTCTTTCTTTCTTTCTTTCTTTCTTTCTTTCTTTCTTTTTCTTTCTTTCTTTCTTTTTCTTTCTTCTTTCTTTCTTTCTTTCTTTCTTTCTTCTTTCTTTCTTTCTTTCTTTTCTTTCTTTCTTTTTCTTTCTTTCTTCTTTCTTTCTTTCTTTCTTTCTTTCTTTCTTCTTTCTTTCTTTCTTTCTTTTCTTTCTTCTTTCTTTCTTCTTTCTTTCTTTCTTTCTTTCTTTCTTTCTTTCTTTCTTTCTTTCTTTCTTTTGTAATGTATTTCTCTTGCCTTAGTATTGGGGTAATTTTCATAGAATGATTTAGGAAGTGTTTCTTCCTCTTCAATATTTTGGAAGAGTTTGACAAGGGATGGTACTCTTTGTATGTTTAGTAGAAACTCACTAGTGAAGCCATCAGATCCAGGACTTTTATTTGTTGGCAGAGTTTTGATCACAGAATCAGTCTCTTTAGGGACACCTGGGTGACTCAGTGAGTTAAGCATCTGCCTTTAGCTCAGGTAATGATCTCAGGGTCCTGGGATCAAGCCCCGAGTCAGGCTCCCTGCTCAGCGGGGAGCCTGCTTCTCCCTCACCTCCCTGCTTAGGCTCCCTCTGGCTATCTCTGTCTCTTTCTCTCTCTCAAATAAATAAATAAAATCTTTTTTTTTTTTTAATGAATCAATTTCTTTAGTGGTTATAGGTCTGTTTGAAGCTCTTTTTCTTCATGATTCAGTGTTGGTAGGTTTTGTAAATGGTAACTTGTCCGTTTCATCTGGGTTTATCCAGTGTGCTGATGTATGACTTTTCAAAGTACTCTTTTAGAATCCATTTTTAATTCTTGTATCATCAGTAGTAATGCCCCCACTTTTGTTCTGATTTCAGTAATTTGCATGTTCCCTCTTTTCCTCGTATCTAGCAGTAAGTCTGTCAATTTTGTTGGTCTATTTGAAGAACAGCATTTGGTTTTGTTCATTCTCTCTATTGTCTTTCTAGTCTCAATTTCATTTATCTCTGTCATAATCTTTCCGATTTCTTCCTTTGTTAGCTTTCAGTATGGTTTGTTCTTTTTCTAATTCCTTAAGTTGCAAAGTTAGGTTATTGATTTTAGACATTTCTTCTTTTGTAATGTAAGCTTTTATAACTATAAATCTCCCCCTTGGCAGTGCTTTTGCTGCATCCCATAAATTTTAGTATATTGTGCTTTCACTTCATTGTCTCAAGATATTTCCTAATTTCCCTTCTGATTTCTTCTTCCAGTCCCTGGTTGCTTAAGAATGTGTTGTTTAATTTGCACAAATTTTCAAATTTTCTTTGTGTTACTGATTTCTAGCTTTATCTTATTGTGGTTAGAGAAAATACTCTGTCTTTTTGAATATACTGAGACTTAATTTATGGCCTAACACATGGTCTAACCTGGACAATGCTCCATGTACCCTTGAGAAGAACATGTTTTCATCTGGCTCTTGTTGGGTAGAGTGTTCTGTGTCTGCCTGTGATATCGAGTTTGTTTGTTTCCTCCATTGCTTTTTCCAGGAACTCTATCATCTTCAGTGTGGCGTTTCAGTCCTTGTGGTTAGCCTCATAAACCATAAACCATAAAGCCAGATTCATACCGTGCCATCCTGAGTGATGGCAGCCATGAGGATTAATTTGCCAATCTGCATACGACACCTTTTCATTCATTGTTGTCTCCACCTCGTATGTTCTTTCTCCATTCTGTACTTACCATTTCCAAATATTCTTCATTTAAGACCTAAAACCTATGTCTCTTCTACAAGGAAAATGTTCTGGATTTCTGCAGGCTGATGTAGCAGTCCCTCCTTATGCTCCTGTAGTGCCCTGTGTCTGCCTGGGTTAAGCTTGCATCACAGTGTGTTGTAAATGTTTAAAATTTCCATATCTTTAGACCCTTTTAAAAGAGTGCCCAGTGCCAGTACAAAGCTGGTCATTTGTTCTCTGAATTGAATTATAAAACTTGACATAGTCTTTCACTGTTAGCTTCTTAAATGACCAGCCCCAATTGATGAGAATTTCAAAGGGAAGGACAATGTTTATTCAACAGAATTCTCATCGCCTGTCTTCCCGACACACACCCACACACAGCACAATAGGGGCACTAAGTGAAAGTTTAATAAATGAAAGACTGGATCTCAGTCCTATTGTCTCCTCTGCTCAAAGCTTCTTTGGAAGGGTGCCTGGGTGGTAAAGTTGGTTAAGCATCTCACTCTTGGTTTCAGCTCAGATCCTGATCTCAGGGTTGTGAGATGGAGTCCTGCCTTGGGCTCCATGCCCTGAGACAGGCTCTGCCCTCAGCATGGAATCTGCTTGAGCTTCTCTCTCCCTCTCCTCTGTACCTCCTGCTTGTGCTCTCCCTCTCTTTCTAAAATTAAAAAAAAAAAAATCTTCTTTAAAAAGCTTCTTTTGCACTGCACATATGTCTTCTGGTTTTTGTTTTTGTTTTTGTTTTGTTTTTATCCCTGGATAAAGAACCAATGGTGTTTCCCTTGGTCGCTGTTGAAAGGGGCAGGTTTGGCTTTGACAATCTCTGGGGTTCTCATTTGATGAGTTCATCTGCTCATTGCTCACTGATTAGAAAAGACTGTCACATTATAGGATAGCTGAGAGTTCAAGATTATTGGGACTATGGGCATATCGTTTTTCCCATTTTAAATTGCTATGAAATGGAACATTAAGCTTGATATAGATCACATTTCAATATCATCTCTGGCTCTCTGAAACTTGCATAAGTAGCCATTGTAAAATTTGGCCTGCTATATAATCAGTGAGCTGCAAAAGGACACCATTGAGGAGGAAACATGATTGGAGCCATGGCATATATTATATGCTGGGCACAAATGGCACCAGACATAAGAAAGCACATAAGCGTGCATGACAATCTCACTTCATTGTGTGGGGTGACAACCCAAAACCTCTCTAGCCTTGGCAATTAGGAAAAGGAAGGTGCAAAACTGCATTTTTTGTGTAGTTAATGGTGATACGTGCACTATCAATGTTCTCACTCTTTGAGGATCAAGCTCCAAAAAGACATACGTGATGGATTTTGGCACCTGCACTAGTAACTTCCTAGTATGGGATGGTGAGAAACAGGAAGCCGGATGGAAGCTTTCACTGATTGGATTATCTGTGGCATCATAAGGCTAAAATCTAGAGCACTCTCACTAGGCTTTTCTCTTCTTTTCTCCGCATGTTCCCCCTAAAGGGTCCTTCCCCTATCTTTGTTACATGGAGGTACATTTTAGTATCTAGGAGACAGCTTTTCCCTATCTTGTCTCAGAACAATTTATAACATAATTGGAGGAACCCCTGGCTCCAGTCTTTCATGTAGCATGGCAATTCTGAATGAGAAGTCTCAAAGTAAAAATTACCAAAAATACCTTACATGGGGGCACCTGAGTGGATCAGTGGTTGAGCATCTGCCTTTGGCTCAGGTCATGATCCTGGGGTCCTGGGATCAAGTCCTGCATCAGGCTCTCCACAGGGAACATTCTTCTCCCTCTGCCTGTGTCTCTGCCTTTCTCTCTGTGTCTCTCATGAATAAACAAATAAAGTCCTTGGAAAAAAACCCACATGTGTTATGTTCTGACACTTGGATGCTATTTGTTTCGGTCACCTATTTTTGCATAACAATGTCAAACTGAGTAGATTAAAACACCAGTCTTTTATTATACCTCATAATTCTGTGAATTTACTGAGCCCCGCTGAGCAGTCCTTCTGTTCCACGTGGCACTGGCTGGGGTTGCTCATGTCTCCAGAATCCACTGGAGGTTCCATAGGGTCTGGGACTTTCAAAAAGGCCTCACTCATGTGTCTCACAGTGGTGCTACCTCAGGCACCTGTTGTCCTCTTGTGGTCTTGACTTGCTTCCTTGGAGTGTAGAGACAGGAACCCAAGAGAGCACAGTGAACGCTGTCAGGCCTGTTAAACCTAAAACTGGAAAAACGTCAACTCAGAAGCCTGTTGCAATTTGTGGAAAAAGACAGCAACATGCCCAATAGGGACAGCGAGCAGTTGTTGGAGGCCATCTTGAAAGACAACCTACCATACCACAGTTCATTCTAGAGACTCGTTTATTGAGTCCTGTAGGCCCCCAATCCCAGGGTGAGGGTTGGGAGGGAGGTTATCAGGCTGAGTGTGAATTAAGGCACTACATAAATCTCACACATAAGGAAATCAGGACGAGAATTGGACCCCACAACATGGTGGTGTCATCCCCTGACATGCATTTTCAGCAAGATGCTTCTCTTGAAACATGAAACACTAGTTGCAAATAGTTTTCTGTGATAATTTTTAGAAAAAGACTTAGTTTCATTTTGAAGGAATTTCCTATCCCAAATCAATGGTTTTCCTCTTACAAAGACCTCAAGCAAATAGAGGGTGGAAATCTGTACAGGGTGACAATGCCCTGACTTTACAGCTCACCTGGCCATCAGAGATGTAGTCAGGGTAAAGCACTCGACTCCTCTTGGCCTCTTTACTCACATAGAACCAAGGAATTTGACTTACATTCTATAAGACTATCAAAAATGCGTCCTGTTTCCCAGGTTTAACCCTAACATTGTAATCAATCAACCGAGTGTTTTCATCCAGATGTGTTGTTAGGCTTTGTACAGAGAATCATGGGGGATGGCTGGCTGAATATTTTCTTTTACCCACTAATGGTTTAGCATTATATAGACATGGATTCAGTGTGCACTCAGGCATCATAAGGAACTGTCAATTCTGGTTTTTGAAAAATGAACCAAACCTGCAAGGAATTCAAGTCCAGATAATGTTGTTTGGCACTGCACCTCGATGAATAATTCAGCTAATTTGCACCATAGTTATTTGCACATTATGAATGCACATGCTTTGAAAGTATTTCTGTAACTTTGCCATATTGCTTATGAAATGCGTTCTGAAAATGGAATGCCACGTGTGAATAAAAGTCCACATTTAAAGAGTATGTGAATCACAACTCAGTGACCCTGTGAACAATCTTTGCCACTTCTACAGACTATTTTTATGCAACTGTGGTTAGGAAAGACTCTCCCATTTAAAGGTCTGGAGAACAGAAATGTCTCATCTTCAATATTGTTGGAGAAAGGAAAGAATTTAATAGTCCTTTCCCTGGGGACAGAGGTTCCATTTAAGTGTAGTTTTGCAGAGAAAGAGAACAGATAATGTAATTTATTATTTATTTTTCTACTGGGAAGAACTGGCTGACACACTGATGTGTATGACAGAGGCTGAGATGTCCTCCAATCTGTTATGTGCAAGCTGGAGACTCAGGATAGCCAGTGGTGCAATTTGGTCCCAGCTCAGAGGCCCGAAAGTCAGAGGAGTCAGGGGTATAAATCCCAGGTGAGAGGTGTCTCAGCTCATGCAGTAAGGCAGGGACAGGTTGGATGGTGCCCACAGCACTGAGGAGGGTAGTTACTGAGTCCATGGATTCAAATGCTAAACACCTTCACAGACACACCCAGAAATAATGTTGAGTCTGGAGATTCAATGGCCATTCACACTGACAGAGAAAATCAAAAAGAGGAGGTGCCCGGTTGGCTCAATCGGTTAAGCATCTGCCTTCCGCTCAGGTCATGATCCCAGGGTTCTGGGATTGAGCTCGGCATCGGGGCATCAGGCTCCCTGCCCAATGCTTCTCTCTCTTCTACTCCCCTTGCTTGTAATTTCTCTCTCTCTGTCAAATAAATAAAATCTTAAAAAAAAAAAAAAAGAAAAGAGTTAATAGGGACCATCATAGTCTGTATTCCATAATGCCTGACACAGAGAAGATGACTGAGACACACTGATGAACACCAGAGACCTGGATCCTGTTAGCGGGATCCATACAATTGGCACAAGCAAAGAACCTATCTCTTGGTAAGTGTGCCACTCATGACATACACAGGAAAGGTTAAATACTTGTCCAGAACTTTTTTCCCTTCCATATTATGGCTTCATATTGAAAATGAACAGATGTGTCAGAAGGTAGGGAGTCATAACATTTTTGTTTGGAAAACTATGCTTTCTATGTAATATATATTTTAAAATAATTAATAATAACAATAATAATAATAATAATAATAAATTCACAAAATACATCCTCCCATCAAATAACAAATGTGCCGACTGGTGTACACCCCCAACATACCTCTGTAGCCAGTGTCTACAATATCCTGAAATAGCATCCCACATCATGTTTTTTTAGGCTGACTCTGTCTCTGACTTTGATCTTCATAAATTGAGATGTGTAAGCTATTCTTTTGTGATGGGAAAATGCTCACCACTCTGTAGCCACTTGACACAGCTCAAGGAAAAACGTGCACAGTGCAATTTTAATATTATTTTCAGAATTATGTTATACATCTGGGCATGAGATGACTTTTACATAAAAAATTCAGATTATCATAAATCAACTTGGGCTTCTTATATTTGATTTTATGAGAAAACAATGTATTCCATAAACTTGCATCTTAAGGCCATTTTCATTCGTAATCATTTATAATCAGTGTTATTCTCAAGCCATTCTCTGCTTTTATTTAGATTGGTTTCCTGTTGCTGGCTTATATAATAAAATCTGTCTTTGCCACAATTCTATTTCACTTGCTCCAACAGCATATAATCCAGTGGTGTCTCTGAGAAAGTCACTAGAGAAAGCGAGTTAGTTTCTGGATGTTAGTCTCTGAGCTAAACCTAGAACAAACTAGGTACTTCAGGCAACTCCAGAACACATGAGAAATAAATGCAAAAGTAAAAGACAGTTTTATTTATGCTTGTGTTTACATAATTATCAAGGAAGCACATATATTGTTCTTCATCGATTTTTGAGGAGGGAAGTTGGAGACTGAGGGCATTGACAATCTGAAATGGTATAGCTAACATATCAAGAATTTAAGAAACAAAACAAATGAACAGAGAGAGAGAGGGAGGCCAAAGGATAGACTCTTTTTAAAAAAAAATATTTTATTTCTTTATTCATGAGAGACACACACAGAGAGAGAGAGAGACAGGAACATAGGCAGAGGGAGAAGCAGGCTCCATGCGGGGAGCCCGATGTGGGACTCGATCCCAGGACCTTGGGGACACAACTTGAGCCAAAGGCAGATGCTCAACCACTGAGCCACCCAGGGACCCCAAGAAGTAGACTCTTAACTATAGAGAACAAACTGGTGGTTACCAGAGGGAAGTGGTGGGGGGATGGGTGAAACAGGTGATGGGGATTCGGGAGGGCACTTGTGATGAGCACCGGGTATTGTACAGAAGTGCTGAATCACTATATTGTACATCTGAAGCCAGCATAACACTTTATATTCATTAAAACTGGAATTAAGGGATTCCTGGGGGGCTCAGTAGTGGAGCATCTGCCTTTGGCTCAGGGCATGATGCTAGGGTCCTGGGATCAAGTCCTATATCAAGCTCCCTGCATGGAGCCTGCTTCTCCCTCTGCCTGTGTCTCTGCCTCTCTCTCTCTGTTTCTCTCATGAATAAATAAGCAAAATATTTAAAAAAAAAACCCTGGAATTAAAATAAAAACTTAAAAAAGCTCTGAAAAATTTCTAAAAAGTTTAACAAAGGATTTAAAGCAGGCCAAGCACTGAGGTGAGGTAGATGTCTTCCCAATGACCTGGGATCCAAGCCTGCCAAGGGGATGGACACATAGGAAGTTGACCTATAGCTCACCCAAGTGTCAAACTAAGGACTCAAGCAAGTGTTGGGTTGCTGGTATTAATTTTTCAATTATATCCATAAGTGAACAGGTAACCACTCAGCAAGGGACTGTCTAGGGCAGTTGAGAAGGGCCAGCAAGGCACAGAAATCCCTGTGGGAGTGAGGAAGAGATCTATGGGATCTTACAGGGGGATCTTCACTCAGTTACAGCTCACACAGTGACAGTGTGGCCTTGCTAGGGGAATGTGGCCAAAAGAAGCTGGCCCTCATGTGGAAGATGCTCTCACACCTCGGGCTGCGTGCGTCCTTGCATTGCTCCTGGCCCCTCATCTTTGTCTGAGGGTCTCCATTGTGGATCTTTATCATCCCCAGGCCAGTCACATGGTAGGTCCCAGAGGCTCAGGGATATTAAGGTTGTGGCCTCATGACAAGGTGATGGAGTCGAGGACCGAATTCCCTTGGTCCTTTAGTTATTCACATTTATTGTGCTGCTCGCTGAGCCCCTGCATCTAGTGTTCAAGGCCCTCCAAAACACCCAACATATTTCCATTTATATGTAAATTCTAAGTGTAAATAAAGATGATTTCTATATGGCCTCCATCTGGATTATCCGTGCCATAGCTCTATTTAATTAGCAAAAAGTAACTTAGAGGTGACAGTCTTGTGGAGAATGTACTGATGGGTAATTTTGATTTGTTATTTTCCTAAAATGCTAAAGACCTAGTGACTTTTAAATGGTAGTGAAAGATGCACAACCAAAAATTATCATGATTTTTTTTGGAGATATGATGCCATTAGTTCACATGAACGGTCTATTTAAAAATAGAGGCAGAGAATGAAGGAAAAAACCCAGGAAGGTAACCTTTAATTTGAAATTGGATGCATTGTGATGCTCATGCTGTAAAAATCTGATGGTGTATTAATGTCCTCACATATATTATCTCAAATTGTACCTTTCAGTTATAATGGCTGTTCCAATAACATAATAGCCACTCACCTGTAATTATAAGTTTTCAAAGCCTGAAATGATTCCAATTGTTTTTCTCTGTACTTTCCATGTGCAGCTACAAGTTCCAAAAGGCTTGTTTCAACTTTCTCTGTTCCCATATAGTGTCTCATGTTGCAATTTAAGGTCATCTTGGGCCTACTCTGCACCATGAGGACGGCACCAAGGGTGTCCAGCATGTCAATCTTGGGACTTCGGTGACTCGCATTGGTCACCTCAACACCCACCTACACACATCTGAGTCCCATTTTCCCTTTTAAATGGATTTAGCCTCTGTCCTGTTCATTTTCCACTGTCCTTGTGTATCTCATCCTGAGGCATATCCAGGGTGCCCCTCTGCTCTTTCTCGTGACCAGCCGGGCAAGGAGCTCCAGTGCCCTTCTCCACCAGGCGAGGAAGTCTGAAAGTGCGTGTGAGGAGCCGTCGTCAGAGTCACTCCCTTTCCCTCTCTTACCCCCACCTCTACTCATATCCCTAATTCTGCAAAAGGAAGGAGAGGACAGATCTCAAGAGAACCTGGAAAGAAAAGTGGGAAGGGAGTTCTTTTCAGGTGCAGAAACTCTCCCTGGGAGATCTCTTGGTGCTTGGACAACATCCTGAGCACCCGGGTGCTATCCGGGACCCACTCTTAAGACTCAGGTCAGCTTGGCTATTGGACTAAGGGGAAAGGGGCATCTCAGGTGTGGTTGTTAAGATGTCGTTGGGAGAGGTTGAGACAGTTGTTTACGACAAGAGTATAGGACACGAGTGTAAGGTAGTGCTTTTCTCTCCTTCGTGGCATTGTGTAACATGCACACACACACACATATGCATGCACACTCACACACATGCATGCACACAGTGGGGAGCATCCTGCACAGCAGAGTTCAGATGGAACCACACCCAAGGAGCCACTCACTTCTGATTATCAGGGAGATGCGAGATGTGGAAACCGTTTTGCAGTCCGGCAAAGTGGAAATTGAAAAAGAGGTTGTGTGACAGAGCCACGTCCATGTTGGGGTCCAGGCACTAGAGAAACAGGCTAGTGGTGATTTAGGTTTGGGGTTCTCAAGCTCTGGGGAGGGGCAGCCGCCCCTTTGGGGCTGTGGCGGTGGAGGCTGCTGAACTCACCCGAGTCCCTGACTTTGTAGGTCTGGGTGAGGAGCACGACTTGTATTTCTACACGAGTGTCCAGATGCTGCAGAGGCTGCTGGTCCTCTGACCTCACTTGGAAGACCTCTGATTTCTGCTGCCACGGCCCACTCCGCAGGTGGTTCTAGACCTGGAGCTGGAGGCAAGGAGGACCCAGGGCATCTCCTCAGAGGTTGGAATTGGAGAGGCACCAGGAGCGCCCGGGCATGAGGATGGGATGGTGTATGGACAGGACAAATCTACCCCAGTGAGAGGGACCCTGAACCACCACCTGTCCCCTGAGGAGCTAATTTGTATGCAGTTTCTTTAGGGTGAAGGGCTCTGGGCGCCTCATGAGAAGGTGGGCTCTTCTTGTTAGCTCCAACCTCTCAGGGGCTGTGCAGCAGGCGTGGTGGGCAGGAAGAGGGTCTCCCCAGTGCAGGCTTCAGGGCATTTGGTCAAGTGATTCTGGGATGGCACCCACCCGAGACTACGCTCCGTCCAGCTCAGCGCCCAAGACCAAGCCGCATGTCACGTAGGCCTCGGTGTGAGGGGCCAACGGCAGGCCTCAGCATCTCCCCACATGGGTCTCGCTGAAGTGCGGGTAGGCTGGAGAAGGTCTCCTGTCCCATCGAGCTGAATAGACCCCCTCTGCCTCCCTGCTCCTGCCCTGTGAGAAATGGGTGAAAACCCTGTGGATTTAGGAACCTTAGCAAGAAGAGTGCCAGGGTGAGGAACAATGCTTGGCATAGTAATACGGGAGTCCTATTAAATTTTTCTCAGAAAGATGGGACGTTGAACCAGTGACTGGTATTACCAGGAGCTTCAAAATTATTTTCTGCTGCTGATTGGGGAAGAGGAACATGAAAAGGAAATAAATACGGTTCTACGTTCACCTGCCATAGACTTGACATGGTCAAGGGGAAGGGAAACCAAGACCTTGACAGTTGACCATTGATCTGTATTTATCATTCGCTCAACAAACCCACAGTTAGCAGCCACTCTGGGTAGTGACCTACAGCAGTGGGTCTTACCCCATCTCAGCGGAACGATAACATGTTTTAAGGCATTGAGTGGCTTAGACGATTTTTGGGAGAGCTCAGGTGTGTGTTTGAAGACCACGCCAGAATTATGGGTTTAAAATCACATTAAAAAAAGAGAGAGGGAAGCAAAGCACAAGAGATTCTGAACTACAGAGGGCTGGTAGGTGGGGGGCGGGGGGGCTAGATGGGAGATGGGGATTCAGGAGGGCCCTTGTGGTGAGATGCGTGTTACATGTCAGTGATGAGTCACTAAAGTCTACGCCTGACACCAATGTACCGTATATGTTAACTGGAATCTAAATAAAAACTTGAAAACAATAAAATAAAATCGCATTAAAGTCAGGTCTCCCGATATTCCACTCACTGCTCTGCGTGGCCCCAAATCAGCTGACACCCCAGTACTGGGGGCAAGTGATGTTGCTGGTAGAGACTCTTCAACTGCAACCTCTGGAAAAGAGGCTGTTCCTTCCCGCGATCCCTCGCCGCCCTCTGGGTGAGTCCCATGCCTTTGGATGACTAGCCTTCTAGTCCCGGCTGGGGACAGGAGTGAGGACTCCAGGCCACTTGTCTTTGCCTTGGGGAGAGGACTGTCTGGCACTGTGAACGTGAGATAGAGATTGGGGCTCCTGGAGTAGGGCTTCCTCCTGGCACGGGGGCAACCCATCACTTCAGATTCTTTATGTTCTCTGCTCTTATTTTTTTTTTTCTTAAAGATTTTATTTATTTATTCATGAGAGACCCACAGAGAGAAGTAGAGAGCCAGGCAGAGGGAGAAAGAAGCAGGCTCTCTGTGGGGAGCCCGACGCAGGACTCGATCCCGGGACCCCGGGATCACACCCTGAGCTGAACGCAGATGCTCCACCATTGAGCGCCCCAGGGGCCTTGTTCTCTGCTCTTAGATGGGAGACGTTGCTAGTGTCTCCCTAGTATCTCCCATCAGGGGTGTGTGCAGCCCCATTGTGGACCCCAGCACTGGATCTGGGTTCGAGCTCTGCCGTGAGTGGAGGGTGACTTGGGGTGCTCCTTGGCTGAGCTCCAGGCTCCATGACGGTCCCTACAGAGCGACACAGAGGCCTGTTGGCTGCCCCCGCTCAGTGCCAGCTCCTCATTGGAGACCCCATCAACGTGCTCCCCCAGCCCACCTCGTGCCCCATGCTCCCCCCATTTGCACAGAAGAGCTATTAGTTTCCAAGGTCATGCCAACCTCGGGAGGCACCTCCCAGGCAGGGTGGTGGTGACAAGAGCATTGCACTAGGACTCCCAGGGCTCCAGGAGCTCAACAAAAGTGGTCTCACTTATGTATCATTATTGTCATTATGCAGCGAAGACCCTGGGGGCAGCAGCAAGGCACGCGGCCTCTGACCTGTTGGCTGCTCACCCTTGCGCTCACCCTTGCGTAGGCCCAGAGGGACTTGGTGCCATTTCCTCTATTGCTTGTAGAAAGTGCGAAATGCTAACTGCTCCTCGGGCCCTGGGCCCTACGCCCATCAGGCCTTTCACACTCCAGAAGGGATGGGATATTGGTTTGGGTGCTCTGCGAGCAGCCCCCCTGGCCAGAGCCGTTGACACCTGGAGATGTTTTCCCAACTGCGACAGGGTCAGGCTCCCGTCCCAGCTGGCACAGGGCCCTGTGTTTTACCGGTGCGCGTCTCTAATGTCATTGATCTAATCTAATGTCACCAATTACCCGCCCTCTGCTCATGGGCCCTGCAGGGGAGCCTCCGAGGCTGCGGCTGGGTGGGGGCGCCGGGCAGGTGGCAGGGCCTGGGGGCCACACCCCACGCTCCCCTGGCCCATGGCCCACACCGCCTCGGAGCCTCCCTGCCTTCTCGGGGACAGCGGGCACCGAGGGTGGCTCGCAGGTGGGAGGAGATGCCATCATGCTTAGTCAAGAGCTTTGAAAAATAAAAAGCACAGTAATTGTTCCATCTTTGCTGATCACAGCTACTGTATTAAATAACAATTTCGTTCTTGTTTTCCAACCCAGCCCTTGAAAACGGGAGCTGGTGTGCTCAGAATAAATTGAGAGCCTTTCAGGGGTTGGAGCCAAGTTAAGCCTGCCTCGCTGGTGGGCCTGCTGCTCAGTGCCCTTGGCCCCAGAAATTTCTTGGAGGGCTCGGGTCTCGGGTGGAAATCTGTAGCCCCGGGGCCGGGTTTGGCCAGGCCTGGCTTGGGCCGGCCAGCAGGCTTTCCTTCCCAGAGCGAACCCAGGCCCAGGCGGGGATTGTCAAAGGGCTCCAGTCATTTGTAGTCTCTTTGCGTCCCGAATGTTATTTCAGCTCCTCTCCCACAGAGCAAATATCACCAGAGGCAAGACCATATCTTTTTCATATCTACACAGAAAAGAAAAGAAAAAAAAGGACAGTTTAGCAACCTCAGTAAAAGATATAAAGATTTGAAGGGTTGGGGAGTTTTTATGTTTTTCTCCCGTGAGCATTGAAGAAAAGGAAAGCCAAGGGGCGGAGATGCCTGGAATGGCAGTGGAAATTCTTTCCTGCGCTTAGCGCCTCCTTGACGCGGTGGGCCCTCGCCCACCCTGAAGCCTGGATGCGGCGAGGGGGGTGGGGGGGTGGGGGGGGCTCCTAGCTCCTCGCCGTCTCCTCAGATTTCTCAAGAAATGTGATTTTCATTCCCCGATCGGTAGGATGCAGTTCCGGGAAAGAACCTAAAATCAGACTCCACACACCTGGGTGCAAAGCCAGATCAGTCCAACATAAGGCGGTTGGGTCCCTACGATGCCACATAAACCAGCGAGTACCTGATGGCCAACTTCTGCATTTTTATTGAGAGGGAAGAAAGCAAACATCGGTGGGCATATAATCTAGTGCCAGGCAGTGTGTGTGAGCATGTGCGTGTGTGTGTGCGTGTGTGTGTGCGTGTGTGTGTGCGTGTGTGTAATATTTCTTTTATTTTCTATCATCGTTCTGTAAGATGGGCATCATGGCAAGCATTTTGCAAACAAGCATGTGAATCTTGGAGTGATTAAGCCACTCGCCTAACAGTGAAGAGGGGTGGGAAGCCAACAGCAGGTTTCAAAGCCATGGTCTAGGCCGGGAGCAAACTCTCCTTCTGGTCAAGGCCACACGAGGGCCATGTTGATATGGAGAACGTGCAAATGCAATCCACCCTGCCTTCTGATACCTCCATTTCTATTTAGAAGATTTGAGGAATGTTCCTTTGCATGATCCTAATTCTTGGTTGCATCTAAATTCCGGTGGAACAAGTGGAGCATGTTGCCAAGCACGTAGCCAAGTCCCCTACCCAACTCTTGAGGAAAAATGTGCATGTCTGTGTATGACGTTATGGCTGGTTTGTACACTAGAGAGCGCAAAAGACTCATTTTTAGAAAATACTCTTGATTTTTAAATAGCCATAGTAGGGGTGGCTGGATAGCTCATTTGGTTAAGCCTTCAACTCTTGATTTCGGCTCAGGTCGTGATCTCAGGGTCATGGGATCAAGCCTGGAGTCCAGCTCCGTGCTGGGCATGGAACCTGCTCAGGATTCTCTTCCTCTCCCCCTTCACCTCCCGCTGCTCTCACTCTCTATCTCTCTCTAAATAAATAAAAATAAAATAAAATAAATATATAATAAAATAAAATAAAATAAATAATAAAATAAATAAATAAATAAATAAAACCTTTTAAAAAAATAGCCATGCATCTAACTCCTTAATATTTCAGGATTTTAATATCATAAAAAAATTAATATATATATATTTTTTTGAGTGTCACCCCTTGTCACAGATACTCACCAAACCCCTAGGCCTTCCTGGTATAGACCACCTTCATGCTAGCCTTTTTTCACTGATACAGGAGGCGGAGGTCCAGCTGGGTTAGGTCATCTGTCCAACATCACCTAGCTAGATGAGGTCCACGTGGATGTAACCTCCTCAATTTCAAGCTCAGACTATTGTCTTTTTTCATGTGGCTGGAAGGAATGTTAGTTTTACCTATTTGAACCCTTTTGTTTTTCACTGCTTTCTGGAGATACGATTCACATGCTGTACAATCCATCCACTGCGCACAATCCACAGATACATACAACATCTATACAATGGTCAATCTTAGAACATTTTCATCACCTCAAAAAAAAATCTTAATCTTACATGTGGGAAAACAGAGTACAAGGGATTCTTTCAAAACTATATACAACGCAAGTTTTATTTTTTGGCTTTTTCTCTTATGGCTTTTGAATGCATTTTTCAAAATCACAGCATCTATTACTCGCTGGGCTGGAACCAGCACTATTTTTTGTTCTGCCTTAAGAAGATTCATGACTGTGCGAGGGAAGCTTCAGACTCAGTCATGGTTCTCCCCAGGTGGCTTTGTGATCTCCTCTCTGCACCGTGGCTTCCTCCTTCGTCGGAGAGGAGGGCCCTCCCGAGATAGGATGACCCCACAGCACCACAGCAGCTCTAGCTCCCTTTTTCTGGTTTTGCTCAGTTCTGGGTTCTTTATGCGCATGGTCTACCTGAGATCACCAGTCATCACTGTATTACCAACAGAGGGTCCTCAGCCCTGGAAGGTTCCTTGATTTTCCCAAGGCCCCGAAAATGGAAAGTGATAGAGACAGAGTTCGAACAGCCCAGGATTGTCTCGACATGACATGGTAGGAAGTAGATTTTTAGGTACCGTGGTGGAAAAAGGAAGATCAACTCCAATTTGGTGAAGCAAACAGAGCAGGAAGTTCTACATGATTTGTTTGTTTACTGGTGGCCACTAATAGGGCCATCATGCCTGGGTGCTGGGAGACACGACGCACAGTGCTTTCGCAGGCTAACGCTCCAGTTGACTGTGAGAGCACGGAATGATGGCAGCGTCCCAAATGTCTTTTTTTATCTCACACATGGTGAACATTTAAGCGGGCTAAAGGGGTGGTTGGCATTTACCTTTTATCTTTTTTAGCTCCCCTGGATGAAGCTTCTTATTTGACTGATGTCTGGCTGTCTGCCACGGGGCTGTAGACTTTGATAATGTCATACCAGCTTCCTCTGACCCCGAGGTCTTGGTTCTGATTAATTGAGACTCACCAACCTTGACCTCAAGTCCCATTACCCATTTCACTTTGTTGGGCAGGCTTGTCGCCCCCTAACGAGAACTAAATCAGACAGTAGTGATGTGCAGGGACACAGGGCCTGAGCCAGGGCAAGGGGCGGGCCTTCCTGTGTGCAGAGAGATATAATGTCTGTGAAGATGCTCCAGAAAACCCGCCTATCTCTCTTTTTTTTTTTTTTAATAAAGATTGTATTTATTTATTCATGAGAGACACAGAGAGAGAGAGAGAGACAGAGACACAGGCAGAGGGAGAAACAGGCTCCCTGAGGGAAGCCTGATGCAGGACTCGATCTCAGGACTCTGGGGTCACACCCTGGGCCAAAGGCAGATGCTCAACCCCTGAGCCACCCAGGCGTCCCCCCGCCTATCTCTTAATGCATATTCAAAAAATAACAGTTTCCTATTACACATTCCTCCTATTTTTTTCCCCTCTTTGAATGTACTCCAGGATCCCACTGTCATTAGTTGTTGTCTAATCTTGCTGTTGGGGTTTGCAAGTACTTACAAAATTGGGTAATGGTCATTGTTGCAATGACTTCCCTCTTTGCCTTGGAAAGCCTTAGAGGTCAAAGGTGCTAAGCATGTCCTTTGTTGCTGAACAGGAGTGTCCCCCTCTGGTGAGGGCCGTGCCCTGGCTATGACTGTTGCAGACACCTATCCTGGGGAGTTACCAGAAGGGAGTGGTGTTCAGATGTGTGTGTGGGGGGGGAGCTGCAGAAGTGGCACTTACTGAGTTTATAGACGGTGAGCCCCTGGTCACTGTCCAGATGTGCCTCCTGATAATTCTAGAGAGATGTTCCCACAAGAACTTATAATGAGGTCTGCCTGCTGAGAGCTGAGAGATGACGCTGGAGCTTCCCACTGAACTGCCCAGCCATTGTGGCTTAAACATGTCCTGCGTCAGTAGCCATTGATGTGTAATACCACCACGAGTTGCTGGGTGGCCTTTAAAGATAGCCACAGTTGCTGGGGCCGCTGCCAACCACCTCAAGGAGCACCAAGGGGCCCTATTATCAATCATGGCTCCAGGACGGCCATTCCTGACACGTGACTCATATTAAGGAAGCAATCTGCCTGCCCCACTGTCTGCTTAGCACCCTGAAGAGAAAATGGGCAATGCCATCCTCCTGGCAATTTTCTTTCTGAGTGGACCCTTCCTGACAGAGTAGATTTTGGGAAAGATCTATCCGATTGAGAAGATGGGATGACAGATATATTGTTGACTTCAGCCCAGGATGCAGATCTCTCCAGAAGGCAAGCTGGAGGTGGGGCACGAGGATAGAGCAAATGGAAAAAAAAAAGGAAAAAACACATGCCTAAGAAAGAATGTGAGCTTTTCTAAGAAAATATTCCCTTTTTGAGAGCTGCATACCAAAAGGTAGTTGCAGACTTGACGTAAGTTTTAGGAAAAGGAGACAGGAGACTTCAGGTTGTTTTTTTCTACGCTGATTCATTGTGACCCAGAAAAAAAGAGAATTTCAGGAATGCCATGCTTGGAAAAGGTAGTATCCAGTGCTGGCGAGGATGCAATGAAACCGGCATTCATACCTTGCCAGTAGCAGGCATAAACCCACACAGACCTTTTGGAAAGCAATTTGGCACCGCTGGTCAAAAGCCATTCAGTGCACATTTATTTTAACTGGGGAGCTGCGTTGGGATGTTCCTTTGCTAAGGAGATTATCTAGAAACATGGGAAAGCTGTTTGCACAAAGATGCTGTTGGAGGCTTTTGTCGTAATTTTTTACAGGAAATAAGTTGAATATGCATTTATAGTAGAATCATTAAGTAAATATCAAGTCTATTCACTGGAATTTTAAGCAGCAATTGAAAAGGGTGCCCAGCAATGCCGAAAATGTGTATGATGTTATATTAAGGGAACAAGTAGATTATAGACTACAGACTAGTCAAACAAATACATGTTAACAAAACAGAATTATAAATTAACCCAGAAAATTTTTAAAGTGCAGCATGTGATGCATCCCCCAAAGTCTCTGAGATAGTGGCTCTGAAAGCCATATTAACTGCATAGTAGCGGCTGTTCCCCCTTTTTAAAAAATTTTTTTTGCTGTCCCCCTTTTAAACTGATTGAGAAGCAATGGCTGGTAAGTTAATAAACCCCAGTCTTCGGCCAACATGGTCCTCTGTGGATACGCAGAGATGTGGAAGTCCTATGCAAGATCTGGTTTTTGTTTTTGTCTTCAATCTAGCAGGTGACCCAGTCATTTTATCCCTAAGTACCTTCCCAAAGTGGAGAACACAACAACATACGTTCATACAAAGACTTGCTCGTGCACGTTCACAACCAGAAGGCAAAGGCCCTCCAAATGTCCAAGTGTCCGTTGGTAGGTGGAGAATCAAAATTAGTGTATCGGGTCCACAGAATACTGTCCAGTTATTGGGAGGAACAAGATGCAGGAACCTGCTGTAACAGGGGGAGACCTCTAAACCATGTGAGTGAAAGGAGCCAGGGGCAAAATATCCTGTGTTGTCTGGTTTAGTTATGAGATGTCTGGTTGAGGCAAGAGTAAGAGACACAGAGCAGATTAGTGCTTGCCCGAGCCAGGCATAGGAATGAGGGTTAGCTCTAAATGAGCAAGAGGATCTCTTGGGAGTGATGGGCATGTTGGTAAACCACATAGTAATGGTGGTGGTTGCACTACTCGGTGAATTCACTAAAATTCATGGAATTTCACACTTAATAGAAGTACTTGATGAAAAAAAAAAGAAGTACTTGATGATATGCAGATTATATCTTAATAAAGTGTTGGAATAATCTTTTTCTTATGGGATATAGACAACGTTAGAAATAAAACGAATGAGATTTTTCCATGGGGCACCTAGATACCTGGTCATGGTCCATTCAGAAGATGGTCGGGTGGAATAAGTGTTTTCTGGAGACATGGAAGACTGGAAGGTTGGGGAGCTGGAGGGACAGGGAGGCAGGTCATCCTGCGAGTGCTCTGCAGAGCCGAGCCACTGCCTCAGCTGCGTCAGCTATGCCCTCGTTTAAGTCAAGAAATACTCCGAAATGCAGACAAGCACCGGCTATACGATATGACGGGCTCATTAAAACCCACGACTCAGATTTTGGGAATGTTAACTTTTTTTGTAGTTTTTCTATCGTATTTAAAAAAAAAATTAAAAAAAAAAAAAGAAATCGGATTTGGTGAAGCCTCCCCTGCCCACCCCCATTTGTCTCTCTCCTTCCCACGTTGCTCAGGAAACCACAGGCCAGGAGCCCATGTCCAGTCTTTCCGGACACGTCTTTATAAACCTCATACAGGCTTCTGGATCACTCGGTATAGTAGCTGCTGGGGAGTCTCTGAGCTCACCTGGTGGCGACTATGTCTGGTCACTTAGCAAGAAAGGTGGGCCAGGGCGCCCCCAGGGCTGGGGCACAGCTCAGCCACGGTCACCGGGCTCCTCCCCCAAGAGGCAGCAAGGTGGGAAATGAGGGAAGCAGGAAAAAATTCCCCTCCGAAGGGTCTCACTTTCATTTAGAGGAAAAAGATTAGGAATCTTCCGAGGATTTTGTTTGTATTTCTTTGTTAGGTTCGGGTATCGTGCTCACACTAATGGTGGGCTGGCCTCTCACATGGCACTAAGGTTCCACCCCTGGTGCACAGGCCTTGTGCGATCCCTGCCCCTGAGTGTGGACAGAGCCTGTGGTCGCGAGGTCAGGTTGTTCCTATTGAGAGGCTGGAAGCCTGTCAACTCCATATTAATCGAAAGGGAGATTATCCTGGGTGGGCCTGAGCTAATCAGAAGAGCCTTGCAAAACCCCTGAAGCATGGGAGCTGCCTGTGGGGAGAGGCAGGCCACAGGGGCTGAGAGAAGTCGACGTGGGTCTACCAGCAGGAAATGAGGGACCTCAGCTCCACAACCACGGAGAAATAGTTTCTGCCCACAGGCTGTGAGCCTGGGGAGGACCCCCAGCCTCAGATGAGACCCAGTTCTGGGCTGACATCTGGACTTCAGCCCCTGAGGACTGGGCAGAGGCCGCGGCTCGGGCTCACCCACCCTCCCACCACCGCAGAGGCAGTGAGACGATGCACGTGGGGTTTCTGAGCTGCTGAGTTTGTGATGCCTTCTTGCACAGCAGCAGCCACACAGACACATCCTGAAGGAACCCCTGGCAAGGTGAGTGGGTCGGCTGTGATATTCCTTGGATTTATTCCTACCATATTCTTGTGCATTTTCTAGTGCCCACCTGTTTCCTGTGTGTTTTGCTTTTCTTCTCCATCTTTTAATTAAATTACCCTTACTTTATTCACTCACACACACTTTGTTTCCCTTCTGCTGATTCTTATTTTTATTCTCTGTTTTTTTTTCAAGATTTTATTTATTCACAAGAGACACACAATGAGAGAGAGAGAGAGAGAGAGAGGCAGAGACACAGGCAGAGGGAGAAGCAGGCTCTATGCAGGGAGCCCGACATGGGACTGGATCCCGGGTCTCCAGGATCAGGCCCTGGGCTGAAAGTAGCGCTAAACTGCTGAGCCACCCAGGCTACCCTATTTTTATTCTTATAGTGGATTTTTTTTTTTTTTTTTTTTTTAGAGAGAGAGACTGAACCCTCACCTTATCTCACAACCCTAAGATCCTGATGTGAGCTGAAATCAAGAGTCAGCTATTTAACCAACTAAGCTCCCCATGTGCCCCTCACCTTCTTTTCTTTTTCTTTTTCTTTTTCTTTTTCTTTTTCTTTTTCTTTTTCTTTTTCTTTCTTTTTCTTTTTCTTTTTTTTTCTTTTTCTTTCTTTTTCTTTTTCTTTTTCTTTTATAGTGGATTATTTTTAAATGATCTTCACTTAATAAGTACAATTGAGGGCACCTGGGTGGCTCAGTGATTGAGCATCTCCCTTCCTCTCAGGGTGTGATCCCGGAGTCCCAGAATCGAGTCCCACGTCGGGCTCCCTGCTTGGGGCCTGCTTCTCCCTTTGCCTGTGTCTCTGCCTCTCTCTGTGTCTCTCATGAATAAATAAATAAAATCTTTAAAAATAAATAAACAAATACAACTCAAGGTGAAGCAATATCACTGTAATTTTCACTCACTCCCCATCGTTCATGTCATTATTGCGTAACATTTTCATACTACTTCATTTTTAATCTTTTGAAATAGCAACTCTAATTATTATAGTGTTTGTCGTTAACAAGTATTTAGATATATTTACAAGTTTACCAATAACTTATGTGTTCACTGTGGCTTCTTGCATTCACTCACCATCCTTTTGTGTACAAGTTCCTTCTTGCTGAAGGATCATCTTCGATGATGGACTGGGCTCAATGCGAGGCAAGGAAGGCTTGGAAGGGAAGCAGAATGTGCCACCCCAAAATGTGCCCTTTGGCAAAAGTATTATTTTGAAGGGATTATTTTGAGCAACTGCAGAGACTGGAGAAACTCTGAAAACAGCAGAAGTTAGCCTCAGTAAGAGAAATTTACATTTCTAAAGTAAATTTGCATTAGAGATGAGGCCACACCAGGGAGACCTTTATTCCCAGAGATCACTTTTTCCTTGGAGAGACTTATCAGCAAGGCAGGGCAGTCTTTGTTTGCCAAACATTTCCTCTTGTCACACTGTCCCGTGAATTGCCACCTCCTTTTGAAGCCCCAGACTCCTGTCCCTTTCTTTAGCTCGGGATGATCTAGGAGCCTCAATGGTCTAGTTGCCTTTGGAGTCTCCGGATCTTTGTGGGATTCCATACACACATACATAATTTTTATTTTCTATTTATTTTTCACACATACATAATTAAAATACTTTTTTTTCCCTCTTGTTAACGTCCCACGTCAGTTTAATTCTTGGACAACCCAACCCTAGGACCTAGAAAGGTCGAAAGGAAGATTTTTCCTCCCCTACAGCACTCACCTTGGGCAGAACATGTAAGAGGGTGAGACAAAACTCAGGGATCAACATAAGTGCTCTATTAATTTAACGTTGTGAAAAATCAAAATTCTGAAACATTTTGAAAAAATCCGAATCGATGAAAAATCTTTACGGAGATAAAATATCAACCTTTTATGAGAAGATAGGCTGTCACTTGTGTGTTTCACGTCGTTGTGTGACTCCTCAGCAAGAACAGGCGTTTCCGGTCAGCTCCTGGCTCCTGGCACAGGCAGCAGGGGAGACCACACACAGAAACTGATGCTTTGGGTATCCTGACTCTTCTGTGACCTTTGGTTTGTGTTTGTGTTATGGTCCTTTTGTGTCTCCCAGATAGTAGCCCTTGTGCCCTGTCAGTCTTGTTTTGTGTCCTGAGAGCTTGTCTCCGATGCAGGGAGAATGTTCTCTGCTCTTGCACCTGCCGGGGGCATTAGGGTATCTGCCGTGCATCTGCAGGCAGAAGGTTGTCACACTGGGGGCCTGAGACACCTTCCTACTGACTCTGCCCATCTGTCCTGGGATGGTCGACATCTAAATGCCTTCATTTCTCATGGCTTTGTTGCCTATGACAACTTGGCAGTCCAAAAGTGGACTGTCTTTAGTGATGTAGGCAAGACATGAGAGTTCGAAGCTGATGGTCAAGAAAGAATTCTTGAGATGTCTTTGGTGAAAAAAAGGTGGTTTTATTAAAGCACGGGGACAGGACTCGTGGGCAGAAAGAGCTGCACTGTGGTCATGAGGAGTGGCCTACTATACACTTCCAAGTTGGAAGGGGGTCGAGTCGAGGGTAAGTCTCTAAGAATTTTGGGAGCAAGGTTTCAAGGACCCTGAGGGGGCTGGCTGTTGTTGGGAGAAGGTCATTTATTACCATCTAATAAAACCTTAATCATGAGACCCTTCAGATGTGTGTCGGTGGGTGATATGCTTGAGGGGTGACTGCCCACATTTATCTTGAGAGGTAGAGATAAAGGAAGTTTCCGAAAGAATTTATATGTTAAAGTAGACTTACAGGGTCCTGGGGGTCGGGCTAAGATGGCCTTCTGCCCTGAGCAAAGGGTCAACATCCAGGCAGTTGAGCTCCTAGAGGAAGGTCACTCTGCTTGTTTCAAGGACTTGTTAATGGGCTGGAGGAAGGAAATTTAACACTTTTTCATCTGCCTTTGTTTCCCACATCATTTGGGGGTCACTTTGGATCATGGCAGCTGCAACTTTTGTGCTCTTTGGGGGACACCTCTTGGAATCATGGTTAAGCCATGAAAAGGCTTATCGGATTTGAGTCACATTTTGAAACAGGTATACCTTGGGAGATTCTAAATCGCCAATGACTGGATGACAGATCCTTTGAATTCAGAAAGCTTTCATGTTTAAAAGGATGTTTAGGAAGTTTTCACACTAAACAAATATCCTACTGGTGCCCATAGGAGGATCAAATTAAAAGAAGGTCGAAAAGCCTCATGTTTACTTAAAATATTCCTTTAATGAAATTAGAGAGTAAACATCAGATTTAAAACAAAAATTAGATCCACACCCACAGTAAACCCTCCCCCACTGTTTTAAAGTGTCTCCTGCTGCCAGGAGAATTTAATGTTGGTTCCAGTCAAAAACCTGGTTATAGGCAAATATCGCCCCAAACTGGCTCTTAGAGCAGTTATTTTGGAAAGCTTGCATCCTTTATTTCCTCCTTTGGGATGTAATTTCTGTACCACCCAGCACTGCCCTCCCAAGAGCCTGAAAGCTATCTCTTTGAAAGGAAAACATCTGAGGTTCTTACTCCGGCTCCGAGTCAGAAAGACACCTTGCTTTAACTTCTCATTTGACTCTATCGGTGAGATAAAGGGGTTAAAGCCACAGCCGCCAAGAGGTTATAATAGTGTGTTCAACGTTTACTGATCTAGTACAGAATGCTGACAGCCAACTGATGTTTGTCTACTTTCTAGTTTTCTCTGGAAAATAAAGGATACTAAGAAGTAACATTTATAAGAGCGCCTGGGTGGCTCCGGGGGTGGAGCCCCCGAATCAGGCTCCCTGCTCAGCCTCTAAAAAACAAAAAAAGAAGAAGTAACAGTCTTAACCAATTGATGGAAATTAAACTTCTAAAATAATAAGGGTGAAAGGAAATAACTTGGTATTCAAAGTATTCAAGGTAAATAGGGTAAGTTTTTGATAAGGACAAGAATACAAGGTATGCTATACGAAGAATAGATTTTTGTTAAGAAAATTAAAGGATAGTAACTTTGGTCCTTAGATGATTGTTTAAAGGTTAAAGACTATTATGGAATGAAAAAATAAAACTCAACAACCACAGGGTTGATGGATAAAAGGAAAAGAGAAAAAGAGAGAGCCCTGTCTTGTATGGCCAAACTGGCCCAGATTGAATGGTTTATTATAAGCTTGCTTGCTTTATTTATTTATTCATTCATTCATTCATTCATTCATTATAAGCTTTGAAATGAGCTTCCCAATCTTCGAGCGCACCAATCCCAGAGCCGACTGGTTTTCTTTGTAAAGTTTTCCTAGGCTGTTGGTTTGCTCCTAACAAGAGATCTTAAAATATTTTTCTTTAGCTTTTGATTAATTAATTTGCATAGGCAACAGTAATTTTTCTGTCTTATTTTATCATCTCTTGCACATCATGTTGCCTTTATCATATCTTGGATGATTTAGGTAAACTTAGTTCTCCAGTAATGAAAGAATTACATTTTTTAAATCTTGTGATCTTCTATCCTTATTTTTTAAATCTCCCATGGTTACTTTGGCTAGATTGGTAACTAAATGCTGTCCCACTGTAGCCTGTGACCTTATCTAATCAAATGTTGAAACCTCTTGATCTTTTTGACAGCTTCCCCGAATCAAATTCTTTTTTTTTTTAATTTTATTTATTTATGATAGTCACAGAGAGAGAGAGAGAGAGAGAGGCAGAGACACAGGCAGAGGGAGAAGCAGGCTCCATGCACCGGGAACCCGATGTGGGACTCGATCCCGGGTCTCCAGGATCGCGCCCTGGGCCAAAGGCAGGCGCCAAACCGCTGTGCCACCCAGGGATCCCCCCCGAATCAAATTCTAAATGGAATCTTCATGACCTTGAAGTGATCTTGAGATTTTGCAGACAGTCCCTGGAAAAATCTCGATTTATTCTCTCACCTTACAAGAAAAGGATGCTACACTAATCTGGTATATATTTGTTACCGTAAATTGTCAAATCGTTATATTGTCATACGCTAAACTGCATAGCCTTTACTATGTTCAATTTATATGGACGGATATTATTAGTATAAACATTTTAGAATTTATGTAAGGTTTCTAGAAATCTATCTATGTCCAGAAAATGTCCTGATAGAATGTTTTTGGTCCTAATGCCAATTATTGCCTTAAAATGTATGTCACAGAGGCACCTGGGTGGCTCAGTCGGTTAGGTGGATGACTCCTTATTTGGGCTCAGGTCATGATCTCAGGCTCTTAGGGTTGAGCCCCAAGTAGGACTTCCTGCTCAGTGTCCCCACTTTGTTCCTGCTCAGTGTCTGCTGGAGGATTCTTTCTCCCTCTCCCTCTGCCTCTCCCCCTGCTCATGCCCTCTCACTCTCTATACTCACTCTCAAATAGATAAATAAATAAAATCTTTAAAAAAGGTATTTAAAAATGTTTTATGTCACAGAGGCTGTGAAATTTCCTTTGTTAGTTGCAATATAATATATTCTCATTAGAGCTTTCACCAAAAGCATTTTAAAGCTTTGGCCATTGACAGATAGTTTTTGTTTTATTCTGGGAAACCTCTGCAAGTTCTCACAATTAGCTACAGGCCAGATGCTTGTTTTCAAGAAAAGGGAGCCTCCTGGAAAGGACTCTGGTCATCACTCTGAGGTTCAGGCTTCTGACGGCATTAATACCCCTGAGATTCACACCACTGGGCTGAGTGAGGACTTCCAGAATCCATGAAAAGCTGATGGGTTTGTGAAATTACTAACCCAAGATCAAACAGGTCTGGAATTAACCATATGGGACTGAGCGGACTGGTAAAAAATAATTATGATCCCTTTATTGACTTTTGCTTGGAATATTGCTGGTTTTTTCATGTCTTATTTTATGGATTTAAGGAACACCTTTTCTCTTTTCCCTTAAGTTCTGTAACTTAACTGCAATTTAGTAGATCACTCTTTTGTAAATGGAAATAAAACATTTGTGTTTCTATTTGATCCCCCCAGAATTCAGAAATCCTTACTGAGTATTTTTGTATTCACGGCAATATTGTTACTTGTATAACTTCAAAAAGAATCTGTTCTCCTAAAGGGAACCCCCGTGCTGTCAGTGGGATCATAAACTGGTGCAGCTGCCATGGGAAACATGATGGAGGTTTCTCAAATAATTACAAGTAGAAATACCATATGATAGACACCACACTTGTCTTTTTAAAGATTTATTTATTTATTTATTTGAGAAAAAGAGAGAGACAGAGAGAGAGAGAGAGAAAGAGGAGGAAGAGACTCTCAAGCAGACTCTACACTGAGTGTGGAGACTGATACAGGGCTGGATCCCAAGACCCTGAGGTCACGACCTGAGCCAAAACCAAGAGTCAGATGCTTAACAGACTGAGCCACTCAGGCATCCCGAGCTGCCCCACTTTTGAGTATATGCCTGCAGAAAATTAAATCCTTATCTCAAACAGACGTGAGCAACACTCCCCTCTCCACAATTTTCACTACAGAATTATCCATAATGGCCAAGACTTGAAAACAATTTAACTGTCCATTGACTGATGAACAGGTAAAGAAATGTAGGCTATACCATGTTATATATCAATTATATCACAATAAAACCCAAAAGAGGAAAATAATCTGTTGTCCTCACCACAAGTCATACTTGATAGCGTTAGTTCGTTAACCCAGGCTTTGACCGGAAAGTCATATTTGAAAATGATGTGCATAGACTCCAATGTGCCCGACTTTAAGTATGTGAGGTTTAGGTTATGAAGCCAGTGCCCACAAAACCCTGGCCAAGGTGCTTGGCTTTGTGGTGGAGGGGCCAAGAGTAGGCTGCCCCCAAATGTGCCACTTTGTCATATCAATTATTTTAAATAACAGTTGTATAAGAGACAGTGTTTGCCAGAAGAACACTCAGACCCTCCTCTGTCCCCCTGAAGGCGGGAAACACATCTCCCAGGTGAAAGTTACTCTCCTTGTACTAAGAAATAAAAAGACAACCCTATAACCAGAGAATTAAAAGCTGAGAAAGCTATAAAAATAACCTTTGTTACTTTTTTTTTTTTTTTTTTTTTTTTAACTAAACTATTACCTCAACCCAAATTCTGCTCAGGATTTTCTACTAATCAAAACTGCTAAATACATCTTTTCCTTATCCTGTCAATTCCTCACAAATTTTTGGTCTCTGTCTAAACTGTGTAACAACTGCCTGCCCTGGTCATTTCTTGGGGTCTCAATGTCATTATTAGGCCTCTGGGCGCAGATAGTAAAACTTTGGGTTTTTTAATTCTCTGTTAACCTGTCTCACGTGAACTTAATTAGTAGTCTGGCTTGGAAGACTTTTAGGGAAGTGATAGAAACTTCCCTCCCCAGCAGTGGTGAGTTAGGAAGGTCACCTCCTGGCAGGGCCAGGAATCTTAATAATTGGAGAGGAATTGACCCAAATCTGTAGGGACTTCTGGTAAAATCCCGTGACACATTCTTGGCTTGGCTTCCTCGCCCCGAGAGACCTTCCGAAGTCCCATCCCAGATGCCTCACCCAGCTTCCAACGAAATAAACTTGAAGAGACCTATGTGTTTGATTAGCACTATTGCTGCACGTACGTAAGTCGTGAGGCAAAACACCATGAGATAAGATGGCCTTTGCACACCAGACTGATCTTATTTGAGTATCTTTGATCAAACCTTAAAGATGGCTGGCGGGCGATCTGCATTCCCACAGAAAGTGATGGCACACCATGGAGGTGTCCCACCTGTCTGGAAACTGGGTCCCCTTGTCTCACATCTCACGAAGAGCTAGGGCAGGCCTTTACTCCGGGCCCTGCAAGGGAAAGCAGGCCCAGGAGCTCCAAGCACCGTGGAGGTGCTCCAAGGTGCTCCAAGCACCATGGAGGCGTCCCATGTCTCTGGAAACTGGGTCCCCTTGTCTCACATCTCTTGAAGAGCTAGGGCAGGCCTTTACTCAGGGCCCTGCAAGGGAAAGCAAGCCCAGGGACTCAGTACACACGTCAAAGGACTCATGCCTGCAGCCGCCTGGGCCTCTTAGGGATGGCGCCAGACCACGCACATCTTCCAAGCCATGACTCTGTCACTGCCACCCCGGCCCCCACTGGAGGTGCCCTGGGCCCAGCCTCCAGAGCTCTGGCTGCCCCCCGGATGCAGACGGCGGGTTTATAACGTGCTTCACTATTAACCTTGGTTCCTTTCATTTCCTTGTTCTACTTCCCTTGGCAGGTCTCTTCTCTCACAACTTCTGACTGGAGACTTCTCTCCACGGAAATCTGCCCAAGCTTTTGTGAAACTTCTTGGGAAATTTCAGACAAGGGAATAATGGGGACCATGCAGCACCCCCCACACACACACCAGAACTGAGATAAACATTATTGCAAACTAATGACATTTGAGATTCAACAGATGATGGCAGAAGCCTTCCAGGAGCTTCCCTATCTCCCTAAAAGCAGAGACATCTGGGAGTGAGGCTTTCAGGAATCCCCTCACCAGGGGAGAGAAAGCAAAGACCACTAACACCTGCAGAAACACCCACTTGCTTTCCTAGAAACCTGTTTGCTCTTCCCATATAATTTTTTCTCCCCTGCCCCATTAAGTTAGTGTATGAAACCCCACCTTTAGTTGTTTAGAGAGCCACTAAAACCTGGAGATCCCCCTGCCCTGGTATGATGTCAATTCCAATCGAAATCACTTGCCTGCAAACATTGAACCTCAGAGGAGAGAGGAAGATTTTCCTTCTGTACAAATACTAAATTATCCCAGGTTTGGGCCGAGGATGTCACTGTATTGTGCTCTCTCTAGGATGATGCTTCAGACAGATACAATGAGGACTTACTCATATGGATATGGGAAATCCTGCTGGTGCTGGGGTGGGAATGGGATTCTCTTCTGGGAGCCCATCTGGGCCTGATTTCTATGCCATGGAGTACGTCACGGTCAAAGAAAATCTCTTCAGATTCCACCAACCACCCGTATCCAGGACTCAGAGGCCATCGCTACGAGCGGAGCTGTAAATGCCTTTCCATGATAACAGCACCTGTGTTTACTTCTTATGTATGTCATAATATAATTATAAATAAAAGGAGAAGGGAAAAATAGGGAAATAAACCCAAATGTTTAGGATGTTTATAATAGTATAAGATCTGATCAACTTCCAAAAACTTAAAAAAAAATTAAAAATATTTAATTTATTTATTTGAGAAAGAGAAAGCACGAGTTGGGAGGAGGGGCAAGGAGAAGCAGACTTCCCGCTGAGTGGGGAGCCTATTGTGGGGCTCGATTCCAGAACCTCGACATCATGACCTGAGCCCGAAGGCGGAGGCTTAACCGACTGAGCCACCCAGGTGTCGCTCTTCCAGAAACAAACAAACAAAAATTCCAGCTATTGTAGCCTCAAAAGTGTAAAAAAAGGTGTTAAATTAAGACAAAGGTCCATCAGCCAGGGTTAAGGGTGTGGCCATGCTGTGGGCTACAAGGTAGATATTTACAACAGCTTTCTCCCTGAGTTCTGAATGCTCTGGGGATTTTACTGGCTTAAGCCCCATCTACAGGATTCCAGAATAATTGTAAAGTCATCAAAATTCAGTAAACAACTTGTGGTAGGCACTGTTACAATCATAAAATGTCAGGGCTTGAGAAGACAGTGTCAGGTGCCGACTTTTAAAAGGATCAGTGTCACTTTTTAATAAAAACATTTGTTTAGCATTGCAAACATGCACGACATTACTTGTCCTTGCTTTGGGTTGTTTATTGATCAAATAAAAATGAGGATGCCCTCAGCTCTTATTCTGAGAGTCACAATTCTCACCTCTGTGGGTGCTATAGGATTCTCGGTTTGTACCTGGTCTCATGTCTACACGGATAAAGGCAAACATTCCCATTCTCCTTTGCAACTAAGTGTAGCCATTTGACTAAGCCCAGATCTACCAGATGGGATATGAGAAATTATGTGCAGCCTCTGGGCCATGATCTTGTTCCTCCCTTCTTGGGCTTGCTCGGGCTGTACTGGCGCATCACCCCATACCAGGGGAATGAGGACATTTTCTAAGGCAGGAGTCAGAAAGCTCTTCCTGTAAAGAGCCAAACAGTTAGTACTTTAAGTTTTGTAGGCTGGACAGTGTCAAAGAGAAACAAGGCCGGACACTCACTGACGTGGTGAGAAAAGATTTCTACTGGTAATACGGTATTGCAACAGGGAAGAAGGTACAGCAACGCACAACTCAACTCTGATGAGTGTAGACATGACAAGGTGTTTTATTTTATTTTATTTTATTTTATTTTATTTTATTTTATTTTATTTTATTTTATTTATTTTATTTTATTTTTTTATTTATTTATGTATTTATTATTTTATTTTATGTAAGTAGGCTCCACACTATGTGTGGAGCCCAGCATGGGGCTTGAACTCATGACTGTGAGCTGAGATCAGGAGTCAGATGCTTAACTGACTGAGCCACCTCGGCACTCCATGTCTGGGCATCTTAAAGGGAGAATGAAGGGTGGTGAGTGGAAGCCACAGTAGGGTCAGGGAATTGAACAATTGTAAAAAAGCAGAAAGGGGAGGTTGGTCCATGTAATAAAATCCATGTGGGTTTGCTGCCTGGCACCACTGAAGTTAGGCTCCTACTGTCCCAAGGGCCTGGGGTACGGGGCCCATCTTCAGGTGTCATCTGGGACTAACAGTGAATGCTTCTGGCAGCCTTGAGTTTTCTCAGGCAGACACTTTGGGGGGTGGGCAGGGTCACCCTAGAGATGCGGCCTTGAGCTGTTAGAAACTGCTTCAGTGTTCATCCAAGCCTGTGCAGGCTGCGGTTGAGATCTACTCAGGAGAAGAGTGAATGGAACCCGGCCAGAGTTAGGTCAGGGTGACAAAAGCTTTGTCAATGGTCTTGGTGGAAACTGTTCGACTCTGATCATATGAAAGCGGCCACGAACAATCTTTGAACAGTAAAACTCTGTCTACAAAAAAACAGGCTCTGGATCTCATTTCACCCACAGTTTTAGTTGGCCCGTCCGTGATGGATCCAAAAAATGGAGAGGGGCTTGGTCCTTAGAAGATGGCCAAGTCCAACCACTGAAACACTCAAAATATAAAAAGCAAGAGAAATTTAAGTAGGAGGTTGGTATATCAGTGACAGAGCCATCTGAAAGGCCAAGGAGAGGGCAGGAGGGCACCTCAAAGACAACAGAGGCAGAAACAGCCTCCCCACCCTCTACCCCTGCACAGCCTCGCAGGCAGGAGGGGAGCTCCAGAAGCCCGAGACCCTCTTCCTTAAGCATCCTTACCTCAGGGGGAGGTGGACTCCCAGCTTGCTAAAGCCATGCTTATCTGTGTCTCTGTTTTATTTATTTTTTCTAAGATTTTATTTATTCATTCATGAGAGACACACATAGAGAGGCAGAGACACAGGCAGAGGGAGAAGCAGGCTTTCTGTAGGGAGCCCAGTGTGGGACTGGATCCCAGGACCCTGAGATCATGACCTGAGTCGAAGGTAGACGCTCGACCTACTGAGCCACCCAGGTGCCCCTATTGATTTACTTTGAGTGGCTTTATTGAAATATAATTGATACACAATAAACTGCAAATATTTAAGGTATCTGGTTTGATCAGTTTGGATATAAGATCCGCCCCTGATACCATTACTACAGTTAGGGTAAGAGACCTATTCATCACCTCCAAGAATAGTCTCTGTCCCTCTGTCTTTACTTCCGTTTTTATTTCTGTGCTAAGAACACGTATCGTGAGACCTACCGTCTTAACAAAATGTAAGTGCACAGCACAGCGGTGTTGGCGACAGACTCTGCTGTAGGGCAGGTCGCTGGAGCTAATCCATCTTGCATAACTGACATTTCGTACCAATGGAACAACTCCCATTCCTCTCCCCTGCTCCTGACAGACACTGTTTTATTCTCTGCTCCTGCGAGTTTGAATATTTTGGGTACCTCATATAAGTGAAATCATGCAGTACTTGCCTTCTGCGACTGGCTTATTTTACTTAGCACAGACTTCTCCAGGTTCATCCATATTGCCACATAGGAAATAATTTCCTTAAAAAAAAAAGATTTATTTATTCATGAGAGACACACAGAGAGAGGCAGAGACACAGGCAGAGGGAGAAGCAGGGTCCCGATGTGGGACTCAATCCCAGGACCCCGGGGTCATGACCTGAGCCAAAGGCAGATGCTCAACCACTGAGCCACCCAGATGTTCCTCCTTTTTTTTTTTTTTTTTTAAAGGATGGATAATATTGCATTGTACGCATATGCTACATTTTCTTTATCCATTCATCTGTCAATGGGCATTTGGATCATTTCTAGCACGTGAAAGTTGTGAGTAATCCTGCAATAAAACATGAGAGTACAGGTGTCTTTTTGAGACTTGAATTCAGGAACTCAGTTCTTTTGAATATATACAAGTAAGTGGTAGTCCTGTTTTTAATTTTGAAGGAATCTCCGTAATGTTTTTCTTAGTGGCTTCACTATTTTACATTCCCATCAACAGTGGAGATGAAGAAGTGACGACGACTTGGAATCTTTTGTTTTTCTGAGGATAGCCATCCTAAACTGATGCAGGTGTCCTCTCACTGTGGTTTTTTTTTTAAATTTTTTTATTTATTTATGATAGTCACAGAGAGAGAGAGAGAGAGAGAGGCAGAGACACAGGCAGAGGGAGAAGCAGGCCCCATGCACCGGGAGCCCGACGTGGGATTCGATCCCGGGTCTCCAGGATTGTGCCCTGGGCCAAAGGCAGGCGCCAAACCGCTGCGCCACCCAGGGATCCATCACTGTGGTTTTGATTTGCATTTTCCTGATGATGAGTGATGTCGAGCTCCTTCTCATACATATGTTAGCCATTTGCATGTTCTTGGGAGAACGTCTGTTTTAAGTCCTTTGCCCGTTAAAAGAAACCATGTTATCAGGTTTTGTTTTTTGCTATTGGATTGTAAGAGTTATTTTTATGTTTTGGATATTAACCCCTTATGAGATAGACAGTATGATGGTTACTTTCATGTGTCAACTTGACTGGGTCAGGGGTGCCCAGAGTAAACATTTTTTCTGGACTTACCTTTGAGGGTATTTCTAGGTAAGATTACCATTTGAGCCTGTAGCTTACGTGTGAGACGGAGCTGGGCCAGAGGGGTGAGTACCAGAGGGGTGAGGAGTCAGCACATGGTTGGCTCAGTAGACACTGTGATGTCACATCTACACAGTAATTTCTGGAGGAAGGACAGTGGGCATGTCTGATGCCTGCTTCAGAGGGTAGGAATAAGCTGCAAAGACCCCAAGAAAACACCTGCCTCAAGGTAACCTCTATCTGCAACTGGAATTCTGAGTCAAAATGCCCTCATCTTTTTTTCCTCTTCCCCCCTGTCCTTCACATTACATTTGTTATTCTTCAGTATTGATTTTTGGTTTGATTTTATGCACAGCTTGAATGACTTCAAATTTTATTCAAAATGGTAGAAATACAGACACATCAGGAGGCAGAGAGGCAGGAGAGACAAAGAGAAAACGTGCCGTTACAGGGCTTCTCCTACATGCATTTTCATTTGGACTATAAAATAGTCATTTTAGAAGATGTATTTAAAGGAATAATTTCAAGGCAAGGAAGATGGAGTAGGAACGAAAAAGAGAGAGGAAGCAGAAAGCAAGGCCACTTTAACATTTCTCTTCGTGGTGCAGTACTAGGAAATGAAATGTATTACTGGAGTGGTTTCCTTTTTGTTTTATATTAAAACAGGTCAAGTGGAACCAGGATTATTACCACTATTCCAATAACTATAAGATTTCCATTGGTAACACTGACACTATTTTTGTTGTTAGTCTCACCTTGCGGCACAAATGCACCTGGAGGTGTCCTCCATTAAGTTTCAAATATGTTTGAACAGCTGGGCTTTTAGAAATATATTGATACTGGTATATATTTTATTGCAAAATTTATAAAAGAGAAGGGTAAAATTCGAACAGTTCCCAAGTGGTGGCATTACTCATCATAGATATTTTGCCTATTTTTTTCCCTGAAGGAATTATCAGGCAGGAAACTGAATTTTCAAACGTGGAACGATGAAATGCACCCAGTGTCTGGAAAAAATGCTTGAAGTGAAGGTGATTGCAGTTACGTTAGCGAATTTCTGATGGATTCTGTGACATTATCTGATAATAAGAAATGAAAAGGAGAATAACAATAACAATACATGCTTTACCCATCTTTGCTTTCTCTTCTCCCATCACTCATTTAAAATCTCCCAAGGTGCTGCTTTTCCTAAAGTGTTTATTCCACAAAATATTAACCTTGCAAGCTCTTCCAGTAAAACAAGTAACAATGGACTCTCCACTTGCCTGTCATGAATCCAGCTGGGAATCATATTCTTTGGGCACATACGACGTGTACCTGCATTGTGGGGTCATGGGGTGGACGGCTGACCTGCTGCCAACACTCGCCTGCCTGGAGGTGATAGATGGCTTCCGATAATCACAAATATATTTTCTTCAATAGCTGTGGCCCAGGTGTTCCTGAAATCCTTATAAACACAGCACATATCTCTTCCCCATTTTACTTATTCATTTTTTAATTTATTATGTTACTTTTTAAAATATGTATTTATTCATTTGAGAGAGAGTGCATGTGCATGCACATGAGGGGGAAGGAGAGGGAGAGAGAGAGAGAGAGAGAGAGAGAGAATCTCCAGCAGACTCTCCACTGAGCACAGAGCCTCACTACCCTGTACCCTGAGGTCATGACCTGGGCTGAAATCAAGTCAGATGCTTAGCTGAATGAGCCACCCAGGTGCTCCTCTCTTGCCCGTCTTAAGAAGGAGCCACTCCATTTCTTCTAACACATATCATTCCCTGTCCTCAAGAGTTTAGGCTTTGTATCCTCATTTGTTGTGGTGGATACAGGAGAAGAGCTTTTCGCTCATCATCACTGAGTACTTAGAAATTTGATTGAGGAGCCCGACGATTTTGAACAATAGACTGGCTTAGTTGACTGTGTCTTCTCTAAGTTATGGCAGCTGCAACACTGCAAATTTCAAACCCCTGTCAATGAAGCCTTGGCATCAGATCACCCTCTCCCCTGGGAGGAGAATCTGATTGAATTGATTGTGGAGAAAAGAGAAGCATCCTTGAATTCTCTAATGTTTCCATTTTGTGCCCCTTGCTGTTATTACTTGCTTATTAACCCTACATTTCTGGCTACTTAACTTTGGGTCTAATGGATTCCCATCCTCTCACGCTGCTCCCAGGCCCTGAGCACGCTGTGGTATTGTGATGGGTGGATGGTGTTATTGGCCCCAAGAATCTGGTTTCTACAGCAAGGATTTGCTGTTATAGATTTTATTTTCCACTTTCTAAATTAGATGTAAGGGCAGGAAGAGGGATCAAAACAAAGTCTGTCAGTACATAGCAGACAGAGTACGTATATCAGTAAGTCGGAACTCACCCCAAAATTCTGCTCACAGCAATACACGTCTGAACATTTCCTACGTGACTCAGAGCCAAGTGCATTCACCTCTGAGCCAAAGGATCTTTAGTTCTATGATTATCCATATATTGCATGTGAAGCAAAGGAACATCTAATGTAAATATATATTTTAAGTTTAAAGGCAATTAACACATTGCTTCTAAATTTATCTTCTTAAACAATTACAGTTAGAATTTCATTCTTTTCGAGCAGTAGAAAAGATGTGTCACAAAATGACATTTCTTCCCTGAATAAACAAAAACAACACAATTGTTTGCAAGTTTACTGAAGTAAATTTTTATAACACAAAAACGTAAAAATAAGGTGAATAAGACCCTCTTGCAGTTCTAGGATTAAGAGAAAAATTAGTGTTTGAATTTCATGGCACAAATGTGTTTATATTTACACATTTGTAAAACCAGGATCATACTGTTTTGCAATAACATTTTACATTTGCTTAAATGTGAGCCCAATTTTTCCCGTTGGCCTCATATCTCTAGCATAATTTTTAATAGTAGACTCTTAATGTTTGGAGATGTTTTTAAGAAGCATATCCATTATATTCTAAGAGAGAATAAGGTATATAGAACCAGTTGTGTCATCTTTTTTGGCAATTTTGTCTTTAATATTTTATCTGTTTACATATTCTCCCTTTGATGATTTATTTCATTTTTCCTTGAAACATAGAAAGCACACACTTGACATTTCCATTCTTTTATGAGGTAGTTTAAAGACAATTTTTCAAAACTGCTTTCAACATATAAGCTAATAGTATAATAACTACTATATAACTATAATACAACTAATAAAGTAAGCTAACATTCACAGAGCAATATGATTTAGCTTCTGAGTCTAAAAATTATCTGTGTTAATAATGAAATATATCTTGTGAAAGATTCCAAAGTGAAGTAAACTTTGCTAAGAGAGTGTTCAAAATAAAGTCCAGAGGATATTGGGGAAGCCGGGCCAGCCCAGCCCTTCTGGTTTAATTCCCCAAACACCATGAACTTTTGTCAACTGCAACTTGTCCGTTGTACCGGGAACCTCCCAGACCACGTCCCTCTGCTCTGGACTCAAGTAGGCATAGGGCTAATACCTGTTGGTTAAATAGCCAGTGGTGTATTAGGCAGGTCAACTCTGTCTGCACCAAATCGTAATTCTTTCAAAACAAATTATGCGACCACGTAGTTGGTGCTTGCACTGCCTACTTGCAATTCAGAGCACACTTTCCATTTCCGTTAACTGTGTTTCCTGGATTACAATCCCTAAGACTGCAGATAAATGCTCGTGGATGCTCTACAGCCTCTTCTTGACCAATGATCTATAGCTCTGAACACAAGATCATTTTACCTCCTCACAACTCTCATGAACGCTTATTTGCACAAGCTGGGATGATCCTACTTATTAATGTTAAACTGTGTGTGTATCTCCTCACAGGAGTTACTTTTTGCATGGGTTCTCTTTGGAAGCACGCTCCAACCCATGATTTAATTACTTGTTTGGCTGGTTGCAACAGTCACTTGTTCATTTTATGTTGTAATACCACCATCTTAAGGTATTATTTTTTTAAAAGACTGATTCAAATATTTATAAATTAAAAAATCCATAAGACTGTTTTCATGAGGATATGTTGATAGTTTATTTCTCAGGACTTCGGATATCTGGGGGCACATTTCATTGCATGTGTGAACTATGAGTTGTCAGTTTCTCTCAAAGCCTTAGATGTTGGGCTATAACCCTTGGTGGCCTCATGTTTTAAATAATAATAATAATGTTGATGACAATAATAAAAGTGCTCACGTGGGAAATACTGGTAACTGTCCACGAAATAGTGGTACCAATTTTTTCCCATGTACTTCTTTTTTTGAGATGTGGAGGCAGAGGGAGAGAGAGAGAAGACCAGAGGGACCTTGTGCTTAGCACAGAGCCCAACATGGGGCTCAATCTCATGACCCTGAGATCATGACCGCAGCCCAAATCAAGAGTTGGATGCTTACCTACGGAGGCACGCAGGCACCTCCCTCACACTCTTTTCTAGCCTGTGCCACCCACCCCTCAATGTTGTATGGGCTTACATCTGAGAGTCATCTTCTCCAAGTGCTGCATTCTGTTAACAACCCTGAATCTCTGTGGGTTCACTGAATCCCATCCTCTACCAGCCAGTCAAGGACTTTGTTCCAGAAATTCTTTCCTGGCCTTCAGATGTCAGTGCCTTTTGTCTCCCAAATGGATGATCTTTCCTTAGAACTCCCCACTTCCCACCTCATTTCTCTGCATCTTGTACCAACAGCTCTTCCAGAGAGCTATCTGTGCTCATTGTCTCTGAATTCTCTCCTCCATTTCTCTTCCACACTTCTCCCAAGGCGGCATTCACCACCACCGCCAAAGCCACCAAAACCCTTCTTGCTGTTAAATCCAGTCATCACGCTCAAGTCATCGCCTGACTTGTGCCCAAATAATTGCTGGATGCAGCTAATGCTTCCCTCCACCTTTAAATCTTTTATTGAGTAGAATAAAATCTTTTATTTTATTTCTAGTAGTTTCATGCTACTGATTTCCCTGCCCCCCCACTTCATTCATTCATCCATTATCTGGATAGTTTGCTACATATATCCTCACTTCTCCATATTCTTGAAATTAGAACATCCCGGCTCTTTTCTCAATTCCACTTTTCCTGTTGATAAAACCAAAGTCTCGGACTCATTTTGTTCTTTGTTTCTCTCATACTCCATATAGAATCCACCAGAAAGTCTTCTACCTTCAAAGCACATCCAGAATTTGGCCATATCTCCCGCCAAACCTATGACCCTGTTGCAATTCACCATGACATTTTAACTGGGATGTGGTAATAACCTCCGAACTGGTCTTCCAATGTCTGACTTTGCTTTCTGACCTACTTTGTCTATTCTTAGCATGGCAGCCATTTAATTTCCTCAGGAAATGTCACTCCTCTCCTTCAAATTACCACGTCTCCTCTCTTCATGGCCTATAATGTCCAGAGGCTTTGCAAAGGCCTGGGCGATGCTGGACCGGCCACCCCTTCCCTCTGCCATGGTAACTCCTGCAGGGAGCTCCTTGCTCACCGATCTGCAGCTCCCTGGCCACCCGGTCTGTTCCTGTGCCTGCCAAGCACCTGCTCATTCCAGAGCGTTTCCCCCAGATGCCAGGAGGGCTTCCCCCGGAAACTTTCTACTGTTCTTTCTTCAATGTCTCCTTCCAAGTGAGGTCTTCATTAACATCATTTTAAAATTGGTGACTTCCACGTCCTGAGATTCCCTAGTCTTTTTCTCTGCTTTATTTTTCTCCCTAGAGCTTGTAAGTTTCTAACCTACACACTGTTTTGCTAATTATCTATGCTCCCTCCTCTCCCCATCCACCCCCCCCATGCAAATCTTATGAGGGGTAGAGGCTTTTGTCTCTTGTATGTGTTATTGGATTACTGGAGACTGAGATCACTAACTGGCATACAAAAGGCACTTTATAATAATTTTCAAGCAGATGGAAGATATTATATCACAGTGGACTATGGGCAAATGGGCCTGGCAATGTGACAAATATAAAATTGCATGAAAAACATCTTTCAAGGGCTCCTGGGGGCTCAGTGGGTTGGGTGCCTACCTTCAGCTCAGGTCATGATCCCCGGGTCCTGGGATCCAGCCCCACATCAGGCTCCCTGTGCAGGGGAGAGTCTGCTTTTCCCTCCTCTTCTACTTCTCCCTTTCTTGGGCTCTTTCTCTCTCAAATAAATACACAGAATCTTTTTAAAAAATATTTTATTTATTTATTCATGAGAGACACACAGAGAGAGGCAGAGACACAGGCAGAGGGAGAAGCAGGCTCCATGCAGGGAGCCCGACGTGGGACTAGATCCTAGGACCCTGGGATCAGGCCCTGGGCTGAAGGCAGACGCTCAACCGCTGAGCCACCCAGGGATCCCAATAAACAGAATCTTTAAAGAAAAAAGAACATTTTTCAAATCTGTCAGCGCACTGCTAAATGTATATATAAACCCATTTGGATGTAGCAGCAAGTCTCAATGAGACCAATTTTCTGAATGTGAAGCCACTAGGAACTCTGACTATTCTCTGTGTCCCCCTAACCCTCCCCTTTGATGGACATGATCATGTCTCTTTGGGGACCTGGTTTGGGGCTGCGTGTGCCTCGGTTCAGGGGACTCAGCGTGATCTATGTGCATCACATCTCTTATTTATCATCGTGGTTCAGAATTTATACTTTCTTACTTTTTTGAAGGCTGAGGTGAATATTATTTTCTGGGTGTATATGTTATTTGAAGAACAATGCTTTTCCCATTTCTCATGAATACTACTGTTCTTTCTCTAAAGATCCAGGGCACCTGGGTCCACCCTTACCACTGTGCAACCTTTCCTGAAACAGGAGTAGCACATTCAGCTCTGTGTCAGTGCCTGGATGGAGAGGCCGAGCGCTCCTCATTCCCCTGGTGGTGATTAGATTCCTCCTTTGAAATTTGAAGTTTAAATCTACTGATGTGTGCAGCTCCTGGTCAAATTCCTGCTGTCTCTGAATTATCTCATATGGAAACTGGACTGGGGACAGAGTTTCTCTATTTCTAGACAAGAAGATAAGAAATTCATTATTTGAGATTTATTTCTCTCTAAATAGAAAAGAACAAATGAACAACTATTGTCTCCAGATTATAAAACTTAGTAAGCTTCTTACTTAGTAAGAAGAATATCCTCTTTTAAAAAAAAAAAAAAAAGAATTATTTAAATTCAATTTAGTTAACCTATAGTATATTATTAGTTTCAGGGGTAGAATTTAGAGAGTCATCAGTTGCATCAGTTTAGAATATTTTCTAAACTTTGAATGTGAGTATTATAAGATGTCTACCTCCATCTCTGGAAGCACTCAACGCATTGGGATCTCGGAGTGAAGAGTTGATGTATAAGAATGAGGATTTATACTGACAAAGGGATACAGAAACTGAACAGGAGAGGAACAGCTTTCAATGGCTGGTTGACTTAATTTGAAGTGCTTTATCTTTCTGAGATTTGAGAAAGGTGATGTGAGACATAAATTAAATTCTCATCCTTCTCACCAACGGCCTTGTTCTCCCTTTGGTAGGAAAGTGACAAATTACCAGTGTAAGCTGCAAATTACAATAATTCCCATTTCAGCTTCATATATACTGAAACTTATAGAAATTCCTTTTGGGATCTAGCAATAATCTTCAAGGTTGTTATGAGAGGCATTTTATTTAGTCTGGAATGTTTAACATTTTCATAACTGGAATCAGACAGCCCGGGGTTTGGATTCCACTTCTTTGACCATCTAGCTACGTGATGTAAATAGTTAAATTCTAGCCATGGGTGTTCTTATCTGTAAGGTTAGAAACTATTTTGTAAGGTTCATAACTGGTTGAGATAATGTTTATAACTTCTTAGAGGTGGTACGTAGCAGGCTTGAAATGTGTGCGGGTGATTACAGGAAGATTATTCATGCTCATAATTGCTGTTTTGGTGAAATTGAGTATTGAATTCCTATCTGGACACCATCATACAGTGAGCACCTCCTCCATTATTTTGTTCACTTTTTTTTCCCTCCAGAATTGTTTGGAGCAGAGTTGATCAGTGGGGATACTATAGATTTGGTGTCATGGTTGGAATATCAACTCCAGTAATTTTCTATTCCAGCAGAAATATGTGGCTACTTGGACAAGAAAAAAAAAAGGAAGAATCAATCCAACTTGCAGGATCTTCTATTTTATTGGAGAAAATAAAATCATAATCAGTATGTTCAATCATGGGTGAACCAATAATTCATTCCTTGGATCAGAAATTGCACCACACTTTTAGCTGTAAACTCTATCCCTCCTAAAATCAATTGAATAAACATAGACTGTTGTAGAATATCAAATATATATTAGGTTTTCTTACAGAACAAACTTCTCAGCAAGAGATAATTAAACTATCTTTTTTTCTATCATTAGCAGACCTTGTAAGGCATCCCTTTACTGGTGAAGAATGATGGTAAGTTTTTAGCCTTTAAGGGTTGCTTTTAGGGTCTCATTCCAACTCGAGACAACAGGAGCGAAAACATGCGGGGAAATGTGCAGTAGTGTTTCCTGGGTTATACCCAAAAGCAAAGTAATCATAATCATGATCTGTATGCTCATTCATTGGAACCCTCCTCGGAATATTTCTCAGAAGGCACAGTAGAAAAACACACTTGAGATATGAGCACGTTTTAAAAGGAAAATGCATAACCTGGAGCGGTCCATAGGACTTAATTTGTGTGTGTTTGATTGAGATTAAAATGACACTTTGTGTGCTCTCGGAAGGGGGAGGTAGCCTCGGATCCCAAGGCACTGGGCACAGAGTGAACATTTGCATGGCTGTTGTGATTCCACTAAAGTGCAGAAGTAAAACCCCAGGCTGCAGGGGCCTAGTTTCGGATATCTCATCAATATTTCTGTGCACAGAATATTAGAAAGTGATTAACAACTCTCTATGCTTTCATCTCAAGACTGTTTTCTTTCCTCTCGGGGACAAAGCGCAGGCAGCTGTACCCTGTTATTTTATGAAGCTGTAGCACAGTATTTAGAGATTTTGCCATCTTAATCGGCTTCGTTCCAGTGAAATAATAAATGCATAGGGAGAAATTTCAAAAAAGGAAGGAAGCGAGATAACACAATTCCAAACCTAAGACATTAGGCAAATCTCTAGTCCTCAAACCTTCAATTTGTCAACAGCAAACAGCTGATGGAGAGAAAGGTTTTATTCATACACACATACCTGCGTGCACGTGGCCCTACACTTCTATTTCGTCTTGGGATACACAAGCCTATTCTCCTGTGTCTAGACATCCTTTATATCATGTATAGGCATCCTTTGTGCTATCATGTATAGGCGTCCTTTGTGCTATTTCATATAATTTTCAACTGCGTAGTGTGTGTGGAAAAGGTGGATTCAGAGAGTCAGCACCATGAAAATATAGGCAACGTGTCACAGATATATGGTTGACTTCTCCTAATATATGGTTGACTGAAGGCATCCAAAGATGAAGCCGCACATCCTAAAGGTTGGTTTCAAAGACCAATGAGACATTATAGCATCCCATTTTAGTAGAAATTGTGGTCTTATGTATGAAAACCCAAAATATTTTTGGGGTGCTTCCATTTGGGCGAGGGACATTTCCAAGAGTTTGAAGTAAGATTTTGTCTGTCAGAACCTTAAAATTAATTTGATATTATGTCACAAAGCTTGGAGAAAGCTGACATCCACCTCCTTCAATCTCTCTTTCACTTCTGGTAAGTGTTCATGCCTACTATCACCAGTAGCCAAAAATTCTTTGGCTGTTTTCTCCTCACTTTTTCAGTCATAAGTCTGAGAAAGACAATAAGGAGAAGAGAGTCCCAAGAGAGGGGAAGCAGCTGATCAGGAAAATGCCTCCATGCTTCTTGCCACATTTCAGACTTTGCCAGGCCCCTGGCATTCATGCTACTTGAGAAGTTATGGTTTTAGGCCGGGGGTTGTGGTTTGATTTCCATAGAATAAGGGGTAAAGAAATAGGTTAGGTAGTTCAACAAAAATCTGTTTGCATTTCTATGCTTTTCTTCATACTTTTTCATTCCTAGAATGCTGGGGGAGATAGAGAAGGAATTTTTAAAAATCCTTTCTGTTATACAAACTTAGTTATTTTTACTCCTCTTCACCAGCATTTAATTTTGAAAAAAAAATCAAACATATACAAATCCAATGAAAATAGTGAAATGACCATCTGTACCCATCTAGGTTTCACAATTGTGGACATTTTGCAACAATTGTTCTGTATGTATATTTCTATCAACTTCTGTCTATCTGCCCTTAACAGAGTGTTTCTAAACCAAGGAACAAATTAAGTTTCACACATCACATCACATCATATTTGTTATTAGATTTCATTAGCCTCATTTACCCTAGAAGAGCCCCCCTTACTTTTTAATTTCAAGGCATTGAACGTGGAGGATATTGAACGTGTAGACTATCCCCCACTGTGGACTTGAGTGCTTCCTCATGGTGTCATTTACCTTGCTCCTTCCTCCCCTGATTTTCTGTAGCTTCTAAGTGTAACCTAACTGCTTGATCAAATTCATATTTAAATTTTTGGCAGTCATACTTCATAGGGAATGCTGTACACATCATACTGTGCATATTTTAAGAACGAAGTAGTTAATTCTCTGATTTTCAGTATGAGTAAATAAGACCCAGGGAAGCAACAAGAGTAGCCTGAGGACATCCTCCCTAAGATGAGTGTCTCAGAAAGAGAGTCTGGGGAGTCACAGGCCTCTTGCTCCAGCAAAGCTGTAGAAGACTTTGGTTCTTCCATTCCCAATTCTGTCATCAGTTTTCCTACCTTGGACATCCAGAGTAAAAAAATTCAAAGAGTATCCTGAATATCGTTTTCCCATGAAAGATCCTAGGGGTGAGACAGGCTCACAACCATGGCCTGATTCAAGTCCCCAGCTGGTAAAGTCTCAGTGGCTCCTATGGCTGATTACTAGTGATTCTTACATCTGGCACTCATGGCATCTTTGGAAGGCTTGTTCAACGGGCAGCTACTGGCTCCACTCCCAGAATTTCTGATTCAGCAGGTGTGGGGAGGAGCCTAAAAATTTACATGCCTAATAAGTTCCCAAGGGATGTGGATGCTGCTGGTCCAGGAATTATACTTTGAGAACTCCATGCTCAAGGTTCCAGAGTCCTATGTTGGAATACAACAGAAGTCCTTTTTAGGCCAATTCTGTTTGTTAACACCATGAATGAATGGAAAGCTTAGGAGATGGGGTTTTAAGACCTGTACTTGAACTTCTGAATTTCCATTCCATGTGTAATGGTTGGACAACTTCCTAACTTAGTCTCTCCACCTGTTAAACAGATTATCTCACAAATTGTTAAAGACCAACTAGGCTGTGAATGTGAAAAGATTTTAAGGTGGAAATAGTTCTGTAAAATGCCACTTAGAGACTCATATCCTGATGTCAGGGCCCTGAGAAAACAGGAACTGCATCTGGTATGGTGGACGGGCCTGCGACTGGACCACAAGGAGACTTTTTTAAATATTATTTATTATATTTATTTATTTATTTATTTATTTATTTATTTATTTAAGAGAGAGAGAGAGAGAGAAGGAATAGGAGGAAGGACAGAGGGAGAGAGAGAAGCAGTCTCCCTGCTGAGAAGGGAGCCTGACCTGGGGCTCGATCCTGGGACTCAGGGATCCTGACCTGAGCCAAAGGCTGATGCCCCAAGGAGGAGACTTAATACTGACTTGTGTTTAGTCCTGGGAGCAGATAGAGAAAATTAGCTAGTGACAAAGGTGAGGTGAGGAGGAAGGGAGAACAAATTTTACTTATTTACCGATCTTAGTGATATGAATTATCAGCTCATATAAGGGGGAAAGAAGGAACAAAAAGTGGAAACATTGAAACCCATATTCACTAGACGGACAGATATACATTTTTCTCAATACCATGATTACTTCCTGACTGAAAAATTGGTGCCATGGATAAATACATGAATTCTATTAGGCTTTCAGAATATGCCATTGCCTTCTAAATGATGAAACTGGAATTATGGCATGATAGAGATGAACTTTTGGGTTGGATGGAATGCCCTCCACGTGACGTCCCTACCACCCGGATGGTGCACAAGAAGGCAGTAAAGCTTGGTGGCTCTTCCTTTTCACGACTCATACATTTCACGATGCTTTCTGGGGCTAAATGGTGCTTTTGGTGAAAGTACTTACATAGCAGGGTACCTGTCACAGATTAAGTATTCGTGACACTCAATTGATGTGTGCGATGTGTGTATATGCTAGGATCGTAGAAGAATGTAAGATACTACCTCTCGTGGCATGAAGTTCATTACATGAAAGACAAAAAAAAAATCAACAAGAAATCTAGGTGCTGATTATATTTATAGATTTTTAAGCCCCTGTTGTATCCTATAAGCATTCGGGATTGTTTAAATTGCCCCCTCCAAGTTCAATTTTAATGCTATTATGATTGATGATGCTCCTGGTTTCTCATTAAGAGGTTTTTCGGCTTTACTTGGAACAACTCATCCCAGACTGACGAGGCCATAAAATACAGTACTCATTTTCTTTAATTTATCATCTATGGTCTGAATATTCCTTTGTGTATCTCACTGTAATGGGGCACCTCTGGAGCAGGGAAGCTCCCCTGAGGATCTTGGCAAGCTGGAGAATCTTAGAATGTGAAGTCCCCACATGCCTTGGCTGTTAAACCCAGGCTTCTCTTTACCTAGATCTGGGCATACATTCCAGGCAACCCAATAGACACTTGTGATGAGGGGTTGCTGACATGGTCATTGCCCATTCCTGTCGCTGAATAGAAGCCAACATTGAAGGGTCTCAGGCCCGAGATTATCCTCTTAACTTGTTGATTTTGCTCAAGGATTGGCAAAATTTCATATGAAAGAACAGAAATCTCTTTGCAGGTGTTGTCACAAATGGGATTATTGGCGGCTACGTCTCCATTTGTTTCTGATGGTTCACTTGAGGGATCGGCGTCTAAACGATGAAATCAAATCCCAGCTTAGTGGTCAATGCAAAGCTATGGGGGTGAGAAATGAATGGGATGAGAAGGATTTCACAAGTGATGTGAGGGATTCCAGCGAGCAGGGAAATTGCTACTGAAAAATCAGACCTCTAGACAATTAAATATCAAAATGAGAATGTCAATAACCTAAAGCTAGTTTGACACCAAGAATCACCCATTATGGCGCCTTGCTCTCCTCCTGGCATAGCGAGGCTTTAACATGAATTTCAAAGGTTTCAGCCAGCCAGTTTTAGTTGCAAGCAATACCTGAGAGAATGGTTTGGGCTCATCCCCTGCTTTGGCGTATTATGGGATGACTCATCAAACAACTCCCTCCTGAGCAAGTCACTCAAAGAAAGATCAATTGACTCGCAAAGTAGATCTGCATCATGTGCACAGATCATAGCTCCTGTAACCCTGTTTGCTTGTTAGCTATCATTTGAGAGAAATAGGAAACAAAAAAGAAGCAGGAATCTAATTTAAAGCAAAGTAAGCAAGAGCAAGTGGTTCAGGCATTTTTCTCTGGATATTTATCAATCCGAGGTGGCCTGAAGTGGAGTCCTGAGGGAGGAACCATTTACACTAAGAGATTTATGGGGCCAGGCCCTGCTGCATGTGTAGGAGTTAATGAAGATGCTAAGAAGAAAGAATTGACTTTGGGAGCAGAGAGTGGAGCTCATTTCAGATAAGGAACCAAGTTCCATTAAATGAAAAAAAAAAAAAACAAAACAGAAACAGCGTACGGATGACATCGTAACTTCTTCAAAAATTTGGGCTAATGATACTTGGAATTTAAGTCAACTGATAGCGCAAGGTGGAGTTTGGTTATAATTAATCAAAAGTTTAAAAGTGCAGTGTGCAGAATGTTTCAAAGGGTCCAGTCAGCAGGTTGCTTGTTCTGAATGGGGCGAGCATCAAGTAGGAGAGGCCAGGGCTGCTGCCCGCAGCCAGGTACCAGAAGCAGAAGCCCTACGCACACAGTCAGCCAGCCAGGATGCTCCCCAAGACCCAGCTTCTGTTTTCCAAGACAAGGGCTCTCCATTTTATTTTATTTTTTTATTTTATTTTATTTTATTTTATTTTATTTTATTTTATTTTATTTTATTTTAATTTTATTATTATTTTATTTTATTTTATTTTTTATTTTATTATTTTATTTTATTTATTTCATTTTATTTTATTATTTTATATTTTATTTTATATTTTATATTTTATTTTATTTATTTTATTTTTTATTGGAGTTCAATTTGCCAACATATAGCATAATACCCAATGCTTATCCCATCAAATGCCCCCCTCAGTAGGGCCCTCCATTCATAGGAATAAAGGCAGCCCCCTAGTTCACTCATGTTTTCCTCGTGTTCTGCACAGTGTTGACCAGTGCATGTGTGTGTTTCTGTTTTCGAAAAGGAAGACAGTTCTCAGTGATCACCTTGCGCACAAAATAACTTTTGAAGTTCCCCTTCTCTCAGCATCTCTCAGCTGCATGACAATGATCTTGATCTTTCCTGTCACTCTTCCTTCAGGTAATTTTTCTGACTTATTAGTTTGGCCAATTATGTCACAGACAGCATTCTTGAATGCTACCGTCTTATAATCAAGATTGTTTCTTTATGGTGAGATCTTTAAATCACTGGAGAAGTAGTCATCGACTGCTTCCCACATCCAACAAGGCTCGCTCCCCTTTAGCTGCACCTGAAGCCTGGGGTTTGTGGTTGTTGGAGGAGCTCCAGGGAGCGAGCCCTGCTCACTTCTCAACCCCATGTTTCTATTCCAGGTGAAAGCACAGCTCCACTTGAAAGCCCTGAGATGTAGGAACTGGTTTCCATGGTGGTGGTGGGGGAATTGGGTTTCATTAATGTTTCTGTTGGCAAAATAGCTGTTAGCTCCACGGAGACTTCTTCCATTGAATTATTTCTCAGAAATAAATACCCAAGAGTTGGATTAATAGCTTAAAGATTAATAACTTCCTCTTAGCTCTTGAAATATATTCCCATTATGTTTCCCAAAATTGTACCAATTTGCAGTGTTATTGGGAGGGGATTAGTGTGATTCTGTGTGTCTCATTTTGGATTAAATCCTAACATGTATTTAGATTTATGTTAATTTAATAGGTGTAAAATTGAGTTTCATTGTTGCTTAAATTTCTGTGCTTTCATTACAAATGTTCTTGGACATTTTCCATATGTTTCTTTATTGTTTCTATTTTCTAATTTGTGATGGTTCCACTCATAATAATTACCCATCTATCTATTGGAATGCTGATAATTTTCTTACAATTTTAGAGCCATTACAATTCTTGTGAAAGAGATACTTGCTAATTGCAATAACAATAAATATGTACAGAGAAGCATAAAGAGGTGTGATGCGGGATCCCTGGGTGGCGCAGCGGTTTGGCGCCTGCCTTTGGCCCAGGGCGCGATCCTGGAGACCGTGGATCGAATCCCACGTCGGGCTCCCGGTGCATGGAGCCTGCTTCTCCCTCTGCCTATGTCTCTGCCTCTCTCTCTCTCTGTGACTATCATAAATAAATAAAAATTTAAAAAAAAAAAAAAAAAAAAGAGGTGTGATGCTGTCATCATCGAGAGGCCTGTAGTGAGAACAAGGTGGACTGAAAACAAGGGCAAATGGACATTATCTTCCATTATGTCATCTAACGGAGGTAGCATCGAATAAGGTACAGTGGCTCGCATGCCCACAGGCCAGGAAATTGCTGTCAAGTTTTTGTGTGACAACCCGTGTTATACATTTTGCAAATAACTATGCATTTTCTTTCTACCTTGTTTATGTGAAGTTTTCTCTTTGCACACAAAAGTCACTTTTTCCACCATAAAGTTTACCAATGCCACTCAGGTGGGAATCTGGAATAATGAACATAGTCAGTGGTGGTGTGATAACGTTATATGAGACAGATGGTAGCTGTCTTGTAGCTTATTTTACATCTGAAACTATTGTAACGTTTTGTGCCAGTTTTACTTAAATAAAAACAAATAGAATTATTTCAAAATCTATGGAATAATCACACACTCCTACTGCATTGATGCCCGACCTGAGCCTTTTGACTAAGAAAGTATGACCAGAAGTGGTGTTGTCACATTCAAGAGAGAGTTTTAAGAGGTGATGTGGCTCTGCAGTCTCTTTTCTTTCTTTTTCTTTCTTTCTTTTCTTTTCTTTTCTTTTCTTTTCTTTTCTTTTCTTTTCTTTTCTTTCTTTTCTTTCTTTTCTTTTCTTTCTTTTCTTTTCTTTTCTTTTCTTTTCTTTTCTTTTCTTTTCTTTCTTTTATCTTTTCTTTTCTTTTCTTTCTTTTCTTTTTTCTTTTCTTTTCTTTCTTTTCTTTTCTTTCTTTTCTTTTCTCTTTTCTTTCTTTTCTTTTTTCTTTTCTTTTCTTCTTTTCTTTTCTTTCTTTTCTTTTCTCTTTTCTTTTTTCTTTTCTTTCTTTTCTTTTTTTTTTCACGGTATCAGAAATGTCTAGACAGGTTTGCTCTTTCAGCCTGGAAACCCAAATCAAGATTCGTGCAATAGCAATCCAGACAATCTGTGATGTACATATAACATGGGTGAAAAAGAAATATTTTATTTCTATAAATCATTGAGATTTTAGTTTTTTTATTATTACCATGCAACATAACCTAATCTGTCTGATAAAGTCACATACCTTCTAGAAGGGGTTGCATAATTCCTGTTAAATTTCTTTTTAGTTATTATATGTTTGTATCATTGCTGTACACAATACACATTATTTTACCCTGTTTTCCTATTGATGATGGCTTTATAATGCAATCAGATTTATACTTAGTTTTAACTTTGATTTTTTTATATGTTCCAACCAAATATTTGTCCTGTCTGTAACATTTATCTGGTGTTGGTTTCCTTTGTCGTGTCATTACTATTCCCTGAGTGCTTAAAACTTCCAAAAGTAAGCCTTTAGTCCAGACTTCCCTTTTGAGCACCAACAGTATAGTATATACCTCAGACTTGATTTCTCTAAGTTCATCCATGAACTCTTTAAAAAAAGAAATACTTCTTCATTTTACCCGCAAATATTTTCTTTGCATATCTGCTCTTCTGAATACCAGCAATGCCAGCACCCAGTCACCCATGTCTCCAACCTACTTTGACTCCCCTCTGCATCCCATCAGTGAGACTGACTGACCATGCTGCCTCCTTACATTTACACTATATGGGCCTAATTTCAGTCCTTCATAATTAACCACTTGAACAGCTATGATAGTCTCCCATCCATCTCCAGCCCTTTCTTTACATCATTACCAAAGACAGTTTGTCTGCAACCCATTTTTTACTACTTTTAAAATTTTTCCATTATTCCCCATCATTTCCAGGGTAAAGTCATTGACTTGTACTAGTTGACAAGAGCATTTCAACTCTATGATTACTTACTCATCGTTTGAGGTCCAACAGATTCCTTTTAATAACAGAAGACAGACAGGTCAGGGAAAATATGCTCATTAGGGCTCTATCTCCTTGGGAGTTGGCACCAGCAGCTGGAATCTGGGGTACACGGGAAATAAACTGGGATTTCTCATGTCTGCCCATTGTGATGAAATGCCTGGCCAAAAACGTATTGATCCACTGTCATAAACCTTTGATGTGCTACTACATAAAGTCCTTAGCTGCAAGATTAGGAGCTTCAAAAATCTCACTCCTACCTACAATGCCCATGGCTTTGTCATGGATTTCTCAGGAATACTGACAACTTCTCATTGCCAACACACAGAGTTCAGAGGGCCATCCACCTCCTACCAGGAAGACAAACAGATGAACGTGGACGTTAGCAGGTGATCCCACTACACCATATGTAACACCTTCCACCTTGATGTCATTAATGTTTATTTATATTACATTATTTCCAGCCTCTCTAGCTTTTTGTTCAGCAATATTAATATTGTCTATAATTCATTGCTTTTTGTTTGTATCTTTTATCCATACATTTACATTGCTTTTCTTTCTACGTAGAGTTCTGTTTCTGCTCTTTTGTATCTGGGAAATGTCTACCAACCAACCGAGTGTAGTTCAAAGATGAGGTATCTTGTATCACATCTGTCATCATAGGCACTTGGGGCATGATCTCTACATTGTACATATACATATTCATGTCTCAATTGTCACAGTATATATCAAATATTTATTCACATATTTATCTCCCTAGTTAGAGTATGAGCTCCTTTAGGAAAAGGGCTTTGTCTTTTTCATCTCATTCAAATCGTCACTCAAGAAATGTTTCTATTTAAAAGGAGAGTGGGGACAAAAGTTACAAACCCATGAGCTTCTATATTTACAAACATAAGTAGGACCATATCTATTTTCTTAAAGTACTTAATATATACCATGTTCCTGTAGCGTGCCTTAATAATCAAAGGCAGGTCACCTAACAAGAAGGACCTGACTAGTTACTGAGGAAGTACCATATATTATTTACTTATCTTTAACTCTTATTTAAAAAGATTTCAAGCATATAAGGAAGTAGAGAGAATAATAAACATACTCTCTAAAGACTTAACAACTGATAGCCTGTTTCTGTATATACTTTATAGTTTGGGATTTTGTTTTCTTGCTGAAATATTTTAAAATCAATTCTATCATCTCCCTCTAGTTGCTGAATTGCTTAGGTCTTGTTGCTTGATGCTGTCATTGTGTTCTTCAATGTCCTCGCTTTAATTTACATCTCTCTATTCTATCAAACATAAGAGAGGAAAGTGGAAATTTCCAGCTGTAGTTGTCTACTTCTTTCAGTTCTATCAGTTTTTACTTCATGCATTTTGAAGCTCTTCTGTATGTTACATAAACATTTAGGGTGATTATCACTTCTTGGTGCATCAGCCCTTTTTCCGTTATAGTGTATATTTATTGTCTCTGGTAACATTTTTTTTCTTCCTGAAATGTACTTTATCTGATATTATAGAGTTACTCCAGTTTTGCTTTGATTAATGTTTATCTAATATAACTTTATCTATCCTTTGACTTTAAACTTGTCCAGATTGTTATATTTGAAGTCAGTTTCCTGAAAACAGCATACATACAGTTGGGTCATGTTTTTTTTTTTTTTCTTTTGGGGGGTCATGTTTTATAATCCAGTCTACTAATCTATGACTTTTGAAAATATATGTTTATTAATTTTAGAGAGAGAGAGAGTAAGTGACAGAAAGATAGTAGGAACAGGGGGAGGAGCAGAGAGAGGGAGAAGCAGACTCTCCACTGAGCAGGGAGCCTGACTCCTGGCTCAATCCCAGGAACCTAAGCTCATGACCTGAGCTGAAGGCAGTTGCTTAACCAACTTGTATTTGGCTTATGAAGACCTTTTAGCTTTAATGCAATTGTTGCTTTGGCAGGACTAAATTTTTCATCTTTTGTTTTTTCTTTTCCCGGGTTTTTGTTATTGTTGTTGTTCTTGTATTCCTTTGTTGTTGTTGTTGTTGTTAATTATTTGGCTATTTTAAGAACAGCATTAATATTTTGTCTATTTTTTTTTACTGTATATCTTTGTATAGCATTTTCAGTGATTGCTCTGGGTGCCACATTTTATATACATAACTAATCACATCTTACTGGTATCATCATTTTACCCATGAAGTGTAAAAAAAGAAAAAATCTTAGCTCTCTTTACATCCCTTTATCCTTCTCCACTTAAAGTTGTCTTAAATATATCTTCTATAAACATTTGGAATCATACCAGTGTTATACTTTTGCTGTAACTTTCAAGCATATCTTAGAAAGCTCAAAAGAAGGAAAGCTTATTTTATGTACCCATGGTTTTGCATATGAGGCTCTTTCTTCTTTCCTGATTTCCAAGCTTCTTTCTTTTATCATTTCTGTTTAATTTCCTTTAGCCATGTTTTTTTATGGTAACTCTGCTGGTGGCACATTTTTTTCAGTTTTTCTTCATCTGAGAATATATTGATTTCCTCTTTATTCCTGAAGAATATTTTGCTAGGTAGGAATTCTTTTCTCTCAGCACTTGAAAATATTGTGCTTCCTGGCTTCCATGTTTCTGATGAGAAATCTCTGCCATTCAAATTGTTTTCTCCTCTAGGTAAAGTACTATTTATTTTATTGTTGCTTTAAATATCTTTTCATTTTTCTTTAGTTTTCAGAATCTTAATTATAATTAAAGGTAAATTATAATTAAATTAAATTTAAAGGTAAATTATAATTACCTTAATTATAAGGTATCCAGGTATAGATCTCTTTGGGTTTATTCTGTTTAAAATTTACTCAGATTCTTGAAACTATAGGATTATGACTCTTGACGAATTTGGGGGGTTTTCAGTCATTATTTCTTTGAGTATTACTTTTAGACTCACTTCTTTCTCCTCCTCTTTGGGACTTTGATAATACAAATACTGCACCTCTTTTTATAGTCCCAGAGGTTCCTAAGATTCTCTTTATTCTCTTTTTTATGGTATATTTTCCCTCTGTTGTTCAGACTGAGTAAGTTTTCTTGTTCTATTTTCCAGTTCAGTAGTTCTTCCCTGTGGCCTCTCCATTCTCCTGGTCAGTCCATTCACTGAACTTTTTCTTTTATTTATTGTATTTTTCACTTCTAAAATTCCAATTTGATTTTTCTTCATATCTTCTATTTCTTTGCTGAGATTTCGTACATTTTTAATTAAGAGTGTTTGTAATTCTTTCTTTTTGTTTAAGACTTTATTTATTTATTCATGAGAGACACACACAGAGAGAGAGGCAGAGACATAGGCAGAGAGAGAAGCAAGTTCCCTGCAGGGAACCCGGTGTAGGACTTAATCCCAGGACCTCAGGATCACACCCTGAGCCAAAGGCAGACGCTCAACCACTGAGCCACCCAGGTGCCCCAGTAATTGTTTCTCAAAACATTTTGATGATGGCTGCTATAAAGCCTTTATCAGATATTCCTACCATTACAGCCATCCTGGTGTTGAATTATGTTAATTCTCTTTGTTTCATTCGGTTGTGGATCTGTTCCTTGACGTGATGAGGGATTTTTAATTTGCAGTTTGGACATTTTCATATTATATTATGAGAGGTTGTATCTTATTTAAACCTCTATTATAGATGTCTTTACTTGGCACTTCAGAGGAGGGTTACAGCCTCACTACTGCCATGTGGATGGAGAAGTCCATGTTCCCTAGCTCGCCTCTCCTGACAGCTATTCTCATTACTGCCAGGTGGGAGGTTCTTGCTCTCCACATGGTTTCCAGTCACTCTGTAGAGGTGCCCTTGCTACTACTGGATGATAATGAAAGTCTTCACTAGGCCTTCTCTGACATTACTCAGTGAGGAAGGATGTGGCAACTGGGTTCCCCATGTCTCTACTGACACTATGAAGATGAGAGACCTCTGGTTGACAGCAGCTGGGGATGGAAACACTAGTCTCCTTGGCTTTCTCCAACTCTACCCTGACATGAGGGTTGGGGCACTTCCCTGCAGCTTCATGAGGGTAGTCATCCATGTTCCTCAGTCTTCACTGACATGGTCGGGGCGGGGCGGGGCGGGGCATAATTTTTCCCAAGTTTCTGTGGTAGAATGCTTATTATGTAAAAGTTTTCTATTTTGCTAGACTGGCCTTTCCTCTTTCTTTGGTTACAGAGAGAAGATTTTTACCAGGAAGCAGATTTTTGTTCTGTTCATGCCTCATTACATTTCTGGTTTGCTGTTGTCTGAAATATTATGAAGTAAAAAAAAAAAAAAAAAAACTCCAAATAAATCATTGCTGTGTAACTGCTTGTGTCCCAAGATCCCTGGGAAGGCTGCCTTCTTCACCTTTTAGAGTCTTTCTATATGTTTTGTATATGGTATCAAGGAAGAGTTATTTTCCAGTTGTGATTTACATATTTATTATTATTTTAAGTTTTTGTTTTAGATACAGTTAGTTACCATACACTGGAACATTAACTTCAGGTGTACAATATAGTGATTCAGCACTTTCAGACATCACCCAGTACTCATCACAAGTGAACTTCTTAATCTCCATTACCTATTTCCCCCATCCCCCACCACCTCCCCTCTGGTGACCATCAGATTGTTATCTATACTTAGGAGTTTGTTTCTTGGTTTGCTTCTCTCTCTTTTTTTCCCTGTGCTCATTTGATTTATTATTTTTTTTAATTCTACACATGAGTAAAATATGGCATGTAATGGTATGTATCCTGACTGACTTATTTCACTTAGCATAATACTCTCTAGCTCCATCCCTGTCATTGCAAATAGCAATATTTCATTCTGTTTTGTGGCTGAGTAATATTCCATTGTGTGAATATGTGTGTGTAAAGTATATTTTCTTTATTTATTCAGAAGTTGATGGACACTTGGACTCTTTCCATAATTTGGTTTTGTACTTATGTTACTATAAACATCAGGGCACATGTTTCCCTTTGAATTAGTATTTCTGTAATGTGTTTGCTGGATCATAGGGTAGTTCTATGTTTGTTTTGTATATGATATCCAGGAGTTTTAATTGTACTTAAAGTAAGCTGAGACTAATTTCAGTTGTATAGGAAGGAAAAGGAAAGGTGTGTCTAATTTTTCCATAAGGTGAGGTCTCCTTTATCTCTTTCAATTTAGAGAGATCCTGCTGTACTGGGAATCCAGGAAGTCCTCAAAATGAATAGTGCTCTGACAAAGGATCTCCTAATCAGTTTGAAGAACATTCTATTAGACAAACTCAACACATTAAAGCATTTCCCCAAAATATGATGATCACAAATGATGGAATCAAAAAAAAATCTATCTCTGTGTATTTGTGTTTATTCCTTAATTCTACAATTGCGTTCACCAAATGGAAAGCCCTCCCCATACAAATTAGCAAAATGTATTTGACACTATTGTAGGTGATCATTACACTGAATCCTTTCTTTGAAAATTGAAAATTTAAAGGAAGGAAATAAGTATTAAACTGCCTTTACAATACAACTGTATGTCAAGGTAACCAAAATGTCAATGTCCGAAGCAAAAGCTCTTTATACAAAAGGAATTGTTGGATTTATGAATCCTAATGGAATAATTGATGTAGACAATCATCATCAAAGGGTGGCAAAGTTATCATTTGAAAGTTTGTCAGAAAATAAAGTACTCACATTGTGCCAAGTTATCACTTCACATATCATTACTAGTCCTGAGGGCTGCAACGCAACTTCAATGGACAGGCCTGTCTGTCACTGGCTTAACCCAGTGATTAATCTCAGCGTCACTATTAGTGACCTTATAACTGGATGTGTCCCCTGAGGTGATGCAAATGAAGTCTATAGCAGCTCCTGTGAAGATTCTTCTCCAAATATATAACCTGATCTAGCTGAGCCTTTAGATTTAACTTTCATTTAACTATATGAAGACAGAAGAACAAGCTGAAGCACTTCAGGATGAAAGTTTAAAAATTCAGAATGTGGATCATTTTGTAGCACAAGTGGGAGGCCCTTTTCCAAGTCAATAGCTGTGTAGGAGCAGAGTCATGCTATTTATTTGAACCTGATTGCAGCTCAGTCAAAGACTTCCTAGCAGCTTTTTTTTTTTTTTCCTAGCAGCTTTTAAATACTGTCTTTGATGACAGTAATATATGCTCAAAGGTAGGAAAACCCATGACACATCACATTCAGTGTTTCCTAATCATCACTGTTTATGCAGAATGGATCTGCATAAAGAAGAAAGATGCAACTGGCAGAGCTACACCCTTATTTCAGAGTCTAAAAAAATATATACTTGGTTTTAGTACTTTTCCCAAAGATCCCTTAGTACCCTTTTTTTCCTATCCCGGATGAGATAGTACTTTTAGACAAATTATCACTTGTTACATTTATCACTAAATAATTTTAGTGCTGTCATTGGTTATTTTAGAGGTAATGGAGTATAGTGGCAAAGAGCTGGGGGCTGGAGTCAGGCTCTCTTCATTTGAATCCCAGCTCCTCCAAATGTTAACCATAACCTTTGACAAATCACTAAGCTTCTTTATGCTCTAGTTCTTCATGTGTAAAATGAAGACAATAATAGCACCTATGTTATGGGGCAGTTGGAGGGTTAAACAGAAATATATATTTAATATACATATATTGTATATATATCTGTTTCCAAAGACCTGCTGCCCACCATGACAGTTCTAATGTTAGGACAGATCCCCTCAGTTTTGCCATCAGGACAAGTCCCATGATTTGCCATCAGAATAAATCCCATGATTAAATCAAGCCAGCTGAGATCTATCTAAAATGTGCCTGGTACACTCACATTCAAGCCCTTTCTCTACCCTATATGGCCTGAGGCTAACTCTGTTATTGACTTTCAGCACATCCTTTAAGGCTTAGCCAAATGTTGAAGATATCTCTACTACTTATAACTGAAAAGTAATGCTATTTTATATCCACTCATATCTTTTGTAATATTTGTGTTTGTTTGTTTGTTTATTTATTTATTTATTTATTTATTTATTTATTTATATTTATTTAAGATTTTATTTATCCATTCATGAGAGACACAGAGAGAGAGGGAGAGAGAGAGAGAGAGGCAGAGACACAGGCAGAGGGAGAAGCAGGCTCCATATAGGGAGCCCAACATGGGACTCGATTCCAGGCCCCCGGAATCAGGCCCTGGGCTGAAGGCGGTGCCAAACTGCTGAACCACCGGGGCTGCCCCAGTTTATTTATTTTTAAATATTTTATTTATTTATTTATTTATTTATTTATTTATTTATTTAGTGTGCACTTGCATACTTGCATGCACATTAGCAGGGCAGGGAGGAACAGGGAGAGGGAGAGAGAAGAATCTCAAGCAGGCCCCACTCATCACAGACTCTGGTGCAGGGCTCAATCCCATGACTCTGACATCATGACCTGAGCAAGAATCAAGAATCAGATGCTTAACTGACTGAGCTACCCAGATGTCCCATATTTTGCATTACAGTTATTATTCCATCCAGTGCTACTTAAGCTCCTTTATATGGTCGTAGATCTTACATTTAGTGAGCATTTCCTCTGTGCCTGCAGTAATTTGGTTGACTGACATGTTTTAATTTACCTAATTTTTCCAACAACAGCATGAAGCTTATTTATTATCCACCTCTTTTACAGATGGGGAAGCTGTGGGCAGAGCGGTACTCTAACGGCTGATAGTCACTGCTTGCTAGGGCCCGAGCTAGAATCTGGATGCAGGCAGTCCTCTGGTGCTCGAGCCACAGTAGTGCCTTATACTGGAAGCCTGAACGCCAAGAGAGGAAGAATCTAGGAAGAATGATGGGGAGGTAGATGGCAGGCTGTGTTCTGTCTTCCTCTCCTCCGCCCTGTCCAGCCACAGCCCGTCCAAGCACACAGTGGCAGTAGGACAGTGCCTCAGTGCTCGCTTCTCCATGCTGGGGAAAATTGTTTTACCCAGTTACCTCCCAGAGATCCCCACAAAGGAGGGGCTCGGCCCTTAACAGCATTCTGATAATCCTTATCTCCCTCTCATTTATGAACCTTGCTCTGTTCAGTCCAACCCGTGCTGTGTTGGAGACCATCTCACCCAGAAAGCCCCGTGTGAATGCGTCGATGGTATCCTCAGGCAGCGTATGTGAGCCTAACCTACAGTTCTTCATTTACTCTGGACTGACGTGCCAAGCCAGCCTCACGTGTGCTAAGTGCAGGCATCAAGGCCAAGCCAAGCACACACCCTGCCGGGAAGACCCTGGGGGGCCCATGGAATAAAGCACCCAAATCTTCTTGATGATTTCTGCGGTTCCTGACTGATGGCATCAGCATTTGAAATTGTTGGTCCTATTTGCTGGGTAACTTTATCAGTTGCTTCTCATTTGTTAGAAAGTTCAGCAATCGAAATCCAGATGACAGGTAGGTAAAATGAATTCTTCTCATAGATTTTTTAAGGTCTAATTAGATGGATACTTTCAGATGTTGTTAGTATCCAAGGACACTGACCTTTCTTATTGAGAAAGTAAATCAATTGTATTGGAAGCGTTTTCTGGGTCTTTGATAAATGATGGGCTATTCTCACTTGACAACTATACACAATAGAAAAATGGATAAAAGTTCGTTAATTCACTAACCAACTGTAATTCCAATGACGGCCTCTGGATATTTCTACACAAAGCTGTTTGGAAATCATATCACGGTTTGGATACTTGTTTACTGATATATTCTGAGAGTTTTTTGGGTAATAAAATCACACTTTTGCAGATCATTTTGTAGGTGAATAGTGTTCAGCAGGAACAGCGTGATCAAACTTGGAGAGTCAGCAGCCTGTACGCCGTAACCTGGCACTGGGTGAGCCTGTGCACTCTGACTGGCTTCCCTTCTGGTATAGCGCGTCGTTTGGTCATGTGGATTCTTCTCTCGTGAGCTTGAATGGAAGACATGGATGTCATACCCCATCACCTATGATGTGGTGGACACTTATATGATCAGCTGCTCCATCATGCTCCAGGACGACACGCCACATCCTGGTGTGCCTGCCACACACAGCCTGGACCCTGGCCACCTCTACCTATCTCTGGTCCCTTGCTCATGAAGCTTGCCCCCCCCCCCACCTTCTTGGCCCCCATAGTACCTTCACTTGCTGACTCCTCTCCCTGGAACCCCCTGTCCCTCCTCTTCTGTGGCTTTTATCCTACTTCCTCCCGCAGATGCCATGTACAGGCAGGTGGGTAGCCGTTGATGGCAGCATGGCCATCCCTGCCTCCCCTTCCTGCTGCCTCCCTGACCAGCCTGTGTGCCACCACCTGACCATCTCATGAAGCAAGTGCTGGCCAAGCAGGTCTCTGCCCTGTGACTATTTGGTCCCTTTGCTTTGCTTTGCTTTACTTTTCTTCTGCTGCTCCTGCCATCTGACATTATAGTTATTTGCCAGTTTTCTACAGTACAAAGTGGTATCCTTGAGGGCAATGCTTGTCACTTATGGTCATTGCTGAATCCTGGTGCCTGGTACATGATAGCACGTTGGTGGAATCAATCAATCAATCAATCGATTGATTTTATAAGTAGTTTGTGCAAAGGTTGGGGTCTAAGGCCTAGAAGCTGATGCATCGAAATACTTGGTGGACCTGTTGCTGCCTAGGTGGCCTTGGGGATGCCGTTCAGGACCCCTGGACTCATCTGTTTAATGGGAAGAGTAATAATCCTGTCTCACTGCAATGTTGTGACAGTAAAATTAATTAACATGGGAAAAAGGTTTAGAAAATTAGCAGGCTCTTAGAAAATTAAACTCACAATAAATATTAGCTATCATAATTATTTCCTTAGGGCTTTATAATTTTCAGATATTTCCCATTTTTATGTTGTTAAATCTGTGTAAAAATTCTATGAAGCAGAAAGGCATTTCAAAGATGAACAACCTGAGTTATGTCATTGTGACCATTCAGCTCTGGCAGGGCAGGGCTGATCCCCAGGTCTCCTAATCCCTAACTGGTGGCATTTCAAGTAAATAAAACCAAAAACCAAAAAACAAAACAACAAAACAACAACAACAACAACAACAACAAAACAACTAGTTTCTCAATATGGTACTTCTGTTTCCAGTTAACTTCGATCTATCTTACCCCTCTTGGATCCTTGTCATTTCTTTTTGGCTATCTTCCGGGTTCTAAATTAGTTAACCTTTCTGATTTTAATATTTTCATTTAAGATCTTCTTAATACATAGTGTTTTTACTGGTTTTAATGGGAATGCTGATGAATATGAGGAGGGTGACAGCAATATTTAGGCAGCAATATTTTATGGTGTGCCTGTTACTATTTCCAGCCTTTGCCACTTAACTGTCTCTCAAAATAACCCTATAGGAGAGGTACAGCTTTAATCCTGATTTCACAGATGAGCAAATGGAGGCACAGAGAGCTAAGCAAGACTTGCAGCCATTCCGACTCCAGAAGACACGGCCTCAAGCCATCACCACCTGGTGGGTAGCTGCTGTGGTTTCCTCCGGAGCCCGCAGCACCAGCCACAGAGCCAGCCCTCCTGGGATTGGGTGATATGCACACTAGGTCCCCGACCCCGTCTCCTTTCAAAAGAACCCTAGCCAGTGCTCCTGATCGAGACACACTTGTTTCAGTTATAGCTATGCTGGTAACCTCACCTGTGCTGCGAAGTCAGTGGATAAAGGATGCCAGTGTGATGATCGTCCCAGAAAGAGATTTTTTTTTTTTCCATTTATCAGAAGGGCAACTAGGAGAGAAGTTTTTGGCCTGCAGAGTCTTTGGCTCTATCCAAAGAGGAACGTTTATCCTTCCCGTGTCCTCAAGCTGCCTTTCCCGCGAAAGAACAAGTCAAGATAAATCAAAAGGAGGATATGACTTAAGGTTTGACTTACTACAAGAAAGACCTGATTCATGTGTCCCAGAGAGACTAATATGCATCACAATTATGAGCCCCGGATCACACAGAAACATTTCAGTCTTCCCATCAACTCTGGGACAAAGTAGCATAAAAATAAAGTTTTCTGAATAAGCGGTACAAAACATGTAATCCCAAATAGCGATTACTCCACAGACTTGCCACCTTCTGTGAAAATGTAAAGTTTGACCTTTTTTTAAAATTTCAAATGCATGAACTCTTTGAACCTAAAGAAAAGAAACTTGAAATGTGCCAGAGGTTTCGGCTGAATGCATAACCTTGAACTGCAAGTTCAAATGTATTGATTTACTCTGCACTTTCGTTTTCAAATGTGTTGAGGCTTTTGCTTTCCTCTGGGGCACCCCTGGGACGCTGCGATCTCCCCTCCTGTGATGATCTCAGTCCCGCTTCTCTTCTGGGGTCTATTCTGGTGTATGTGGCTGCCAGGCTCAGGGAAGGGGCCCCTAAAGGGATTTGCACCCATGGGTGTGGGATTTGATTGCATCCACCCTGCAGGACTTGGGGGGGCCTCGGAGCACTCATGAGGGATGAATGCCAGGCTATCAGGAGGGGGTAGGGTGTCAGAGCAGGTGGGTGGACATGAGGACACCCAACAGACTGAGCTGCCTAGATGCCCTGCTTTATGCACTTCTGGTGAGGAATAAATGAGAATAATCCACGTGACGCTCATAGACTTATTCTGGGCCCGGCACATAGTAAATTCATAAATGTTAGTTGTTTACTTTTTAAGAAAGGAAAAATAAGGAAAGAAATTATATATATTTTATAATTCAGGCAGCATTCCTTGCTTCTGAAGTTGAGGAAGTTTAGGTAGATACTGGGAAATGTATTTTAATCAGTAATATATTAGAAATTGATACTATATTTAGTAGATTGATTACATTTGAATAATATGGTTGATGAAACTTTGTTAGTAAGGTTTCTATATTCCAGGACATCACCAACTTAGGCATAAACTAACTCCATTTTAAATAGTTTGCCAACATCTATATCATAACCCCATCCACCCCTGTGGGGTATCACACAGAAGATTTTGAGATGCAACATCCAGAGGTTGGGGGGAGCTCACTGGTGACCCAGCAGCCAGTAGTCACGTTGGAGAGGTGGGGAACCTGGGAGAGGGATCATCACAGGTCTTAACTAGCTCTTCACCCAGGAGCTTTGTCCAACATGGCAGGACTCCAAACCCTAAGCTGTGATGTTGCGATGTTGTGGGCTCGTTCTTACATATGGCAGAGAGACTCCCTTTGATGGAATGACTCAGTTCTACCGGGATGCTGATGGAGCCTAGTTCATGGAGAGCTGGGATCTGGAACTGGGTCACAACTGACATGGGCCTGTGTGCTATTATGTACGTGTGTAGTGTTATGTGTGTTGTGTGTGTGAGATGTGTGTAGGGGGATGTATCTGTGGATCCAGAAGCAGGAGACCTGGGATGAATGTGTTTTGAGGCACAAAATCAAAATAAAGCTGAGATGAACACAATTGACAACAGTGGCCAGCATTGACTGGGGACCTACACGCCAGGCCCGATCTAGACCGTTGACATGGATGGTGCATCCAACCACTTAGACAGTGGTTTTCAGTATCTCCATGGAGCAACTGAGGAAATAAAATTTAGGAACAGTGAAGCCACCGGGTGAGATGAGGCAGGAATGAGGGAGCCAGCACTGTTAGCTAGGCTTATCTGACCCCAAAGATAGGATCACTTCCATTACGGTAACTGGGGAGTCCATGAGTTCCAGGGTAGCCAACCTCCCTGGGAATGTTGACTCTGTCCCTGCTCTTCTTGCACAGCTCAGTCCTCCCTGAACTTGCCTTCACTGAAGTCCAGCTTGGCTGTGCACCTGGTCCATGGGACCAGAAACCTTAGGTCATCAAAGGGGAAAAAGAGCACAGTGATGAAAGAGCCACATGCATTCCCTAAAACATTCCAATAGAAATAGAGATGGTATAAGTAATCATAGTAATAAGATGATCTAATCATATATTTGCAAATAGTAGGTACTTGCTACCTGCCTCACTGTCGGAAGGGTAACAAATTATTATTATTGTATTTAATCCTCAAACTAAATATGTAAAGAAACCAGTGCTATTCTTTTTTCTTTGCAAAATGCATCTCAGAGAAGTTAAATGAATTTCCTTCGGTATTGTATGGCAGGGGTAGGCTTAACAATCACGGTTTTCTGATTTTTTCCCACACTATCCTCCTTTGTGATAGGAATAATAATGTCAAATAAAAGAGAAAAAAAAAAAGGAACTTATCTGGAAAAATAACAGCTTCTTTCAAAGTTCTGTTTTTGTTTCATCCATGGTGTAACAGCTTCAGAAAAAGAAAGGGGAAAAAAAAAAAAAAGAAAAAGAAATGGCTTCAATAAAGAAAATTTTGACCATACTTTTTAGAAACCAGGCACATCGTAATGATATTGATACACGAATAAGAATAGGACTTTGGGACGATGGGTGTCTTTCTGCATAGGATGGATAACCTCTTGAAGGGCTAGATGGAAATAAATGTGCTTTGTCTTCAGTATTTAGAAGACAGATACAATGACATCTCCCATATTAAAAAGAAGCAGATAATTACCAGCGCTTACTTGGAATGTGACGACGTATTTCTTCTTTTGTCCTGGCCTCACCACAGCTGTGCCCATTCTTGCCAAGTGTTCCATCTGTTACCATCGATCAGGAGTGATGCAGCACAACAGCGGTGCAGCCTTCTCTTGCATTCCGAAAGGGAGGTGTGCACTTTTCAGGGCCCTGGGAGTGAAAGCTTGCGGGAACTCTGCGACGCCCCCACGACAAGGGGTGTGGTTGGATTTCTCATTGTTAATGGGCTTCCACTGTGCTCGCTTCTCTACAGCAGACTATCCTCTCCAGCTAGGCTGCTCGAGGATACATCCCCAAGAACCAATGGCCGTCTGCATGGTCACCCTCTTTACCCCCAAACTGAACATTGAGGCCAGGGCTGCTGATGGGGTCAATAAAATTATTTGGGGCTGGTCATCAGGGTTGCTAAAGATATAGGGACTGGCTGGCAATCACAACAGAGGGAAGCTCTTTCACCTGAGCATTCACCCTGAGGGTGTTCATAGAAGAAGAGAAAATAAATATTTGATTATGAAGTTAGTTTCTTAGGGCAACCAGAGCTTTAACTGAAGGGTGTCTTGCTTTTGTTTGGGTGCCTACTTTCCTGGGGTAGGGGTGGGAATGAAGACTTCACAAAGCAGTGAAATGCAGGGGACCTCTCAGTAGATTAATTTGTAGCACGTCAGCCTTCTGCCTCCATTGGTTCCCAGACAGACAGACACATATACCCGATGAAGAAAGAGAAACTAAGAGATTGAAATTATTTGGATTTTTAAAACCTTGAAATTGGATATGATCTTTCAGATGTTTGAACACTGAGGAGTAGCCAGTGAAATTTGGAACTAGGAATTTACAGGTTGTCTGAGTTTAAAAACCCGAATTCTACTTGTTTCTGCTCCTCCCACCACCTACAACACACACATGACTTCAGTCCCTCACTGTACAGGACTCAACTGTTCCTAAACCCACCGTGCACATCCTGGCAGCAAGTAAGTGGTGTCAGTCCACTCACAGAATAAGGGAGCATGTTATTGCTCTGATTCTTCTTGCGTTCCCACATTCAGCTGCCACAAACCATTTGCATGACATTAAGACAACGTAGGTGATGCATTTTCAAATCAAATTGATTTTTTTTTTCCTGTGTAATGATTTATCCACCTCAACTTATTTTCAGCTCCTCTAACCTAGTTGATGGTGCGGAAAATCCCTAGCTCAGGATTCATTCTGCTACAAACACCGAAAGTCATTTCCTAGTTCTGAGATTATTTTGGAAATGAGTCATGTGAGAAAGCCTGAGGATCCAGGAGAGAAGGAGAACAAATAATGGGGAAGGATTCTAGGGAAAGATCAAGGTTATGAGATGGGGATACATGTGTGCAGACGACTCTAAACAAGCAGAGGAGTTTGACCTTCACTAAGATAAGAGAGAACAAGATGTGGATGGGAATAATGAAATATGTGCGTGAATGAGGGTGAGTGTGTGTGTGTGTGTGTGTGTGTGTGTTGGGTGAAATCAGAAGAAAGTCATGCAGAATTGCATAAATTAGGAAGAAAGCAGCTTCTCTCTACGGACCAACTACCAAACAACTCCTTGTCCCATCAGACGAAAAGCCCTGCACCAGCACAGACCGGTCAGTTTCCACTCCGCCCTTGAGCCCTTTGGTTTTGTGCAGTGCACATGCTGCACACCTGTCTCCTTGACAGATCTGCTTTACTTTTGAAATTAAAAATATGTATCTGCTGCTCAGAATCAAGAGATGGATAGGAGGAGATTGGAGGGCCACCATGCATATTTAACATGAGTCACGTGGGGGAATGGGACCTTATTAGGGAGATGCAAACGAGATACGGCCACTTCTGAGATTGGAGGAAAAGGGATTTCATGTGTGTAGAAGTGAACCAGGAAAATCCCACCTCCCCGGTCATTCTATTGGCTCTGATGAGGGGGTCTGTGGGAGAGTGAGCTGCCTCTGCTTCCAGCAGCCACCTTCAGGGGAAAGACGGCTCCCGGTGAGGACAGAGGACAGTGAGTGCGTTTGAAGCCTGGGGATGCAGTGCCAGACCTTAAAACCTAATGCCCTGCAGACACATTTATCTTCTGAAGGAATCCCTCTCCCTCTGCTCCCCCGCAACATCAATAATATAGCTAACCTTTTGCTTGTGAATGCTGCTTCTCCCTTCCCTTGGACTCAGAACATTCTTTGTGACTTTTAGTGCCAAACTTGCTGCCCTGAAGGTTTCCAATTATATCTAAGAATGACATTTTCACAGTCATCTGTGGCTGAGCTGATAGGTGTCTGCCAGGAGTCGGAGTGGTGCATAGCCCACTGACATTCACATAGGGTCCCCAGGAAAGCTCTGGGTGCAGCCAGCTTGCTCGCCGGGCAGTGCCAGGTTCGGGTGGAGTGGGCACATGGCTAGAGTTCTTCGCTTCTGCTGTGATATAAAGATAAAATCCCTATCGCCTATGTTTTAGTGGTTTTAAAATCAATAAAAGTGGCCAAGGTCCTTAAAAAATGTGTGTTTTCTTTTTAATGGAGTAACCAGGATGGACGTTTGCATAAATATGTTATACCAAGACAGCTACACATTTCTGTTTCAAAAAAGGAGGAAAAAAATGCGGAAAATCATCGATGGGATGCCCTTTATAGAATTCTTTCATGTTTATTATGGAACGTATGAGAGCCTGAGTCTAAAGAAAGGTAATAATTCTCTGGAAGGTATCGCTTTGCAAAGGGGAAGGGATTACTGTTCAACCGCTACCCTTTCTCTGATGAAATATTTAGAATGGCAAAAAGTCTTTGAGAGATACACTCATTTTGTCCAATTTTCTTTCTAAATCTCGCTTCTGAATCTGTGTGCTTCAGTTCAGACAACCCGAAGGATATCTCTATGCAGTTGGAAAAACAGTGATGGACAAAGTGTTGGAATAAATAAAGGAAACTAGCCCCCAGGTCCTGGGAGACGGCACAAACCAACCAGCATTCCCTGCAGCTTGTCCCCTCAACCACATGCACATGCTGACCCCGTGGCTAGTATCTGCAGCAAGAGAAAGCCCCTGACCTACTCCACTTCTAGCCGTGTTTTCTAGTAATGAAATGGATTCCAGAGAAAATTCGGAAGGAGTTTTAAAAACTGAAGGTGGCCCCTATTATAACGTGAAGAGTAGAACCGACGTACGGGTGTTCAGCAACTGAGACAAAATTGTGTCTCACGGATACTGTTTTTGGGGTGGAAGAAAGAGGGTGGCCAGGGGAGGTGGCCTTGGAGTGGATCCTCAGCCCAGCACTCCAAGAGATGCTGCTCGCAATCTTTCTGTGTCCTCCAGCAGTATTTTTTTTTTTTTTGAAAGGCTGACAGTACAAATGTGCCCTGCAACATGACAGGGTAGCCACACACACGTGTGCAGCCAGGAGTTGTCGCTCACACTCACTTTTGTCGAATCTCTTCTTTTCCATTATCTCTCACTTTTATATTGCTGATCTCGACCCACTATGTTGCTTCCAAATCCTTCTAATGTGTTGCTGCCATAGATGGAATAAGGTCTGCTTATGATACTTTTAAATTGAGGTGTAATTGACATTTTATTCATTTCAGGCATACCACAAAATTATTTGATATTTGTATATAATGTAAAATGATCACCACAAATAGTCTGGGTAACTTCCATGGTCATGCGTACTTACCAATTTATGTCTTGTGTTGAGAACTTTTAATATCTACCCTCTCAGCAACTTTCAAATATACCATCGAGTACTATAGACTATGGTCACGGAGTGTGCATAGGAGACCACACATCTCGTGACTTATTTATTTTGTAACTGGATATTTGTGCCTTTTGGCTCTCTTTATCCATCCAGTCCATCAAATGCCCTCCATCACCCTCCCTTTCCAGCCTCTGGCAATCACTGATCTGTTTTCTGCATCTATGAACTCATTTTGTTTTGTTTTGAAGTGAGATCATACAGTATTTGTCTTTCTCTGACTTACTTCGCTGAGGATAATGCCCTCAAGGTCCATTCAAGTTGTTATAAATGGCAGGATAGTCTTTATTTATGGCTGAATATTCCACTATATGTATAATATATACACATATATAATCCAATATATTATTTATATTATATATCATCCAAAATATATAATATTCCACCATATATAATATATACATATTATATATATAATATATACATTATACATATATATACATTATATATATATACACACACATATATAATGATTCCAGAGGAAAAAACATAAAACCCTTTTTCTTTATCCATTCATCCATCAAGGGACTCTTAGGTAATTTTCATACCTCAGCTGTTGTACATAATGCCAAGATGAATGTGGGGGTGCAGATATCTGTTCAAATTAGTATTTTCATTTCCTTCTGGTAAATAACCAGAGGTGCAATGGAGGAATCATATGGTAGTTCTGTTTCTCATTTTTTCAGGAACCTCCATACTGTTTTCCACAGTGGCTGGGCCGGTTTGCATTCCCACCAACAGAGCAGGAGGGTTCCCCTAGTTCCACGTCCTCGCCAACACCTGTTGTTTCTCGTGTTGGTCATTTTAGGCATTCTGACAGGTGTGAGGTGGCATCTCGTTGTGGTTTTGGTTTCCACTTCCCTGATGATGAGTGATGTTGAGCACCTTTTCATGGACCTGTTGGCATCTGTGTCTTCTCAGCTTAATGAGCATGAGCTGATTTGGTTTTTGATGCCTCCCGCCTTTCTTCACCTTTTTGAAGCTCCTTTCCCCCTGTCATGATTATAGCTCTACCCATGGAACCCTATTTCTATTGCCCACTCATGAGAGTGTCCCATGGGCCATGTGTGAACAATGCCTTCTTCCCAACCCCTAAAGCCTTTGTTCTGATGTGGCATCGGAGAAATGACCTGAAACTTTGCACTTCATCTAAAGACAATGGTGCCCAGAACCCAAGATTCACAGCTTGAGAGGCTGAAAATATTTACCGACAACTCTCTAAAATTGTTATGTCACAGCTCATGCCCTGCGTCACATTCTACAGAGAAAAGAAAGGAGTTGGGGTGTTCTCATTTTCTTGAAACCGAGGTTACTGACTCCAGTGCATCAGCATCCACACCCTGGGTGCTCAGGTCTAGAATGAAGGCCAAGTGCCATTTCTCCGTGCAAAGACTGCTCCTATTCTCATCCTTGGGACACTAGTCCTGCCCTCTGTGAGTATTTTGCACCTATGATTGTCCTCTCCTCCCTGCATCACTGACTTCTCTCTTCCCCTTCAGCCCACAGACATCCTGTAACTCCCACACATTAAATCTTAACAATGTGCTTCACTCTGGAGGGCAGGTTCCTCAAAGCTTCCTGGAAGGGTTGCACATATTCGCTGTGTCCACTTTCCCTCCATCTCATCAAAGTCTGCTGCCCTGGGCATTAGCCCCATAGCTGTGGTGGGGGTGCTCATGATGTGGCTATTGGTGATGTCACACCAACCGATGCCACTTAAAATTCTCCCTCCTGTTCCCGCCCAGCAGACTTGGACACAGCTAGCCGGGGAAAAGCTGTCCTCACCATTTTCGTCCCATCTCACTGGCTGCTGCTGCTTCATCTCCTCGGCTTGCTTGCTGCTCTCTTGCTGTTATTCCCTTCAGCTCTTGTCCTTTCTATTATTAATGTACTTAATTTAGCTTCAGTCTCTTCCACTCAGTGTACATTTTGCCAGGACAAGGATTTCTGTCTTCTTTTTTTGCTCTCTGATAATCTCCAGCATCTAGAACAGTGTGTGATCTGGAAGTCATTCAACATTTTGTTTGAATGCATGTGGTAGTGTTTTCAACATGCATGCTTCAGAATCTTATAAATACGATTGTGCTATAGATCTTTTCCTTCTTTCTCTCTCTTTTTCCCAGCATAACCTAAGCATTTAAGACATCGTGTTGCCACATGTTGAGAGAATATATTGCTCTTGATTATTACCTGGTATTCTCTGTCATGTAAACATCACATTTTATTTTCCTCTTTTCTTAGGAATGAATATTTAAGTTCCCTCCAACCTGGGATACTATATATATGGAAGCCAAGATTAGTCCTGTGAGTGTCACCTTAATGACCTGTGAATTTTTCTGGGATGGTTATGTGGCTTTTGTCAATCTCATTGGTGGAGAGTATCTTTTTCTTTCAAATTAAAATTTTAAAAATTCCAATACAACTTTGTATATGAACAATTAAATTTGAATTTCAGTAATTTTCACGTTATGATGTATTCTTGTTTTGTTTTGTTTTTTTTCTTCAACCACTTAAACACATGAAGTAATTCTTAGCCTGTGGACTGCACAAAACCAAGCAGTTGATTGGATTTGGCCAGCAAGTCATGATTGAGGCAGTTGGTAGAATGATGACTTATTACTGCTTTTCTCTGAAAGTGTCTAACTACTAACAAATTTAAGTGTCTTTTTTCTTAATTTGCTAGCCCTGTTATTATTTGCCTATTTCCTGTCTTTGCTGAACTGCACTGTTATAAGTTTTCCTGTATTTGTTTATATTTTCAGAAATCTTATATATTCTGAGATATTAATCTTCATCAAATTTCTATACTTCAAGGATCTCCTCCCTGTCTATAATCTGCCACATAGCCTCATACTTGTCTCTCTCAGTTGAACAGATATTTCCAATTTGGATATAGTGAGTTCCAGTAAATTTATTGATCTTAATGGTTTGTGAGTGTTCAAAATTACTGGAGAAATAATTCCCTACTTCCAGATTACAAAGATATGATTTTGTATTTTCATTGCTGAGCTTCATATTATCTTTCATTTGTATTTTATTTTATTTTGTTTCATTTTTAATGTTTTTATTTAAATTCCAGTTAGTTAGTAGTGTAATAATTAGTTTCAGGTGTACAGTATAGTGATTCAACACTCCCTTACATCTCCTGGTACTCATCATAAATGTACTCCCTAATCCCCATCACCTGTTTCCCCATCTCACCACCTGACTCCCCTCTGGTAACCATCAGTGAGTCCTCTATACTTTATTCCACTCACTTTGTCAATTTTTTTTTTTGTTTCTTAAATTCCACATATGAGTGAAATCATCTGGTATTTGATTTCTCTGACTTTTTTCACTTAACATAATACACTCTAGCTCCACCCATGCCATTGCCAATGGCAAGATTTCATTATTTTTATGACGAATATTCCATATATATCACATCCATTCAATCCATTGATAGACTTTTGGGCTATTTACATAATTTGGCTATTGTTGATAATGCTGCTATAAACATCAGGGTGCACGTATCCCTTTAAATTCATATTTTTGTACTTTCGGGTAAATAGTAGTGCAATTGCTAGATCATAGGGTAGTTCTAATTTTTTGAGGAACCTCCATACTGTTTTCCACAGTGGCTGCACCACTTTGCATTCCTGCCAACAATAAGAGGGTCTCCCTTTCTCCACAACCTCACCAACACCTATTGTTTCTTGTATTACTGATTTTAACCATTCTGATCTGTGTGAGGTGAGAGTCTTGATTTGCATTTCCCTGATGATGAGTGATGTTGAGCATCTTTTCATGTGTCTGTTGGCCATCTGGATATCTGCTTTGGAGAAATGTCTGTTCATACCTTCTGCCCATTTTTTATCTTTCATTTTTAAATCTTTAATTCTGCATCTGCCTTATAGGTAGTGAAAGATAGAGTCCCAGCTTGATTTTCATGTGAATAGTCTTCCCCAAATCAGCTATTTAATAATTGTTCCTTTCATTATTGGTTTGTTAGTGCCACATTTATTATATATCAAGTTGCACCTGTTTTGCAAGGGTTTATTTCTGAGCTTGCTCTTCTATTCCAAAAGAGTTTGTACTGTAATTTCTCCTACTGTATCATGCTGATTTTTTTATTATTAACATTAACCTTATTGTATTTTACAGGTTTTATTTATTTATTCATGAGAGACACAGAGAGAGAGAGAGAGAAAGAGAGAGAGAGGCAGAAACACAGGCAGAGGGAGAAGCAGGCTCCATGCAGGGAGCCCAACGTGGGACTTGATCCTGGATCTCCAGGATCACACCCTGGGCTAAAGGTGGTGGTAAACTGCTGAGCCACCCAGGCCACCCCATTAACCTTATTGTTATTATATTGTATTCCATCTTAAATTCTTGTATGAAAAGTTTCTTTTTTCTCAGGACTAATTTAACTATTTATGGATCTGAATTCTTTCACATAGTTTTAAAAATAATTTTGTTTGGCACTTGAAAAAATCCAATGGAGTTTTTAATGTGATTTCATTAAATTATAAATTTATATATCAATTTGTGGTTAACAAATATACTTTTATTTCTCTGTACTCAAACGTTTAAGAATTTCCTTTATAGAGTAGTGCACCTTCTTTGTGAGTTTAGTTCCTAGATATATATTTTTGATTTGCCCTTGCTGATGTAGAGCAATGGTCTTGATTTTAAAAATCTGTGCTAGCAAAATGTACTCTTCTTACTTTTAATAGTATATTAAAATTCTGATGTTATCTACATTTGTTCATAAACATCTATATATAATGGACATTTTACTTAATTTTCTTAAAAAATCAGTACATGTTGTGTCTCCTTTGTTGGTCTCAAAATGTTACCCAGAACTTCTAGCACCATGAGTAATAATAGCAGTGATACCATGCTTCCTATCTTTCTTTTCATGTAAAAGAAATCCTTGGGGACTTTTGGTTTCTAATCCCACATGTAAAGAGCTTGGAAGTCATCATATCCATCCCAAAAGAAAAAAAAGCTGAACAAACTGAAAATCAAGAACTCTTCCTGGATCCATTAGAGAATCGAGGACATAGGGCATACCACTTCCCTCACTCAGAAGACAGACAGTCAGATGCACAGAATCACAATTCACCAGCACAGAAGACCAGGAGAAAAAATCCACATAAAATGAAGTCCTGGCTAAAATAAATATAACCTGTGATTAAGAAATTGCTTGAGGGGCAGCCCAGGTGGCTCAAGCAGTTTAGCACTGCCTTTGGCCCAGGGCCTGATCCTGGAGACCCAGGATCGAGTCCCACATCAGGCTCCTTGCATGGCGCCTGCTTCTTCCTCTGCCTGTGTCTCTGCTTCTCTCTCTCTTTTCTGTGTATTCTCAGAAATAAATAAATAAAATCTTTAAAAAAAAAAAAAAGAAATTGCTTGAGGTACCACGTAGAACAGTTTGAGAGTTGAAACCCCAGAGGCCCAGTATGAGGAGAGTCCACCTTGGTGAGTTTTATCTGCAGGAACTTTGCCAGGTTTCTGCAGGAAAGATGAGAGAACTACACTCCTCCCTGCCTGCTTCAGCAGGAGGAAGGAAAAGTAGACATTTGGAAGTACATCCAACCTTTTTGCTATCCTTAACAAAGCCTGATCCCAGAGAAACCACTTTACCAGAGCCAAACCAACTGGGTAAAGGGAAATATACAACTCTAGCCTGTTAGACTTCCTATCTCAAATTAAAAAAGAAAGAAATATGGAAAGAAAAACTCTAACTGAATATCACTTGGGGATGTCAAAACCCAGGGGCATAGGCTCACTAAAAGACTGATACATAATGACAGGAATATAGTTTCCCTGTATGTCCTCTATCCCTTACCCCTACATAAATAGGGATCATGTACGGTAACAGAGGAGTATAATAGAACTCCGACACTTTAAAAAATATTATCTGGGAAAACTCAAAGACAACAGGAGAGAAAATAAACAAGGGCTTGAGAGGAAATATCAGCTTCTGACATCTATAGCTACAGCAAGCAGTAACATAGTCTAACCTTTAGCTGTATAAAATAAAACCACACACAAAAGGGCTCTGTGGCTCACTTTTTCTTGCCCATGTCCAGATTTCAACAAAAAATTAGAAGACAAAAAAGAAGACAAAAAAATTAGAAGACATACTAAAAACAACACACAAACAAAATTCCACAGAGTTTGAAGAGACACAGTAAGCATGCATACTACTAGATTCAGATATGGCAGAGAGTTTGGAATTATCAGACTGGAATTTCAAAACAAATATGATTAATAAACTAAGGGCTCTAATGGAAAAAGTGGATAATGTAAACAGAGAGATGTAAACTGTAAGAATCAAAAGGAAATGATAGAAATCAAAACACTGTCATAGAAATGAAGAATACTTTAGATGAGCTCACCTATAGATTGGACAAGTCAAGGAAAAAAACAGTGCTCAAAGAAAATGTCAAAAGAAGCTTCCAAAGCCAAAAAAAAAAAAAAAAAAAAAAAACCAAACAAACAAAACAAAACAAAAAAACAAAAACAAAAACAAAAAAAAGACAAAAAAAAAAAAAAACTGTGGAACAACTACAAAAGGAAAGGAAGGATAGAAAGGAACAGAAACCTGTACCTGAAGGAATACTGACCGACAATTTCCCCAAATTAATGTTAGATACAAAAGTATAGACCAGGCAGCTCAGAGCACACTACAAAGGATAAATATGAAAAAACATCATACAAGCATATCATTTCAAGCCACAGAAAATCAAGAACAAAGAAAAATTCCCCAAAGAATCAAAAGAAATAAACACCTCGCAGAGCAGGATTAATATAAATTGTATCAGACTTCTCTTTGGGAATGATGCAAGCTAGAAGAGAGTGAAGTGAAAAATCTAAAATGTTGAAGGAAAAGAACCACCAATGTAGAATTCTGTATCCAGCAAAATTATCCTTTGAAAGTAAAGGAGAAATAGAGACTTTCTCAGAGGAACTATAACTGAGGGAATTTATTATCAGTAGACTAGGCTTGAATGAAATATTAAAGAAATATTTTTGGGGGGCTTGGCTGGCTCAGTTGGAAAAGTATGTGACTCTTTTATCAAGTATCAAGGTCATAAGTTTGAGCCTCATGTTGGCTGTAGAGATTACTAAGAAATAAATGAAATTTAAAAGAAGAAATATTACAGAAAGAAAACTATAAGTTCACAAATTCAGAAATTCAGATATAAAAAAAATGAAGGATGAAAATTAGAAAAGAAATAAATACAAATAAAAATATTTTATTTTCTTATTCTTAAGTAATCTAACAGATAACTGTTCAAAATAGTGGCAACAATGTATTCATTTTAATTAGCAACAGTAAAAAATAAAGTTTAAGTGTAAATCTAACAAAAAGTATATATCAATTCTATTTGAGGAAAACTACAAAACTCTTATAAAAGAAACCAATCATCTAAATAAATGGGAAGATATTTCATAGTCAAAGATAAGAAAACTCAACTTTTCAAGATACTAATTTTTCTTGGCCTATAGATTCAATGAAATCCAAACCAAAATCCCAGAAATTTATTTTGTGGACATCAACAAATTGCTCTTATAGTTTATCTTTAAAAGCAGAGAACCCAAAATAGCCAATACAATATGAAAAGAGAAGAACAAAGTAGGAAGACTGGGTTTTGCCTGACTTCAAATCTTTAACTATAAAGTTATAATAATCAAGACAATGTGACATTGGTAAAGGAATAGATGAATATAAATAGAACAGAATGGAAAGCCCAGAAATATATGTACAAAAATATAGTCAATTCAACTTTGAGAAAAGATCAAAAGTAATTCAATGGAGAATGTATAGCCATTTCAACAAATGTTGCTGGGACAACTGATCATTCATTAAGAAAACCAATCTGCACACTGACCTTCCACCTTTTACAAACTCCAAAGACCTAGTTATAAATTACAAGAGTATATGTCTTCTAGAAGATAATATACAAGAAAATCTAGGTGACATTGGATTTGGTCATGCTCCTTATATGAAACATCAAAAGCAGGATTCATGAAAGAGAAAAAAAATGGGTAAGTTGAACTTCACTAAAATTAAAAGCTTCTGCTCCTTGATAGAAACTGTTAAGAGAATATAAAGATAAACCACAAACTGGGAGAAAACATTCGCAAAACACATATCTGATAAAGGGCTGCTATCTTAAAACTCCACAATAAGGAAATATACAACCCAATTAAAAAGAGGGCAAACATCTCAAGACACTTAACCGAAAGATATACAGATGGTAAAAAAGCATATGAAAAGGTGCTTAACATCCTATGTTATTACGGGATTGCAAACTAAAACAATAGCATACTGCTACACACGTATTAGGGTGTCTAAAATCCAAACACTGATGGCATAAAATGCCAGCAAGTTCTGGAACAGCACGAGTGCTCATTCTTTGCAGGTAGGAATGCAAAATGATACAACCGTGACAGATAGTTTGGCAGTTTCTTAGAAAACTAAACCTATTCTTACCAAACAACCCAGCAATCGTGTGCTCCTTGGTATTTACTCAAATGCGTTGAAAACTTAGGCCCCCACATAAATCTGCACCTAAATGTTTATAGCAACTTTTTTCAGTATTGCCAAAACTCCGAAGTAATCACATAGTCCACAGGTGAACAGATAAAGAAAATGTAATATATATACATGCAATAGATCATTATTCAGCAACAAAAAGAAGTTTTATTTTAGCTCTTGTTGCCATAACAAAACACGATGGACTGAGCAGTTTAAACAATAGGAATTTATTTCTCTCAGTTCTAGAGACCAGGTCTAAGCTCAAGGTGGCAGTATTTTTTATGTCTTTTGGCTCTCTTTCTAGCTTGCAGAGGTCTGTCCATTCACTCGGGGCTCACCTGGCCTTTCTTTGGTGTGTGTGCATGGAGGGAGAGAGAGGAATATGTCCTCTTCTTTAAAGGCACTAATTCCCCTGCAAGATTCCAACCCTTGTGACCTAGTGCAACCCTAATATTTTCCCGAAGGTCCATCTCCAAATGCGACCGCATTAGAGGCTAGGGCTTCAGCATATGTATGATGGAGGTCACAGACATTCAGTCCATAACAGGCTCAAGCCACACAGTGACATAGAGAAACCTTAAATGCATGCTGCCAAGTGAGAGAAGCTCATCTGAAAGGTCTTCATTCTATAAAATTCCAACTACAGGTATCCCTCACCTTCCAAAAGTTCATGTCACCCTACTTCACTTTTACATGAGACCTGCAGTAGAACAGTAAGAGCCTTTTTAGTAAAAGCAAAAGTCCTCTTGGGACTTGTTTGATTTAGGGAAAACAAGACCTTATATAGGTCTTTCAAAAAGTGAAATAGCATAAAGAAAACTTTGAAAACAGAAGAGAATCTTCCTGTTATGACATTTTGGCTCACAATTTTTTCATAGGAATGCTCTATTTTTGGACAGGAAGGGAAACCTGTATATGACATTCTAGCAAAGGCAAAGCTAAGGAGACCATAGAAAGATCAGTGATTGTCAGGAGTGGAGGATGGGGCAGGGAAAAAGGATGAATAAGTGGATCATGTTGGGCTTTTAGAGCTGTGAAACTATTTTGTGAGACACTTTAATGGTGAATACGTATCATTATACTTGGTCAAACCACACGGAATGTCCAAAATAGAGTAACCCCAAATAAAACTATGTATTTTATTTAATAATGTGTATTAATGTTAGGGATCCCTGGGTGGCGCAGCGGTTTGGCGCCTGCCTTTGGCCCAGGGCACGATCCTGGAGACCCGGGATCGAATCCTATGTCGGGCTCCCAGTGCATGGAGCCTGCTTCTCCCTCTGCCTGTGTCTCTGCCTCTCTCGCTCTCTCTGTGTGACTATCATAAATAAATAAAAATTAAAAAAAAATCTAAAAATAACGTGTATTAATGTTGACTTATCAATGCTAAAAAAATGTACCATATTCAGAAAAGACATTAGAAGAGGGGGGGAAAGGCCATTATTTCAAATGGGCATATTTGACCTCGTTTGCTTGCCACTGATTTTTTTTAAACCTAAAACTGCTAAAAAAATATATCAATTTTTTGAAAGGTAGGGAGAAAGAGAGTCACCTATAAATTAAAAGTGACTTGAGATACTAATCAAATGAAATGTGCACCTTCTTGTCTAGATCATGATTTGGACAAATCAATGGGAGAATTTCTGAGAAAAAGATAATTGACATTTGAAAATAAATAAAAAAGAAGTAATTAAACCTTTCCATCAAACCTGTTATGTCTTTTGGCTGTTGTCTTTCATCAAGCATAGGACAGTCTCTTTCTCTTCTATTTCTTCTGACCCTTAAAGATGATTAACAGATTTTGTATCCTAATTAATGCATTTTAAAAAATTTCATTTATTTATTTGAGAGAGAGTGCGAGTAGGAGGAGGGGTAATGAGAGATGTAGAGAGAGAATCAGGCAGACGCCCCGCTGAGCGAGTAGTCTGAGGCAGGGCTTGATCTCATGCCCCTGAGATCATTACCTGAAATGAAACCAAAAGTCAGATGCTGAAATGATTAAGCCACCCAGACACCCCTAACAATGTTTTTTTTTAATATTATTTAATGCTTTTAAAAAATGCTAGTCAGAAAGACTAATACCCACGATTTGCTTCAACAAGGATGGAACTAGAGAGTGTTATGCTGAGTCAAATAAGTCAGTCGGAGAAGGACAATCATCATATGGTCTCCCTCATATGGGGAATATAAGAAATAGTGAAAGGGATTATAAGGGAAAGGAGGGGGACTGAGTGGGAAAAACCAGAGAGGGAGACAAACTATGAGAGACTCCTAACAAACAAAGAGTTGTAGAAAGGGAGGTGGGTGGGGGATGGGGTAACTGGGTGACTTGATGGCACCCAAAGAGGGCACTTGATGGGATGAGCACTGGGTGTTATACTATATGTTAGCAAATTTAATTTAAATAAAAAAATAAAAAAATGCTAATATGTATTATATACATGTGTATATAATACTTTATTATACATATAACTACATAACATAGGAAGGCATTAGGTATTTCTGAAATACCTGAAGAAAATATACAAATGTAAATATATATTTGAATGTATAGTAAGCATATGCACTTATATTTATTTCATGTGTTAACCTTGGATGGATTTGTGAGAAACCTGATTACTATATATGTATTTTTATAGATTTATTTGACAGAGAAAGAGAGAGAGAGAGAGAGTGCGAGCACATGTGCACACGAGTGTGTGTGGTGTGGGAGGGGCAGAGGGAGAGGGAGAGAAATCCTCCAGCAGACTCCCCACGGAGCCCGCCTGAGGTCAAGAGTCTGCTGCTTAACCAACTAAGCCACCCAGATGCCCCACGTGATCACTTTATTTTAAAATAATGTACTGAGTTCAGTTAACTAGACATCTTAACTAAGCATGTCACATCTATGTTCATACATGATGTAATGCTAATCAGTTGTCAAAATAGCTTTCTTTTACTCTCCCTTTTTTTTTTTTTTTTTGGCCTTTTAGATTGTTGGCTAAGTTATGTCTTATTCTTGCCTAAGAAACTGAACTGGGCAACATTATCTTTTTTTTTCTCTTTTTTATAACATAGTTTCATCACATAGAAAAATGTTTTGCAACATAGATTATTAATTTCTTGAAATTTTGGTGTAATTGTAAAAAATTCCTTGACCTAGGGCTTTATTGAAGGAATATCTTGGATTATCATTTGGAATTTATTTAAGTTTGTCTATTCAAGTTTTATATTTCTTCTTATTCCTAGTTGGTAATTTATTTTTTCTCCAGATATTTATACATATCATTTAGGTTTCAAAATCATTACTGTAGAGATATTCATATAAATGTGTATATATATATATATATTCATATATACATTTACAATTTTGATTACTTTTATATTTGTCCTTATTTCCCATTTATACATTTTTTTCATGTATTATCTCTTATCTTGATAACTCTATTTTATTGATTTTTTAAAAAGAATCTGATTTCAGATTTGTTAAATTTCTCCACTGGCTTTTATTATGCTAATCAGAAAAGATGAATACCCACCATTTGCTTTGACATGGATGGAACTGGAGGGTATTATGCTGAGTGAAATAAGTCAATTGGAGAAGGACAATCATCATATGGTCTCAGCTTATATTTATTATTTCCTTCTTTGTGTTTAGCTATGTTTGCTATATTGACCATTTTAATTTCTGGAATTGAAAGTTACCTCAGCTGCTTTCAGTATTTCTAGTTTTCTAATAAATGTCACTAATAGTGCTATAGTTATAATTTTAATATAAAACATTGCTGTTCAATTACAAGTATTTTAAAATTTCTTGTCTTCACTCTACCACTCAGCACTGGATACTGTAAACATATCTTCAAAAATCGGATTCTGAAACTGGGTCAAGAGGACATTATATACAGCATCAGTGACATCCAGATTACTTTTAATACTTACTTTTAATGACCTGTTGCCATTTGGTATGGAAGGCTAACCGGATACAAGATGGATATGCCCTGTGGCTATTACAGTTGAGGGTAGTAATATGATAAGACTATGGGTTGGGATGGTACGCGTGACAGCTCACGCACAAAGAAATAAATTCCGTGCTGAAACCCCAATCAGAGAATCTGAGGGCTTCCATAAAAGCTCTAAAGATATCTTATTTCTTATAGCTGCAGGGAAAATATGGCCGATGTCAGATGCAACATGTAATTGTGTGAGAGTGAGTCAAACAGTGAATTAGATGCAGAGCCTCCATTAATTCTCCTCTGGGAAAGAAAAGGTATTGAGTGGAAAGGAAGGAGAAACGTAGGTTTTGGATAGGGATTTTTGGATAGGTCAGCGTGAATCTTAGAACCTTGAACTCTTAACAATTCCCCAGCTTTCTGCACCAGCAGAAAGAAGCAGCACCTATCCTAGGGAAGCCACCTCTCTTGCTCAAAGCACACCTGTTCCGTTGCAAGATTTCTCTTCTCCTGAAGATGATTATACTACCCATCGTTGCCTTCAGATCCATAACTAGAATAAGATACCAGCATGCCCAAGAGACATAAATAAAAACCCTGACTTGCAAGGATATAGCTTATACGAATACTCATATATGTATTGTTTACATATACTTATAAAGAGACTGGGAATGGAAAATGCAATATACATTGCGTAACCATCAATATGTTTGTGAACGTACTTGAAGTTACCCTCTAGTCTCTCCTCCAGTGCCTGATTTCATGATAGTGTTTTATTTGTGTGCAACTGCTCACATCTGTGCAGGAGCTTCCTCATCCGTGGTATGAGGGCTAACGCGGTAGAAGAAAGTTAGGGAGAACACCTGGAACTTGCCTCCCATTCAAGAACAACAAAAATGAAACTGTTTATCTTTGGTGGAATTACAGAGATGTATGCCAATATAGATCCCTAAAAATTACGTTGTGAATTCTTTTTATTTTCACATCACTTTTTTTTTCTTTTTTTGAGGGAGAGAGGGAAGGAAGTTCAGAGGGAGAGGGAGAGAGATAATCTTAAGCAGGCTCCATGCCAAGTGTGGAGCCCGATGTGGGGCTTGATCTCATGACCCTGAAATCATGACCTGAGCCAAAATCAAGAGTCCCATGCTCAACTGACTAAGCCACCAAATCCACCCCCACCCATCACTTTTTAACTTTCATATATGGCTTGAGCAACAGGTGAATGAATGTCTTAGAAAATGTCTATGTCAGCAAGAGAAAAACCAAGAACCATATGATCCTCTCATTAGATGCAGAGAAAGCATTTGACAAAATACAGCATCCATTCCTGATCAAAACTCTTCAGAGTGTAGGGATAGAGGGAACATTCCTCGACATCTTAAAAGCCATCTATGAAAAGCCCACAGCAAATATCATTCTCAATGGGGAAGCACTGGGAGCCTTTCCCCTAAGATCAGGAACAAGACAGGGATGTCCACTCTCACCACTGCTGTTCAACATAGTACTGGAAGTCCTAGCCTCAGCAATCAGACAACAAAAAGACATTAAAGGCATTCAAATTGGCAAAGAAGAAGTCAAACTCTCCCTCTTCGCCGATGACATGATACTCTACATAGAAAACCCAAAAGCCTCCTCCCCAAGATTGCTAGAACTCATGCAGCAATTTGGCAGCGTGGCAGGATACAAAATCAATGCCCAGAAATCAGTGGCATTTCTATACACTAACAATGAGACTGAAGAAAGAGAAATTAAGGAGTCAATCCCATTTACAATTGCGCCCAAAAGCATAAGATACCTAGGAATAAACCTAACCAAAGAGGTAAGGATCTATACCCTCAAAACTATAGAACACTTCTGAAAGAAATTGAGGAAGACACAAAGAGATGGAAAAATATTCCATGCTCATGGATTGGCAGAATTAATATTGTGAAAATGTCAATGTTACCCAGGGCAATCCCTATCAAAATACCATGGACTTTCTTCAGAGAGTTAGAACAAATTATTTTAAGATTTGTGTGGAATCAGAAAAGACCCCGAATAGCCAGGGGAAGCTTAAAAAAGAAAACCATATCTGGGGGCATCACAATGCCAGATTTCAGGTTGTACTACAAAGCTGTGGTCATCAAGACAGTGTGGTCCTGGCACAAAAAAGGACACATAGATCAATGGAACAGAATAGAGAACCCAGAAGTGGACCCTGAACTTTACGGTCAAATAATATTCGGTAAAGGAGGAAAGACTCTCCACTGGAAGAAGACAGTCTCTTCAATAAATGGTGCTGGGAACATTGGACATCACATGCAGAAGAATGAAACTAGACCACTCTCTTGCACCAGACACAAAGATAAACTCAAAATGGATGAAAGATCTAAATGTGAGACAAGATTCCATCAAAATCCTAGAGGAGAACACAAGCAACGCCCTTTTTGAACTCGGCCACAGTAACTTCTTGCAAGATACATCCACGAAGGCAAAAGAAGCAAAGGCAAAAATGAACTATTGGGACTTCATCCAGATAAGAAGCTTTTGCACAGCAAAGGATACAGTCAACAAAACTAAAAGACACTTACAGAATGGGAGAAGGTATCTGCAAATGACCTATCAGATAAAGGGCTAGTTTCCAAGATCTGTAAAGAACTTATTAAACTCAACAGCAAAGAAACAAACAATCCAATCATGAAATGGGCAAAGGACATGAACAGAAATCTCACAGAGGAAGACATAGACTTGGCCAACATGCACGTGAGAAAATGCTCCGCATCACTTGCCATCAGGGAAATACAAATCAAAACCACAATGAGATCCCACCTCACACCAGTGAGAATGGGGAAAATTAACAAGGCAGGAAACCACAAATGCTGGAGAGGATGCGGAGAAAAGGGAACCCTCTACACTGTTGGGGGGAATGTGAACTGGTGCAGCCACTCTGGAAAACTTTGTGGAGGTTCCTCAAAGAGTTAAAAATAGACCTGCCCTACGACCCAGCAATTGCACTGCTGGGGATTTACCCCAAAGATACAGATGCAATGAAACGCCGGGACACTTGCACCCCGATGTTTCTAGCAGCAATGTCCACAATAGCCAGACTGTGGAAGGAGCCTCGGTGTCCATCGAAAGATGTTGGATAAAGAAGATGTGGTTTATGTATACAATGGAATATTCTTCAGCCATTAGAAACGACAAATACCCACCATTTGCTTTGACATGGATGGAACTGGAGGGTATTATGCTGAGTGAAATGTGTCAATCGGAGAAGGACAAACATTGTATGTTCTCATTCATTTGGGGAATATAAATAGTGAACGGGAATATAAGGGAAGGGGGAAGAAATGTGTGGGAAATATCAGAAAGGGAGACAGAACATAAGACTCCTGACTCTGGGAAACGAACTATGGGTGGTGGAAGGGGAGGAGGGCGGGGGATGGGGGTGAACGGGTGACGGGCACTGAGGGGGCACTTGACGGGATGAGCACTGGGTGTTATTCTGTATGTTGGCAAATTGAACACCAATAAAAAATAACTTTATTATTTAAAAAAAAAAGAAAATGTCTATGTATTGTCTTAAACTTTATCACACGGAAACTCCACCTATAGCTCCTGTTCTGATGTCATTTCTTTATTGGAGCAAATCTACTAAACCCTTAGTATTTGGTCTGTAGTGAGTGGCTTGAAAATTACTTTTTCTGTATATTATTTGTTAAGTATTATCAGATATAGTTTACCTGGCAGGAATGTTTCCACAGGCTTATGCCATTTCTGGCTTTCTCTGCTAATCTGGTTTGCAGATAGCCTGACTTGTCATTATCAGTGTACTCCATTGAAGGTAGTTGTTCCATTGATTTTGGTAAAGACAGGGGCCCTTACCTTACATCCCTTAAATAAGGCACATATATGTCAGAGGTGGGTGATAAAGGTGGCAGAGGTTTATATATATATATACATATATATATATATATATATACATATTTTTATGACATTAAAATGGGTTGGGGATCTCTGGGTGGCTCAGCAGTTTGGCGCCTGCCTTTGGCCCAGAGCGTGATCCCGGAGATGCGGATCGAGTCCCGCATCGGGCTCCCTGCGTGGAGCCTGCTTCTCCCTCGGCCTGTGTCCCTGCCTCTCTCTCTCTCTCTCTCTCTCTCTCTCTCTCTCTCTCTGTGTCTCTCATGAATAAATAAATAAAATCTTTTTTAAAAAATGGGTACTTTGTCTTCGTATAGAGTTTTTTGTATTATTTTAACACCTGTATAAATTTGTGGAACCAAGCCAGGATCAGAACACAAAGCAGTTCTATTATCCAAACTATTCCCTCATGAATTCTATAGTGATGCCTTTCCCAACCCATAACCCCTGACAACCACTGTTCTGCTCTGTGTTCCTGTAGACACTTTTGCCTTTTCTAGAATATCCAAGAAATGAAATCAAACAAGATTTCTTTCATGCAACAGCATGCCTCTGAAACTCATTCAAGTTTTTGTGTATATCAATATTGGCTCATTTGTTTGATCGTAAAATGAGGACACACATAGTCTTTGGATTTAATCATTGTCCACTTAGCTTCTTTTTGATGCCTTTTCTTTATGAGCTGAAAAAAAAATAGGTTTGCATCATCTGTTTAGTCATTTCCCAGTTTGATGGTGTGAGGAATACTACTAGAATGCAGGAAGCTGAAGCCTACATAGTTTATTCTTTGTATTTGTTATAAGTGTGGTGGAAACTGGATTTCTGTTCCCTATATCTAGATTGAATTCTATCTGCTGCTAGCTGTGAGGATTTTTGTGTATATGAGGCCAACTCTAGTGGTGAGAAGCACTATCATCTGACATTTTTGGTGCAGCTATGGAGGGGGACTTGCAGCCTCCCAGTGTTGCGGCTTTCAGCTGATGTTGACCTAGAACTGTGTGAAGAATTCAGGAGACCTTGTCCTCTAGGTGTGCTATGCCTTGATGTTGCCATCGAAACCGGAGGCTCCCCATGGGATTTTGCTACTACCAAGAAAAATCGGCAAGGAATTATTGGCTGTGCCAAGATACAATTGTCTGTCTAGATCTGTTAACTCTGCTGCATTATTCATTTGGTTAGAAATGGACTAGTCCAGGAACAGAGAGCATTTGGCAGCGTGTTGTTTGGCCCCTTTTGTCCTGAAAACACCGTCTCCTCACACCCAAACCCAGACAGTACCACTGCAGCTTCAGACATGCTCTGGGATCAAACCTATGTGGATGCAGCGTAACTAAGCCACAGCTGGGAGACTTCCCATGAGAATCCCTGCTCTTCTGGCTCTGCTTGTTTCTCCATAATTTGGCTTCTCTCTCATTCCTGGGTCTGCACATTTACTTTGGAGTTCGTTCTATTTTCTTGGGTTGTGTCTTTCTCCCCAGTAGTTCATACTTAGCATGATTAACCAACTGGCTGGGAGAATGGGGCACTACCTGCCTTTCCCAGTCTACCCAACTGGCGGCATCAGTAACCCACACACCTGCCTCCACCTCACAGCCCTGTGGAGGTTACTGGGCATTCACATCTTTTCTGGGCCTTGGTGGTCTTGCCTGTAGAAAAATAGACCTGTTCCTGGTTGTCTTTCTGAATGCCTCCTACTGTCCAAGCCACTTCCTCTCCGCAGGATTGGCAGTCTGCCTGTCATCTGTGTTCACCCCTCCATCCTCCAGGAATGACCCCACCCAGTGGGCATGTCCATTTCTGAGTTTCTGACTATTGGCTTCTCCAAAAAAAAAAAAAACATTTTTGTTAACCCCTTTGTACCTGGCTGGTCCTAAGTTCAAATTGAGCCTTTGTTCAGTAAAAGAGAAGTTTCCTAATGCTTGACTGATTATGGGTCAGTTTTGCTGGCTTTTTTTTCAAGCCACCTCAGTAACACGTGGCCCTGTTGTGCTTAAGGAGGAGCCCACCTCTTTCTACTTCCATCATTGCCTTGAAAATGAGAGCTCAGAGCACATCATTTTATAAATAAGGTAGATTTTCTTCTTAGATGCATTATCTTCCCCTTCTTCACAGTGGAGATCATTTGTCAGGTTTCTGCTCACTCACTGAGCCCTGTGAGTTTCCTTTTTCCTCCAATTTATCCTTGTCAGCCTGGCATTTCACTACCTCTGAGATCTGCAAAATAGGGTATTTCATGGTATATTCTATTCCTATACCATTTATAAAAGTGTAAAAGCCAGGCCTGGCAGCACTGGGTAAGGGGCCAAACTATTCACTTTTATTTATCATATTCTTTCAAGAAACATTTATTAAAAATGTTTAAAAAATGCACACTATGCTAGAATAGTACATAGCAAGCAAAAGATGGTGGAAACCATAGTTAAAAAGATATAAGATCCATTATAGCTCCTGCATTTTTGAAGAGGAAGGAGGTGTGTACCCTGAATGTGCTATTTGCCCTAACGCTGGTCTACATGAGTGACCAATAGATGGTTATTTCAGAGAAGGCCACCATCAGGGACCATTTGTCTAACTATGAATGAGTACCGACTAGAAGGTCTATAAAGATCCTCCCGTACTCGAAAGCCCCTCCTGTTGTGTCCCCAGGATTTTTAGCTGGGAGAGTATGGATGATGATTTAAAGGGAATCCTTAGAGTAGAGGCTTCAGAAGATGCTGGTCACTGCTCTACCAGGCAACATGCATGCTGCTGACACAGGATGCGTAATGAGTGAAGGTGTGGAAGGGCAGAGACACTGAAGCAGTGGTGCACCTAGGGCCCCCCAGTCCAACACTGTGGCCCCTCACTGCACGTGGTACAGAACACCTGGACCGTGGCTAGTCTGATTGAGGTGCACTGTCTACCAATGCTCTATCTGAAAATGAGTAAATAAGTAGGATGGACACAAATCATTACATATTGTAAAATACAGACCAGGTATCAAAGACTTAGTATAAAAAAAGGCAAGGAAAAATATGTCATTGATTTCTTTTTTTTATATTGATCACATGTTGAAACATTACTATTCTGAATATATTGGGTTAAGTAAAAACATGATTAAAAGCTATTCCTACCATTCATTTTTAATTATTTAACGAGGCTACTAGAAAATTAAAAATTACATATGTGGTTCAGATTATATTTCTATTGGGCTATTTCTATTTTTTTCTATATTTCTATTGTTGGACTAGAACATGAGGTCATTTTAGAGACAGAGAAATTAGTGCATCAAGGCCCTTGAATACCTGATTAAGTAATTCACATCATATTTCCTAGGTGGTGGGAATTCATTGATTTTTGAGTAGAGGAATAAAATAGAATACCAAGAGAAGATTAATCTAGTGGCAGGGGCATATTTCAATTTCTAGTTCCTTATTCATGATAAAGCATTGCTCCAAACCTTAATGATCATTCATTTTATAGCTTTCCAGTTGAAATTTTGCCAAAGGAAAAAAAATGATTTGTGTCATCACACTTATTTACTCATTTTCAGATGGATCGTCTGTGGATTAATGCACCATATTTCGCCTTATGGAAACCTTGTTACCTTTCTCCTCATCATGTATGTTGGCATAATTGCATACTGAGCTCTTTTTGATAAATCTCACCCGATTGTCCAGAAAGAAAGTGATTCTTACTCTTTTACCACTGGCAGGGACTGGCCTGAAGCTCTTCTGGCTCTGGACAGTAGGGATACAAGAAGTGTTTTAAGGAGAGGGAGTGAGAGTCACATTCCCCACTCACAGCACTACATGCAATTTTTAATGTTTCTAAAATGTATGCCTAAATTTCTCCAGAGTCCAAATTTCTAGATACAGATGTTCTTTGAAATAGGAGCTATATATATATTTTAAATTATTTAAGTTTTATATTATTTAAGTTTTAAATTATTTAAGTTCTCCTACCCAAGTGACAGGTTAAAATGTGACTGTTTGCTAGGTTGAGTCTGATTGCCCTGAGTGATCAATTTAAATGAATAATTTAGACATTTTAAGTACTCTTCACCATTTGTCTCTGTAGGTTTTTGTTTGTGTGTTTGTTTTTGTATGGAACCATGGGATTCTGTGTCTGCCTCTGACCCATTGAGTCTGTATCCTTGCAGTCTTTCATCCTTCCTGTCTTTCCTGCAGATAATAACTAGAACAACCTTCACCAGATCCAGAACAATTTTAACATGATTTTATCAAAATCACGTTAAAATTATAGCATTTGAAATCTTTGTTATACAGAAAAATCCCATTTTGGAACCTGATAAAGCTACCCACTTAGGATACTCTAATTTCCCTCAATGCTGCTGTATAATTTTGTTTGCATAGAATATGTGTATTTCCTACTGAATTATATTGGTAAGTATTTTTTATGGCTTGAAACTTTTCTAAAAAAATGACATGTGCATACAGACTATGTGGTACTATAATGAAGAACAGTCGCTTTAATATTTAATTTGTACATGACCTCATTACGGAACTGTCATTATTTCTGAGAACTTTTTAGTTTGTTTTTTTGCTGTGCATCATAAATCTAGAAGCAAAGATGATTGTTTATCCTTGTTTTGTGCTGGCCTCGGCCTATGCATAACTGATGTTGTGGTTGGACCCTTGTGGTTCTTATTATGATTTCAAGATGTCCTTCAGCAACAACCATCAGGAAACTAAAAGAATAGAAGTTTGTTACTAAAAAGTCCTGGACATTATACAGCACATGTAAAGCCACACAAGGAGGTCATAGGTAGAAAGAGAGAGACAGAGAGGAGCAAAGAGAGTAGGTAAGTCCCGCCTGAGGTTCTGCCTTTACTGGGCTCCAGGGGCTTGGGGGCTCACTCTTTATTGATGAACTTAAAGCTTGGAAAGAGAAAATATAAGCTGCCCAAATGCTCAGTTATCAAAATCAACCAAGGACCTAAATCAAAGGACCATCACGGGGAGAAGGCCTTGCAGCTGGCCGTGTGTATTGGAGATAGCCCTCATTGATGGAGATGGCTCTTTGAAGTGGATGTGTCACCTGGTTAAAGCTTAAGTCAGGCACTTGCATTACAAAAAAGAAAAAAAGAAAGCAACTCTCAGGACTTACATTACAATCCTTTTCAATATGTATGCCTCTTATTTCTGTTGGCTTCCAGAGAGATAGGTACTGGAAATAATAGTAACCAACGATGGTAGTAGAAATTGGCTTGGTACTTTCTAAGACTTGTTGCTTGACGCCGCTATTCATTGTGATTTTTTTTATTTTACATGATTTCTTCTTTGCCATGTTAAAGTTCTATAAATTTATTACTAGTTTAGTAACTACTTACTAGAATAGACATAGAATTTCATGAGATGCCTTTCGGAATTATTCAAAACTAATTTTTTCCTCCTTTTAATTGTTAGTATGAGGATTCACACTATTATTTTGTCTTAATGTTGAGTCATTCTTGAATTATATATCATGGTCACAATACATTACTATTTTAATGTAATGCTAAAATAAATATGTTTAAATTACAGCCAGGATGCTCGCATACACATTTGAAGATATTGTGTACTTTGAATTGCTTTGACTAGCTTTGATGTCAGCCTTATGTTGGATTTATAAAAGAGAACAGAGGATGTTCAATTATTATTTTTTAATTCCCTTTCATGATTTGGAATGGGATTTATCTATTCTTTGTGATTTTGAAAGGACATATCTTTAACTTCACTGTAGATTTGCTGTCCTCTGTCATGTATTTGTGTTCAATTGTTCCCTGTCAGTGATTTTTGTTCTACAGTGTCTATTTAAAGGAGCAAAATTTGATTTGTTAATCAGAATTTTTTTAATCAAAAAAGTCTTTAATTTCATATATTTCTCTACATTAGTTTGTTTTTCATGACTGTTGCCAGAGGCGAGGAGAATAAGAGGATGGGCGAGTAGAGGGAGAGAATTAACAGGTACAAATTTTCAGCTGTAAAATAAATTAAGACACAGAGCAGTACCACCAAGGTGATATACTCCATAATATTGTAACAACTTTTGTGTGGTGACAGATGGCAGCTAGATTTATGGTGGAGATCACTTCACAATGTGCATGAATATTGAATCACAATGTTTATACGTGGAACTGACATAATATTGTATGTCAACTACACTTCAATTACCAAAAAAAAGACAAAATCTCTTGCTTTGATTTGTTCTATTTTATTGAAATACATATTTTTACAGCTTTATTGAGTATAACTGAGATACAATCAACTGAATATATTTAATGTATACGATTTGGTAAGTTTTTGATATATGCATACACCCAGGATATCATCACCGCAAACAAGATGGATAAACACATCTAGTCCCTCCAAGAGTTTTCCGGTGTCTTTTTGCTTATGTGTGTGTGTGTGTGTGTGTGTGTGTGTGTGTGTGTGTGTATTGTTATGCCTGTGTGTACGTGTGTGTGTGTGTGTGTGTAACATTTGATATGGATTTATCTTTTAAACAAGTTTTTAAGTTCATAATACTGTATTGTTCTGTACACAGTATACTGTCCAGCGTGTCTCTAGAACTGATTTGTCTCATGTAACTATACCTATGTCCACTGAACAACTCCCCATTTCTCCCTCCCTTTGTCCCCTAGCAACCAGAATTCTGTTTCTGTAAGTTAGACTGTTTTAGATACTGCAGATAAATGGAACCACACAGCACTTATGACTGACTTATTTGACTCGGCATAATGTCCTCTGGGTCTATTCATGCTATCACAAATGGTAAAATTTCCTTAAAGCAAAGGAAATCATCAACAAGGCAAAAAGACAACCTGGAGAAAGGGAGAAATTATTAGCAAATCATATATCTAACAAGGGGTGCACTTCCAAAATAGAGAGGATACTCATTCAACTCAATAGCAAACAGTAACAGAAGCAACAATAACAAATCACAGGTAGGCTTATTTGAAATGAGCAAAGGACTAGCACAGACATTTCTCCAAAGAAGACAAAGAGATACCAACAGGTTGATGAAAAGATATTAAACATCATTCATGATCAGGGGAATGTAATCCAAACCACGTTGAGATATCACTTCATATCTGTTAGAATGTTTATTATATCTATATATCAATATAGTATCTATCTACCTATCATCTATCTATCTATCATCTATCGTCTATCTATCTACAATTACAAGTGTTGGCAAGGACGTAGAGAAATTGGACCCCTGTGAACAGTTGGTGGGAACGGAAATATTACAAGCAGTATGGAAAACAATATGGAGTTTCCTCGAAAAATTAAAAATAGATCTACTCTATGATTCAACAATTGCACTTCTTTGTATATATCCAAAAGGATTGTATTCAGGATCTCCAAATGTTTTCTGTATACCCATGTCCATTGCACTAGTATTCACAACAGCCAAGACACAGGAAGAGCCTAAGTGTCCATCAGTGAATAAATGGATGAAGGAAATGTGGTAGATGCTTGCAATGGGTTAGCAGTTTGCTTTCTGTTTTCGTTAGATTTTTTTTGATACTCAGCAACTTGTGTAGATTGTGTGTATGTGTAGGTCTTCCCTCAGTTTAACAATATTTTCTTCTTTTAAGTCCGTTCAACAGTGTTTCCTCCATTTGTGTCATTCACTTTGCAGGAGTGTCATGAGGATGTTACAGCTCTGATTTCACAAACCCTCCTCCTTTTTTTTAATCATCCCACTTCCATTTATTATTCCCATCCATCCTTTGTCAGTATTTCACAAGAAATCCCAAGAACTCCTCAGACTTAGTTATTCGCATTACCAATTATAACCCATAGCATGTATTGGGGGGGCCTGGTCGTCACAGTTGGTTGGGCCTCCGACTCTTGGTTTTGACTCAGGTAACGATCTCAGGGTCATGAGACTGAGCCCTGTGTGGGGCTCTGCACTCAGCGCAGAATCTGCTTAATATTCACTCTCCTCCCTCTGCCCTTCACTGCCACCCTCTCTAAAATAAATAAACCCTTTTTAAAAATAATAATCTGTAAGACTTTTTGCCAATGTCTTAAATCCCAGAGTGGCAATATTTATGTTTTTAAGTCAATCTCCTCTTTTTAAAAATCTCTTGTCTCTTCACTTAAAAATCTCACTCATCTATTTTTACTTTCAAGAATCCATATTTTCTTTACATTCCTTCAGAGAACAAATAGAAACTTTCTATCAATTATTTCCTGTGATAAATCTTAAAGTTTTATTTTCAATTTATGCATGATGTGGTATACTGATTGCAAAAGTAACTCCAATTTCTCACCTTTTCCTATTGTGTCCTTACCTTTTGAAATATTGCCTTGTGCTTTTTCTCATCAAAAGGTGGGACCTATTTCTCCACCCTTTGAATCTGAGAGGAGTGTGTCACTTGCACTGAGCAGTAGAAGTGAAAGCAGAAGGGAACTGTGTCATTCTGAATCTGTGCCTAAGAGGCCCTAGGCTCCTGACTTTCTCTCTTAGAGCCCTGCCTCCTGCAGGGACAATGCCAACTGTAGCTGGCTAGGCAACGAGACACATATAGCAAGTTGTGTCCCTCATTCCAAGTGACCACCAGCCAACTTCCAGACATGTGAATGCACTTGGTAGGACTAGAAGCAAAGTCTAGCCTTTTGCATCAACCCACAGGGCCTCCAGCTGAATAATGCTTACTGTTGCAATCCACTGTGTTTGAAATAGTTCCTTTGCTGCTCATCACGGCATCTGCTAAGTGATAATAATGACATCTTTATCTTCTTTTTTGGAGTCACGGTTTTTTAGATACCAAAATATAATGTTCTCCAGGGTATTAGTTCTGAAGAAAAGACATTTCTTGCTTTGTTTCCTGTTTGTCCCCTGTAATATGGATGAATTTTCTTGGATCCCATCTTAATTTACCTGTCCATTTCTGCCCCCCTGCCCCTGCATTGGCTGTAAGAGTCAGGTGGATTGTCATGACATTTGGAGAGTATGCTTTTCATTCTCCCATGCTGGTGAGGTTCCACCCAAGAACATTGTCCAGACTCACATTTCTGTTGGAATATCTATGCACCCTGAGTCTGTAGAGCCATTTTCAACTATTGATGATCTCCAGAAAGCAAAATAGGTTGAAATAATAATTTCTAAGCCCACCCTTTGCTCCTACCACCGGTCCTTCAAATTTAGGTTTCACCTGAATTTCTTCTCTAAATTCACCAGGAAGATACAGCTGCATGCCCCGATCTGTACCATACTTAGAGTATATATATCACTCTTTTAGATATACACATACTTTCCTACTTTTAGTTGTAAGGTAAGCTTCTCCCTGTTTCTGATTTTCTGTCTTCATTTTTACTTTTGGTGTTAGAGACAAAGAGGAAAATTAGATATAGTTATATCCAATTGACTTGTCATTTGCAGAAACATGTGACATTTGTATTTTTCTAAATTAGCTTCTGGAAACAATGAGCTCATTTTGTAGTCGCAGGCTGTGTTTCTGGGACACAAGTTAATGTAGGGTGATCCTTCCAGCATTCCCTTACTCCTTGGAGTCCTACAGTGGGTGAACTCAGGGTTGGGTGATCACCTGTAACTAAGCACATCACAATCCCTTCCCAGGAACTTGGATCTGTAGCCAGCAGTTTCCAGTCTCAGTCTGAGCTGGTATTTTCCATTGTTTGCATATACAATACATAAAACATAGCAATCACATTTTTTTCATCATTTGTTATAAGATTTTCAAAAGTATTCTAAAGAAGAGGGAAAGAATAATGAGGAGCAGAGCTGAGAGTGAGACAGAGGAAGATATTTGGTTCTTTGTGGACTTTCTGGAATATGCCCTCATCATTGTAATAAACCCATCCATTTTGCAAATGCAGGCCTGAGTTGGGTCAAGAAAGAGTCCAAATATATGCCCCAAATGTAATCTCTTCTTACTTAATATCAGAATTCCCTGTGACCTGACTTCCATGACATTTCCTTTAGCCTGACAGTTATGATACCTGCTTTCCCTGCTCTGGAACTTTCTGGTGATTGAAGGATCTGTGAAAATATTAATGCAGTGAAACATCATAACTCACTGTGAAATATCACTCTAAGGCTTAAAACATTGTGATCATTCATAAAATAATTACATCCATAAAAAGTCAATACCTCCCTGAAGACTGTTTCAGGGCACCAAGATTTATGTGTTTCCCACATTACATGAGTAAAGTTAACCCACCTCTAGTACATAATAAGTCCAGAAGGACCAAGGGAAGGAATGAGGTTTCAAGCACACTCCACATTGCTATTAGCCTTCCAGCTAACCATCTTTAAAAGATTTATATACAATAAATTGAACCGTCTACATTACTAGAATGGTGTTTCACAACTTGTGGGTTGAAGTGTTACTTAAGATTTTTAAGGAAGTGTGTAAGAACACTTCTGATTCTCGAACTGAAAAATACTCTCTAAGAAAGATAGAACGAAGTCTGCATTTCATGTATTTCTTTTCTTTGTTCTACTGTCTCACCATTTGCTTACTAGAAGAGATATGGCCTGTATAATTGTTTTTGCTTAATCCTTAAGCCACATTTTTTTTTAATTTCTTCATCTGTTATTCCCAAACCTTTGGAATCGCAGATTTCTTGTCATTTACTTAGATATGTATTATAATTGTTGAGTTACAACCCTTCTAAGTCACTAATTCCTAATTTGGAAATTGGAAACAATCATATTTACCCTACGGGACTGTTAACAAGATTGGATGAGCTTATTGTGTTAACACAATTGTCAAGTTATGCCAATTAATTCTCTCATTTCAGTTGTGAGTAGGTTCTTTACCATTGGGAATGCCAATTCCAGGCCACTTTGCTTTGTTGGTTGTGTGGACTCAAGGCACCAGACACCATGCCCAGCTGAACACCTATAACATTCCCTGAAGTGGGTCATTTGGCACCTAATACTTTAGGATTTAGGTAAAGGGCAATGGGCAGGTTCTTTATGAGAACAAGGAGAGGTCAGATGTGAGCGACATTTTGTTTCAGCTGATAACAGTGGAAGATTGGTTTGGCAGTTCTGAAATTGGGGTCCATCTTGGGGTCTTGGAAGAACCTGAAGCTGAGGTTAGTCTTGCTTAGATAGAAGCTTTCTTGAATGCCCAATTATGGGGAGGAGTGAATTTTTTTTTATTTGGGAGTCCATAACATCTTATTTAGCTGCATGTGTACCCTCACATTAGGGCATGTCTCCAGGCACTACCTACTTTCTCATCCTTTACTTTGAAGTATGAACTCTGTTGGTCATAAAGGCTTAGAGAAGGTGTTATTGAAGACTCTTAAGGTGTATGTAGATTTGGAATATATATTGTTACACTACAGAAGTGTATTTACTGTCTGAAGACTCTCAACCCCAATTTGCAAATGCTGACCAAAAGCTTTCTAGGTTATGCTCAGTTTCCAAGTGAGGAAGGCAAAAAGAAAGAAAATCAGCCCTCTTGTTGATGGGATGGCATGTGGAAGGGTGGTTCTCTTGGTGGGCTCACTTTATCATGCTGCTGCTATCGTCCTGCTCAGGGGAAGAATACTTGGCACAAGATGTGTTTCATTTACTAAATTATAATCAGTGGCTTAGCAAAGGGTCCCAAGGGGTCAGCCACTAGAAACACCATTTGAACATTGCATCATTAAGATGATTATTGATTTCTTCACTTAATGTTTGTATAACATTGGCCAAGCCTTTCGCCCTTCACATAGCATAAAACTTGACAGTACTGCTTGTTACTCTCTCTAAGTAAAGAACTATTTTCTGAATAGAAATGCAACTTGATTTTAACCTAAAGGTCAATCTCATCGCTGAGGCGGAATTATACATGAGGCCATCTTAAAAGAGAAAATAATCAACTATTAATTATTTAAAGTGCTTAATGATGCATGAAATTTGTTACATTTCCAAGTACATTTCTAGTTAAATATGCACAGATGATAAAAGCCCTAGGATCTAAATCAGCAATTAATTTCAAATCAAAATATATTTGAAATTCAGCACTCTCTACGCTTCTATTTTTCAAAACCTAAAGATTTAGAGGAATCTATGCCTTGCCTTCACATTTTATTTATAGTTGCAAGCTTCAATAAAATGCACCTGTTTATATTAGAAAAGAAACAGCATATTCTTGCAAAAGCTTTAGAATTTCAAAATAAATTGAAGTCAATATCATTTGAAAGCAACCAAGTCAGATTTTTGAATAATATGTTCAGATCTCATCAGTAACAAGATTAGAATAAATGCTAGTAAAATATGAAAAAGAATGAGGTCACTATGTTTAAATATTGTACCTTGTGAGAATTAGGAAAAAGTAGACATTTGAAAAACACAATTAACCTTTGAAAAGAAAAAAAAAAAAGGCACATCCACATTAGGGAACGGGCAAACGTAACTAATGAAAATTTATAGCCCTGTAATGTTTGTAAAGAAAAAGTCTCCCTCATTTGAAATGTCAGAATAATCTCAGATCTCCTGTTAAGCAATTTGTTAAACTTTAAATGGTAATAAATATTAGATTCAATAATTGAAAAAAAACTCAAGTAAAATGAGAGTTCTGAAGTGCATTTGCCAAATGCCTCTCTTCATTTCAAACATCTGTTTGTTTGTTGATTACATTATTTATCATCCTTTTAATCATTCTCCAGCAAACCTAATGCCTCCTAGGTGCTGGGGCATTGAACCAGACTCTGCTGATGCTAAAAGTAAGTCAATGAGGTCCCTGTCCTCAGAGTCCTCACAGTCTTGAAAGTAAGAGCCATGTAAATAGATCATTCAGATGGCACAATAAGGGTACTGACGGATCATGTGTCATCGACTATGGGTTGCCTCCCATGGCAGTTACCCACTCTTCTCTTGACACATCCCACTTTTCCTTTGTTACAAAATAAAGGCATTTCCCATCAGTCACAGCTGTAGAAAATGTTTTTTGCTGGTTAAACATAAAGGAAAACATGTAGGAATTTTTGGAAATCACCATAAGTGGAAAAAAAAAAAAGTGTCCTTCCTGCTAAGTGGAATGAGAACCTACAGCCATCTTGGATCTTGGAGTAATCTTGAAGACACAAGCTATATTCTGGGAAAATGGTGCTGACAAGGGGAAAGAGTTTGAAGTGCTGATGATTATAGAACATCCAAACAGCCCTGGGAAGATCAACTATCAACTCTGTTTTGTGAAATAAAGAAATATAATTATACCTTATTTTGAGGTATCATGTTAGAGACACTGAACCCAACCCTGATATAATGGGTTATTCAGCCAGCAACTTATAACCTATCACCTCCCCTCAACATGATTCCAGTACACCAGCGATGTAGTGGTCAAGAAAACAATCTCTGCCTTCCTCGTATGTCACAAAAATAAACACAATAATATGAAAAATGTAATAAAGAGTTAGATACATTTTATGTAGAAATTATTACAGTGGCCCAAAACACGGAGCAATAATACAAGAGAAGACACAAAGAAAGGTTTCACGGTGGTCATGACTGAGAATAATTTTTTTTTAAGAATTTTAATTAATAAATATTTTGGAGACTGCTTTCAGGGAGGAACAATACAATTTCAGTGTATGTGAAAGCAGAGAGGTACAAGACAGCAGTGCATGTCCTGGAAAGGTAAACGTGGGGTGCAGGGTTGTGAGTTGTGAGTTAGGGAGAGTGGTTGGAGCAAAGGCAGGATGCTACTTCATGCACATGGATTCACTTTACAGGAAGTGATACTTGAAAAAGTTGACCTAGGAGTGAGATTTAGACTATCATTTCTATTTTCAGAATTAAATACACCTTTGGAACACGTTGAGGATTTTGCTGTTTTACATGGCATGTTGAGAAGCTTTCCAATTGTTCTATAAAAGTAGCGATGACAGATGCTGATATAGTGTGTGAGGCACTGCCAGCCATTTTGTACTTAGTAATTTATTTCATCCTAAAATGCACTGCTATAAGCTATACCCTAGGTGCTATTTTTAACCCCATGTCACAGACGAGGAGCCTGAGGCTCAGAGAGAGTAAGTAACTTGACATAAGATGCATGGCTAAAAAAAAAAAAAAAAAAAAGATGCATGGCTAAGAAGTGGAAGCGCCAGGATCTGAGTCCCTCAAAAATTGTCAGTCTCCATGAAACAGATTTCCCTGTTTAGATTCAAGTCATGATAGCACAAGAGCTTAAATTTGTACGGCCTTTAAGATTTGGGAAGGGCAAGTCATATTTAATTTTCACTACCATTCTTGACTTCGTTCTTTCTATCTCCTTTCTACAAAGAAGCTAGGATTCAGAGAGGTAGAACCACTCATTTAGGGTCACACTGGGAGAGCATGTTGGGGCTTGAGTCCCCAGCTTCGGACTACAGCCTTATATCGTTACACACTTATTGGTCAGCTCAGCTATCCAAACTGTTAGTAAAGTCTGTCCTCCCTCTATGAGGGATTATTTTCTTTCTAGAATGGCCAAAGCTAAGCATTAATGTTGCATTGGGCTTGGTCTCAAAACAGGAGCCTACAGGCAGTCTTGTCCATAGGAGGCAATACCAGATCAAGACCAGAGAGACCAGTCTCTTGGGTAATTTTCCAGGAGAAGAGGCTGGCAATTCTTCACAGCAGAGGGCCTTTGGGATCGGCGCTCATCCTGCCTTTGATGGGCCTAACACAGAGTGTTTTCAGCAAGGCCCTTTGAAGCCTATTTCCAGGGGTCAACACACTATTTTCCTGGTAATCCTTTGGAAATTCTTCATGAACTGGGAGGACGTTGGGGATTTGACCATCTGGTTATGTTAGGAGCCATCTGTGCTTGCAAAGTAACTACTGCCTACACTTCTCTTTGAAAATAACTTATCTTAGGGGTGCAAGTAGAGAATTTCATCTATATTATTAAAATCACTCTGGAAAGGGAAATTTGTTAATCATTTATCAGTTGGAGGCAAATCACTTACTATTTAATACTATTCAAAGGAAAGTGTTTAAGCATATTTTCCACTCCCACCCCCCTCATTGATTGTTAAGCTGGTTCTGAAGCAGTTCCAAAGTTTGTGACAAGTTTTTCCACTAGGCTTGAGTCCGTATGAGTCCCTGAGGATCAATAGCTTCTCATCAAAATGGTGAGTTTTGGCAGGGCATTTGGACTTTCTGTAATTTAGTACCCACATGGGGCAAGGCAACCTATTCCATGGAAAGAGCAGTCAGGGTCAAGAGAAGGGAATGCAGCTGGTAGAGCTAATTGCAAGTGTGGGATCTCAGAGCAGAACATTGGGGTCTTACATTTCTGTCCCTCCTTAGCTTCTTAGAAGTTTGCTGAATAGGACTCTGGTGCTCCCATTTGAGCCCTAATCTCTGGTAGTTGTTGGATGATTTATTTGTTCATTCAGCAAATGTTATTGAGAGCCAACTCATGTCAGAAACTGTTCTGGACATTGAGAATACAGGTACACAAGATTGATTAGCTCTAGTCTCAGTCATCAGGGAAATGAATATGTAATTTCACCCTAGACAATAGTAGGAGGGAAGAAAGACATGTGATGTAATAGGGAGTGACTAGTGGCAGGAATGAGCTGAGAGCACTGGAGAGTTTCTCAGGCTGAGTTCCTCAGAAATTGCAGCTGAGAGAGAGGTGCATGAGCTGCCTCTTTATGAAGGAGATCAATCCTGTGAAGGTGGAGTGAGCGGAAGGAGAAGATGCAGGAAATATAGAGGCAGAGTCCTGGGGGAGAAACCTCTAAGGATTCACTTATCCATTTCTATCATCCATAATTTAAATCTAAAGACATCTAACTCCTGTGCTCCCAGGTTTTGCACACAAATAGATGCCTCTACTGAGATCTTAAGGGGAATGCAATGAGGTGTCACTGACCTGTGGCTGACTGGACCTGTACCATGTGTACAGGCCTGGCCATAGGAGCAGCGGCCTGGCCATAGGAACAGCAGCCTGGATGAGCACGTCCAAGGCCCAAGTGAGTCTGTAGCGCAGCATGATCAATGCATGCAATTCATGCCTTGCACCGTCTCCATTACATTTGGCTCCCATAGTACCATCAGGGGAGTCCAGTTTTATAAAAACAAGAAGTCTTCACTTCTTTCCTGAAAGGAAAGGTAGCAACTAATCAGTTGCCTTGTTCTTGGTTGGCCGCGATCGCTACATGACCCATTTCCTGCTTTCACTCGGCAAAGAAGCTTCAAAAGATACTCAGGGAATCAATCCTTCAGGACCTGGGAAAACTTGTTCCTTCCTCTGTTATATGATAGCAAGTCTCACCCCTCATGGCAACCAGAGCCAATCACTCCTGGCAGCTTGGTAAGGTGTTTACTTTCTTGTTCTGTAGACATAAGTGACCAGGTGGTAGCCACAGACCAGCTCCAGGGCACACTTGTGATTCCTTCTGGCAGAAGAATTCTTTGGGAATTATGATGTCTAATTCCATTGAGCCTAAAGAGGGGAGATGTAGAGCTTGAAGTCCTCATGTGGATTGCTGTTTTGGCCCATGAGCATGTGCTCCACTGCCTTCTTGAGTGTGGCACCCTACCATGTGGGTGGTGTCCCCAGCATGGCCTCTTACCCGAGCTTTTACAGGTTACTGGACAGTTTGGTCAGATCTGCTGTATCTGGGCACTACAGCTGGATATGATCAGTGCATCCAAGGGTCATCTGTCCATGTTTATCCCTCTTTTGCCATAAAATGTGTCCCTTGGGCTGTTTGTAGCACTGTATGGGCATACCATGTTGGAACATACACACCCTAAGTCTTCATATTGTAGTGCTGGCTGAGGCTCTGTGTGCCAGGAAGCAAACCATATTTAAATGTGTATAATGAGGGCAACCCCAGTGGCCCAGCAGTTTAGCACTGCCTTCAGCCTAGAGCGTGATCCTGGAGACCCAGGATGGAGTCCCACGTTAGGCTCCCTGCATAGAACCTGCCTCTGCCTGCCTCTGCCTCTCTCTGTCTCTCTCTCTCTGTTTTTCATGATTAAATAAATAAAATCTTTTAAAAAATAGATTTAAAAAATATGTATAATGACAAGTGCGTATTGATTCCAGTATGGGCACATTGCTAAGCATTTCAGGGTGGAAAGTGTCCATGAGCTGACTGGTCTGATCAAATAATGGTGCTCAGCGCCAGTCTCTGCTTTTGGCAGGTTGGGAAGTTGATAGCAACAGTACCCTATCTTGGATTTGGTGAGAGAGAAAGCAAGCCCATGACCTTAGCCCTTGTATAACTGACTCTATCCCTGCTACCACACATGCTTTTGTGGATGGAGAACTATGGTGCAGTAATGAGGTGGCCAAGGAGAAATGCTTGATGGATCATCTGATCCACCTAGGTGTTGGGAGCCACCTGGAGAAAGATCCTCTCTGGTGGGCACTCATGGGAGACCTTAAGCATTTGTCTGCTTCCTGACTGTTCCCACTGTTTCATCAATTTGCTAACTTCCCCAGCCCTTCCTGTACTTGAACCGTGAACTTGGCCTCCTCCATATCTCTCACTAGCCATGACATTAGTTACCGCCCAGGACTCTGCATTTCCATAGCTCAGCCCAATTCTCTCTATATGAAATAGAGAACAAAGTGAACCTTTATCAATATTGTTCTTCATAGGATTCCCCTCTAGCACTGTTCTTTTGAGCCACCACTGAGAGAGGTAGTAGTGAGGCAGAGACCATCTTCTGCTGACACCAACATATTATGTCATGACATCTGTGAATTGGGTTATAATTTTTTTCCATCTCTATCAGGTAAGCACTGGGAATGTTCCCCAAATAAGTGTCTTTTTAGGCAGAGAAGTGGATGTCATGGACATCTTGCAAAAGAAGTGGATGTAAAGAAGAAGTGGATGTCAGGGACATCTAGACTACCTGTTAACAAGATGTACTCATTATCCCTCGACCCACATGGAGCTTTTCCTAATATAACAGTTTCATCAAATACTGGATTGCTATGCCCACATGACTATATGGCTCAGTGGATTTGAAAAAAAAAAAAAAGTTTATGGTGGGTAGCCAGTCATACAATCCCTGGGAGATCAGTTTCTTTTGGGTTTCTCTCATCCTCTCTTCAGTGGCATGTCAAGACATCAAGACAGATCCAATATTTCATCCTCTTTTATTATAGGTCAATATTGTGTCCAGATTTCAAGGAGCCATCCCAGCAGTGCAGGAAGATCAGCTCCAGGGCTTATCCCCAGAACTTTGAATTCCAAGTCATGAATGATACACTGAATATCACTACATTCTCCCCAACAAGATTTATATTCTGACTATGCCACAAAAGTCCACGAGCCTCACTTTCTCCTCAATATATGTTTTCCTGGTGGCTAAAATTCCTTTTTCATTTGAGCTGCCTTCTCCAGAAGAGGGTTGTGTTGAGACTTGACTTGTTTTCAACCTGGAGGCCATGTAGGGCAGTGTATTAATTGCCCCTCTCCTGCATAACAAACTGTCTCCAACAGTTGGGGTCTTAAAGTAATAAGCACTGATGTTCTTGTTGTTCCTTGAGTCAGGGATCAAGGCAAACTTAGCTGGGTGACTCTGACTTGGGTTATCTCCAAGTGCAGTTTAGGTCTTGTTTGGTGCGGTAGCTTCAGGTGAGGGCTCAGCATGGGGAGGGTCCTATCACTTAGATGGCTATTTGCTTGATTCAGCTCTTCCCTGGTTGTTGGACTGAGGATCTTGTTTCCTTGCTAGAAGTCTTATGGTGCCCTGCCTCAGTGACTTGTCAGGCATACTTCTCCACAGGGCACCTCACAACGTGGCATTTGGCCTTCCTTGGAGCGAGCAGTTGCATGACAGAGGGAAACCCAACATGAGAGGCGTGATCTCTTTTTAGCCCTTGTGTGGCTTTTGCCATATTCTATTCCTTAGATACCATCACTTGTTCTGGCCCACACCCAACAAAAGGGTATTACACGAGAGTAAGAAGGCCAGGAGTTGAAGGTTGACGGCTATCTTAGGGACATTCGGTAATATGTGATTCTTTCAGCCCATCCTGAGCACGTGAGCTTTAAAGCATCAGTGGTTGTAACAGTTCAACAGTGAACGTAGAGTTTAATCCTTTGAGATTCAACTTTTAATAGCTCAACTGAAAGTGTTTATAAACTATTAGTTGGTCTACTTGTGTCTGCTAGAGAATAAACCAATATTCGGTGTTTGTCCTGGCATTTTCCTAGGTGCTTATTTAAGTCACACAGTCAATGACTTAATGATGAAGGCCACATTATGAATTTAATGGGTCCTGGGTGCTTTTGCTTTGTTAGACCACTACTACACACACACACACACACACACACACACACACACTACACATATAAATATATACATATGTACATTGGTATAGACATAACATTGTCTTACAATGACATTGGTGTAATGACAAATATAATTCAGGTTGGATTATATCCCTTTCTTTTTCCTTCTGATTTAAAAAGACACCAAAACATAAAACATTTTCATGGGCTCTTAAAGGTGTCATAAGTCCTGCATGAGGTAGATTAGATTTATCATCCCTGGAGCAAAGGGTGTGCAGGAGAGAAGAACATAAAGTCTGGGCTGAGCTGCCTAGGTTGAATTCAACAGCTCTGCCATTTCCGACCCAAATACACAAAAGCGAGTAACTTGGGTGTGTTCACTTTCCTTGTCCATAATGCATGGATCATCATCTTACCTACCCCACTGCATTGTTGTAAGAAACTGAAAGGATTTTTACTTGTGTAAAAGGCAATGTAACTTCATCAATATCTGGTTTACATCTTTCTGGGCAAATGGAATGACTGTAGTGCCCCACCATTTGGAGTTAGGCACAGCCACATGAATTCATCTGGCTAAGGAGATGAATTCTACTAATAAGTGGAAGTGATGGGTATTAATTTTGGGTGAAACTGCATAATTATTGGTCTTACCTTTCTGCCTTGCTCTTTATCTTCCACAAGGTTGAAGTAAAAGGAGTTAAGATGTTGTCCTATGCATGTAACATGGGAACATAGCATGAGTGAAAAGGAAGCTCTGTTTTTTTTAATATTTTATTTGTTTTTCTGGGGGGGGGAGAAAGAGAGAAAGAGAGAGAGAGAGTGCACAAGCAGGGGGAGGGGCAAAGGGAGAGGGAGAGGGACAAGCAGACTTCATGCTGAGTAGGGCCTGATGCAGGGTTTGATCCCACAACCCTGAGATCATGACCTGAACCTAAACCAAGAGCCCAATGCTCAACTGACTGAGTCGCCCAGGTGATCTGAAAAGTAAGCTCTGTTGTATTTAATGGCTAAGTTATTAGGGCTGATTGTTACAGCAGGATAATGGATCCTATACTGCCTCGTGCAATATGAAAATATGAAGGGCTGGACCTGTGACATCAACACTCAGTAGACATTTTATATATTAGGACACAGGATCCTACAACATTTGAATAACTTTCTTTGGAGTCTGATCATTTGGATTCTATGATCTACCTATACCATGGTAGACAAGTCACACCATATATACCTCTTTTTCCTTATCTGTAACATTAGGTTAATAATAGTACACATTCAATAGCTTAATGGGAATTTTTAGTATGAAAATAATATAAAATACACAGTGTGGACAATAAGCATTCCTTTTTTCACTGTTTAACTATTACTCGATAGAAAACATTACTTACTGTACTTATTGTACTTACCTGCACAGTAAGTACACAATTATCGGGATTAAAGTCAGGCCGAGATTCTTAGAAAATATTTATCCTATGGGAAGAGAGATGCCAGTGAAAATATTAAAGTACTATGCTGTGAAAAAGACCCAGACAAAATAATTTTCATTAGAAATATATAACAAAATGCTCTAAATTTAAGTGGGATTACAATGATACAATGTTTAACCTAGAAATTGAAAGACTAGGATGTGTTGGATTTGAGTAAATAATGGGGAAAGACAGTAAGAATATTTAGGACAGAAAGAGGATCAGTTGAGAACCAGATAAGATTCTAGTACTTACAGTTTTGTAGGAATCATATAAGACAAGAGATTCAAGTGGAGAAGCAGACTGGTGTCTGAGCATTGAGGTCCTTGTGGGGAAATGACCCACACAGGAACTTCTGTTTTCCTGTGTGCACCTCCCCTCAGGTGAGCAAGGTGCTCTGTCCAAATGGGAGATCTGTGGGTACACTGTTCTAAAATCAAGGGAGTCTTTTGCAGATTTGGCTTCTCTTTAGTCTGGGGAGAGGAATAGGGATGGCAACCAGGTTGGTGTGAGAACCCAATGCTTGCTGAGCTCAGGAGTGATGCACATTCTCATTGCATCTTTGTGATTAAGTGTCATCCGTGGCTCAGGTCCTCTGCCTCCCTCAACCTCACTATTTCCAAAGTGCATGCATGAGGGCCCCTAGCCCAGCCTCTCTCCATTTTAGTCTTGATAGCCTGTAAGGATCACTTAGAGATCAGGTCTGATTCATTTGTTTCTACAAATCCAATTATTAGCTCAGCTGAGTATTCAATATATATTTGCTGAAAGAATCCCTGAGTGGCTAATTCTTGCTATATTACACTCTGCAGGTTTATTATATAAGGAACACTTCTGATAGTTTGTGATACTGTCACTTCCTCTCTTCAAGTCATTGGTGGCTCCCTATTATCTGTTGAATTTAGTTGCAACTCCTTTCTCTGATCTGCTGCACTGTTCTCATTTTGACCCCAATTACCGTATCCCGACCCTCCCAACCCAAGGCTGCATGAGCCTCATTCTCACTAACCCATCTAGGAGGTAACGGATGTCACTTAAGGATTTGGGAGGGGTGTTGCAATCACAATGGTTAACACTTATTTGGGCATTTGTAATGTACTGGATAAAGGGGTTGAGAATATGGGTAACTTGCTCAGTAATCAATTTGGGTAGTAATAGGCGGAGACAGGTATAAACCTGAGCGATGCGGCTCCAGTTCCTAGCCTCAGCTGTTACACCCAAATGAACTTCGTATTCATTTTGACAATGGTAATAAAGCTTGAAATTTAGTGTGGATACTTATAAATTATTATTATTATTATTTATTTTTATACTCATTCATTTTTTTTTAAGATTTTTTTATTTATTTGAGAGAGAGAACGGACATGCCTGAGGGAAGCAGCAGAGGGAGAGAATCTCAAACAGACTCTCTGCTGAATGTGAAGCCCCAGCCTGGGCTCAATCTCACACCCTTGAGACCATGATCCGAGCTGAGACCAAGAGTTGGACGCTTACCTGACTGAGCCACCAGGTGCCCCAATATAATACTTCTATATTTTTTTATGCACATTCAGGCCACTAGGATATAGACTCGATTCCTCTGGTTATAGATGTTCTCAGTTCTGTGCTCTGGAGTCCACATTCCCATGTAAGTCATCAAAGTCATCTAAGTCATGGCTGCTTTTATACATCCCAGTTTCTCTTCCTCTGATTCCCCTCATGTACTCTTATGTTGAGGCAAACCAAGCAAATATACTGTTACTACTCCAGCTCTCTCCCCTCCCCTCTTCTTCTCTCCACATGGCACAACTTTCTCAACCCCTTAGGGCCACCTTCAGTGTTAACTCCCCTAAGCAGCCCTTGAATTCCACTGGAATACTTGTATATTCTCTGAATTCATCTATGTATAGATTGTATATGTATCTTCTAAATTAATTCTTCCACATTCTCTGTTTTATTTATTCAAATGCATAAATAAATATCCCATATTAGGCTGTACACTATCTAATGTAAGGGACAATATAGACAAAGAGCGTAAGTACTCCAAACTGCATAATGGATATTATTATAATAATATTATTATTATTAACTGCATAATGCATATTAAATTTAAGAGATTTAGACCCTCCTGTAATGTCTTCACATTTCACTGTGGCCCTCCTGTCTATTCGCAGGAAGCTTCTCATTGGAGTTGTCTATAAATTCTCAATTCCTATTGCTTCTTCTACTTATTAAAATGTCTCCCATTCATCCTAGAATATTTTCCAAATATTCTAAAATTTCCAAAATTGTCCAAATTTCAGTGGCTTTTACTTTACTAGGCCGATGACCATTTCTTTCCAAAGTTTACTCCATCTTTTACCAGCATTGGAAGCAGGTGCCCACTTCCTTCATCTTGCAATACAGTCTGGATTTGGCTTCTGAAATTCTACATTCTCTTTTTTGGTTTACTCTCAGCCAGATTAGATGTCCTGTGCTCTCTGCCTCCCCTGAGGTCAAAATGAAATGTTGGAAGTTCCCAGGGATCAGTTGGAAATCCATTTCTCTGGCATAACCACATTCTTTTTCTTTTTTTTTTTTTTCTAAGTTGATTTGGTCCAATCCATGATACCAATTAAGGAAGATGAAGAACTACATTATTTCAATTACATGTAAGCACACTCCATCATTGGATCCTTCCTAAGGCTTGAGTTACAATCTCTGTTTTATCCTGAGAATGGTGAATTATTCAAAAAGTCATGCACTCTCTAATTCAGAGGTTAAAGTTCCTCTTTGAGGCAGACCTCAATAGATCTAACTAGATAAATAAATGGCATGTGATACTTGCCTCTCTGAGCTATACCAACAGAGCATAAATTATTTGTTCTGGTGGGTTTCTCTAAGACTGCTTCCCCTATAAATGGTTTGAGAATTCCCTCCTTCAACAGTCCATCTCCTTGAAGGAGCTCCACAGGTAGCACATCCTAAAAAAAAAAAAAAAAAAAAAAAAATCTGATTCAGGCACATAGCTGGACTTTCTAAATCATGCAAATTGAATAAAATGCTCATTACATTTATGACATTTTCACAACTTCTAAAAGATATGTGACTTCCTGTGCAGAGATGATTATACTTTTTATCCTTTTCAGGAATATAATTGTCAGTTTACCTAGAACTTGGGTTTATGAAGCAGATTATCATTGCAATTTTAAAGCTAACTATTAACATGTGTTTAGCAGAGACTATTATGTTTTACAATATTAAGCAAAATAAGTAGATTCGTAATTGCAAATTGAGCTAACCTTTAAGGAGTTATTAAGTTTTAATAAAAAGATCTATGGTTATGTATGGCTGAATAATTTTTTGAATAATTGAATAAAACAAATATATTTTATATGTTTTAAATTACAAATTTAATCAATTATTTTAAACATATTCCACCTCAAAAGTCTTCAATGACTTCATGATGATTTTTTTCCCGTAGATTAGAGAGAAATCATTTAGAGGAAAGTCACAGAATGGTTTTTCAAGGTCGAAAAAAAGTAAAAGAATATCAGATGTCCTTCATTTCAACCAGAAACATTCATCTGGTATTTGTGGGTTCAGTGTACAATCTAGATGCTGCCTATCACCTATGAGTGGAGCTGTCAGTGCCAAGGGAGGAGGGTCGTCTATGTGCTTTGCTCAGTTAATAACTTAAGGGAAGTTTGTTTGTTTGTTTGTTTATTTATTTATTTATTTATTTATTTATTTTTGGGAACCCCATTTAAAGTGAATCCTGGAATGTAACAGTATATATACAGAACTTACTGGTTACTGTTAATATAGATTTCAGTTGTGACTTGGAGCCATTCTGGAAAAGTGTTGCAATTTGGAATTAGGTTGGTGGTTTGGATCTTAGGTCCACACTGATGTTTTAATCTTTTTCAAAATTTTAAATTCTTTGTAAGCTAGAATTTTCTCTATTAAGAAACAGACACGATGTAGTACCACCAGTGTGACCCCAATATCATGTGAGTGCAGGACAAGAGCCTGATAGGAAAAGAAAATCATTCTCCAAGACCTTGCTCTGTATCATGATGATAGTTAAAGAAAACTTCCCAAATCAGAAATGAGCAGAGCAGATAGAAGAATGGACTCAAAGTCATAAAAGTTCTGAAGTATACCAGCTAATTCATGCTGCCTTGAGCATGTTTTACTCTCTGCAAAAGGAAGAAAGAGAATAGATTACTGTTTCTCAACCTCTTTTCACTTGAATACCTGAGATCATAAAGAATGAATGGCTGATGAAAGATGTACTACTAAATTATCCAATGCAAACTTAGATTTCTTTGAAATGTCCTGATTAACTACTAATGGGAATTTTGCTTTCTACTTCATAATATATACATGTTTTTTCTTAATGTGAAATGATTCTTTAATTACTTGCAAACTAAATGACTTGACTTCCTTCTTTCCTCAAAGCTTTGGGGAAAACTGATATGTCACAGAGTTTTTTCTTGTAGCTTTTCAGATACCTCTCCCCCCCGTCCCACCAGCTGTGCAACCATGTGCCCACAGGATTGATAGTTCCAAATTTGAGAAGCACTCTGTGGGACGACTTCTAAGTTTCCTCCCAGCCCTAAATTCTATTCAATTAATGAGCAGAGAAAACATTAAAATGAGACCCATTGTAAGATTAATCTATTAAAGGAAAGGTATAATTAAAAGAATTGCTTAAGCTGGAAAAGAATGTGGATAGGGAGTAATTAACATCAACAAATTACATCCTCTCAGATGGTCCAACGGAGGGATACTCTTACAGGAAGTCTGATTATAATAGATATGACCTGATGAAGTAAAACATGATCGTGGGCTTTGTTTTGCTGTTTTTTGGTTTATTTTGGTTTTTGCTAATAAATCCTGAGTAGAGAGATAATCTTGAAGGCAATATACAAGCCAACTTACAACAAATTCCAACAGAAAGGAAATAAAAATGACCGAACAAGGTACATATTTTGAACTAATTCTGTATCTTCTTTATGAATAAAGCAAAGCTAGTTGTTGGATGAAACTAATGCATTTGTCAAGGGGCATCAACTCTGTCTTCTGTACAAATTTCTATTTCACTAACAATGAGGTAAGAAATAGACTTAGTCCTGTGTTATCTGCTAATGAGACATGGATGTGATGATGTCCATGGGTACTTTTTCTGGTTTTGAAGATAAACCAAAAGGCAGTAGGTTACAGTGACAGCCTATGATGGAGAATACATAGTATGTGCAGAAACCTTTTTCTAGCCAGAATTATTTTCCTTGAAGGAGGAATGAGGTTCCTTAAAAAAGAAAGACTATGGGTTGAAATTTGAAGAGATTTTTTAGAAGGTAATCACATACTAAACTAGTTAGATAAGCTCCTTCCAAGAAAAGGGAAGAATGTGTAAATATACAAGAAATGTTTCTCAAAAATACTGGAAGCATGTTATAGGTGATGAAGTCCAACTATTTAAATATGACTGGTATAAGGCACATGTGGGGAAATAGTAAAGATGGGGCCAGAAAGATAGTAAAGGGCTGAAACAGTCTCTTGCGGACCTACTAATTATATGATTTCATCCTTAAGTCAATAATAGAGAGAAATTGAGTCATTAAAAAATGAAAGTAATATTCTGATATTTATCTTTCTTTTTATTTTTATTTTTTTGATATTTATCTTTAGAAAGATCACTTGGGAAACACAAAAGATATTCTTTGAGAACGGAGGAAGGGCTTAGAGACCAATTGGAAGACACTTTCAATGTCTACACAAGAAAAAAGGGCCAGAATATATCTTGAAAAAACGTGGACCAACTTCAGGGTTCTGTGGAGTTGAACCAACAAACTTGGTGACTAGCTCAATATGGGGGATGATGTCAAGAAAAGTTAACCTCATGTGGCAATTGTATCTGACTTGTTCGCTCTTATAGCCATAAATTCAAATAGCTTTTGATTCATGATAGATACTTAATAAATATGTATTAATTAAGTTAAAGAATAAGTATGTAATGGTTTGTGTAACTTTTGATATTACAGAGGGTATATGGGTGAGAAAAGATGCCATGTGACATGTGAGATAAAGAGTTATAGATTATCCCGAAGAAGCTGTTCAAGAATCAGGTAGAAATAATGATCAGAGAATTCAAATGGTGTAGTGAGCTATATTAGACACACACTAAAAGCAGATAACAATAAATTCTGAAAAAAAAAGTATTTTTAAAAATCCAGCCATTTGTAAGTACTAGAAAGCAATCTGAAGCAAAAAGAACATGGAGATGACTTGACAATCGCACATAGGAAGTGATATTTTTTCCAGAAGAGACTTTTGAGGAAGGACAGAGTTGAGAAACCAGAGCTCAAGTAGAAAGCCACAGTCATTATGGCTTGATATGCATAAGGGAGGAGATTGGAGCTATTAGAGGAGCTGAAAATTGAAGATTTGAATCTCCAAAAGGGGGGAATTAAAAAGAAAGATTCCACAAATTATATATATTATATATAGTCTTCTCATAAGTTACATTAACCACTGAGCTGTGAACTTGGAGAAGACCTCACGGAGCTCATTGGTTAGCTAGAGTGGGAAAGCTGACTGGAGCAAATACATTGGCTGCTGCCATCACAAGAGAGAAAGAGTTTGGAATTTGAATTCTAACAGATTAGAAGAGTTCGGTAAGCACCCCGGGCTCTCCATTAAAATAGGCTCATTATCACCAAATGCGAATTCAAACCTACACAATTCCAAAGTGCTAATTTCCAAAAAACAGTACTTTACCTGCCTATAAACTACACTCTCAAAGGAAGACAACACAACTGAGAATCTCTATAACATACCCAATGAATCATACACAGTGATGAGTATCTAACACCAAATTACTAAATTCAAAAGACACATGAATATATAACCTATGCTTAAAAGAAACAGTAACAGGAGATGATCCTATGATGACTCTAGCTTTAGAGTTCACAGTTTAGAGTTTTATTGTTTTCAATTAAAAAAATCATTTTTAACAGTTGAGAGTTTTAAAGCAGCTATTATAAATGTAATCAAAAATTTAAAATAAAAGGTAATCATAACGAGGGAAGATGTAGCCTTAGCAAAGAAATGGAAACTATGCAAAACTTGGGAAATATAGAAGTAAAAGCTATAATATCTAAAATGAAAAATATCTCTAATGGAATTAGACATTGGAAAGGAAATAACTAAAAAAAATTATTAGTAAATAAATAAATTAGTAATGGATTATATAATCTGAAATAGAATAAATGGAAATACATTAACAGAGTCAGCAACTTCATAAAACAATATCAAGCACATTTTTGGAGTACCAGAAGAAGAGAAGAAAAAAAAAGTGATTAAGAAAGAAAATGAAGAAAAAAAAAAAAAAAGAAAGAAAGAAAGAAAATGAAGAAATCAGGTCAAAGTCCTCCCAATTTGGTCAAAAACATTTACTTCTAGATCCAAAAAGCTCTTCAAACCCCATGCATTGGGAAAAATCACCACCACCAACACCACCAAAAGCTCATCATGACAATGAAGGAATCTTGAAAGAAACAGGAGAAAAAAAAAAATCATGTGATAGAGGGTTGTAATGATTAAATAAGAGCTTACTTTCTGGGGTGCCTGGGTGGCTCAGCGGTTGACTGTCTGCCTTTGTCTCAGGTCTTGGTCCTAGAGTCCAGGGATTGAGTCCTGCATAGGGCTCCCTGGGGAAAGCCTGCTTCTCCCTCTGCCTATGTCTCTGACTCTTTCTGTGTCACTCATGAATAAGTAGATAAAATCTTAAAAAAAAAAAAAAAAAAAGCTTACTTTCCAACAAAATCACTGGAGATCAGAATATTAAGGAAAGACAGCTTTATAGCATTGAGAAAATATGAATTGTCAAGCATGAGTTATATATACAGTGGAAATATTCAAACTAAGAGCAAAATAAAGATATTTTCAGATCAATGAAAGCTGATAAAATTCATTACCAACAGAATCTCATGAGAAGAGATATTTAAAGAACTATTTAAATTGAAGGAGTGAGACATCACATAGAAACTGCAAACTCAGTTCTATAAGGAGTGCAAAGTATTTCAAATGTTAGTAAGTAAAAAGGCATTTTAAAAATCTCTTCTTATTTTTTTAAAAAACAGTTAATTGGTGCACCTGGAAATTATGGCATCATGCTGTGGAGTTTTTAAGTATATGAATGTAATATATATAAAACTATAATATTAAAAAGGATTGGTGTATTTTCAGTTATTTTGTTGCAAGGTTCTTATATATTGCATGCAGTAGTACAATATTAACTCAGAGTAGGTCATGATAAATTAAAGATGCATAATTTAATCCCTAGACAACCACAAAAAGTACAAAAGAATGTATAACTAAAAGTCTTTAGAATAATATTAAATGAAATATTAGAAGTATATGGTTTACCCAAAATAGGCCATAAATAGAAAACAAATAGCAAAATGGCAAACTCTCACACAACCATTTCAATAGTTACATTAAATATAAATGAGATAAAGGTCAAAATAAAAAACAGATATTTTCAGATGGTGCAAAAAAACCAGAAGACCTTATTCTTCCAAATAGTTTAAATATAAACACAGGAATAGTTTGAAAGTGAAAAGATGGAAAAGATATAACATATAAACAATTTGCACAAAATTGGTGTATCTATGTTAATATTAGACAAGGGAATTATATTAGTTTTATAATGTTATTATAATAAATCATCACAAATTTATTGATTTAAAATATTGAAAATTTATTATCTTAAAGTTCTATAGACTAACAGTCTAACAGGGTTCTCACTGGGTGAAAAAGTGTTGGTAAGGCCGTATTCCTGTCTGTAGTGTGTAGGGGAGAATTTTGTTTGTTTTAAAATTTTTATGTTATCTCATTATATTAAAATATCTTCTAAATGTTATCATATCTGTATTTAATGTCTTTTAAATTACAAAAGTAAGATGTAATCACCTTTTTCCCCGTAAAGTACAGCAAAACAAAATTATAAAATTACATGTCTGCTCACATGTCTTAACTTTTTGGTATTCATTCACTCTATTATTTATTTACATACATACTTATTTATTATTTTAGCAGATTAGGTGAGACTATTTCTCCTTCCTTTCTCAGTTCCTTGAATTTGCCTTCATTTGCTGAGTAATCTGTCTCCATCTTCCGGGCCTGCAACTTTGCATTCCTATGATCCTTATACCTTGGGCACAACTCCTTCAGCATCTTCTCAGATAGTTTCTCTGATTTTAAGGACTCATGTGATTAGACTGTGTCCACACTGATATTTCAGGGAAATATCTCTACCACAAGCTCCTTAACCTAATTCCATCTGCAGAGGACCTTTGCCGTTTCACATAGTCATAGATTCTGGGAATTAAGGCTTGCATATTTCAGGAACCATTATTCTGCCTACCATAGTAATATCAAAGGTCCATTAAAGATTGAATATTAAAGATCAATATTAAAGATCAATAAAATATTAAAGATCAGTTAAAGATCAATAGGAACACAGAACCATTGTAACCATCATCTGATAACAGAGGAAGATGAAGCATAAACTAAGTGAATTGGTAAGAGAAATAGACAATTTAACATATACAGTTAGAAGCTCTAATATTCCTTTCTCAATGATTGATAGAACAAGACAAAAATCCTTAAGATTATAAAAGATATGAGAAGACTATCAACAACTCTGATCTAATTGATATTTATAGAACACTACACACAATAAGTGCAGAATTCATGTTTTCCTTAAGGGCACATCACCAAATTCACCAAATTAAACCATATTCTCTATCCCAAAAGAAGTCTCAATAAAATTCAAGTTTGAAATCTTAGAGAATATATTTTCTGGCTTTAAAGGAAATTATTTGAAATTCATAATAAAATATGGCATTTATAAAATGCCCAAATATTTGGGAATTGATAAACTTCTAAAATAATGCATTTTTTTCAAAGAAGAAATGGTAAAAGAAATCAGAAATTACTTTTAATCAAGTGATGATTGAATTATAGCATATAGAGGATTATGGAATGCAGCTAAGTCAGTGCTTAAGGACATGTATATTTTTAAATGTTTATTACAAGGGGTGAAATATTGAAATAAATTAAATTCTCACCTTATAAACTAAGGAAATATGAAAGATGAATAATGAAAGTATAAAAATATAGGGAATAAGGAGCAGAAATTAATTATAACACAGAAAAACAAATATAGATTATTAACAAAATCCAAAGTAGATCCTGTGACAACATAAGTAAAATTCAAATCCCTTAATAATGCAGCTCAGAAAACCATTATAATAAACACAAAGTATCAAAACCAAGAGTAAAAGGCTGGATATATGTTCATATCATAGAGATGATAAGAGGAAACATAGGGAGTATAAAGAAAAACTTAATGCCAACAAATGAGATAATTTAAACACTACTGGCAAATTATTTAAAAATAAAACTTAAAAAAAATAAAAACTTAAAAAATGGATAAAATAGATGAATAAAATAAAATATGAATATTTGTATACTTTTTAAAAGTAATTGATTTCATAATCAAAGACCATCTCTTAAAAAAAAACCAAAAATCCAGACCCAGGTAGTTTCACTGGTAAATTCTCTCAAATATTTAGAAAGAAAGAAAGAAATATTAAATAAATATTTATTAAATAAATATTAGGGATCCCTGGGTGGCGCAGCGGTTTGGCGCCTGCCTTTGGCCCAGGGCGCGATCCCGAAGACCCGGGATCGAGTCCCACATCAGGCTCCCGGTGCATGGAGCCTGCTTCTCCCTCTGCCTATGTCTCTGCCTCTCTCTCTCTCTCTCTCTCTCTGTGACTATCATAAATAAATAAAAAATTAAAAAAAAAATAAATATTAGATAAATAAATAAATAAATATCTAGAAAGAAAGAAATAATACCAATCTTATGCCAACTTTTTTCAGCAAGTAGAGGAAGATGGAAAATTCACAACTTGTTTTATTTGACCAGAATATCCCTGAGCAGCACAACCTGAAAAAAAGCATAAGAGAGGGAAGTTATAGACCAATATGTCTCATGAACCTAGATACAGTAAATACTCAAGGAAATATTAGCAAATCAAATGCAATTAAATATAAAAGTTACTATTTCACGACTCAGAGGAAAATAAAGCATATACCTACAGAAAAATCTTGTATAGGAATGTTCATGGCAGCTTAATACATGATAGCCCCAAACTAGAAAAAGCCCAGTGCCTATCAATAGGAGAATGGATATAAAATTGCTGGTATGCTTATAAAATTGAATGCATCTCAGCAGTAGAAATTATGGACTATAAGAACACAACACCATGAAGGATTCTCTAAAGCGCTATATTGAAAAAAGAAAAATAGGCCAAGAGAGTCTCAACCATATTAATCAATTTTGTGTGAATATCTAGAACAATCAAATCCAGTCAGTGGTCATAGAAAGAAGAACAATGTTTGCCTCTAAAGAAGAGGTTGGTGGGGCACCTGGATGGCCAGTGGAGTGTCTGACTCTTGTTTCTGGCTCAGATTGTGATCTTGAGGTCTTGAGATTGAGCTTCACATTGGTTCCAAAATCAGTAAAGAATCTGCTTGAGATTTTCTCCCTCTGCCCCTCCACCTGTTCTATAAATAAATAAATAAATAAATAAATCTTAAAAAAAAGAAGAGGTTGGTATGAAGGAACTTTCTACTTCGTAAAGCCTTTAATATATTTATTGATGATTATATATATATATATACACACACATGTATATCAATGTATATGAGTGTATATATACAAATATATATATATATACTTAACTCATCAAATTTTGCACTTAGCATCTGTGCATTTCACTGTGTGTAAATTATACCCAAGGTAAAATTGTACAGATCTAGAACTCAGGAATGTGATCTCAGTTTGAAATTTGCAAACCTGTACGCACTTGTCAGAGTTGGATGCTTAACTTCACCCAGGAGGGGTATGCAGAGTAAGAGGACAGGATTGCTGGGGATGGCCCCTGGAGAACACAAACATTTAAGAATTGTAAGAGTGGCATCTTTATTAAGTCCCAATAGTTCATTTTTGCTTTTGTTTCCCTTGCCTTCATAGATGTATCTTGCAAGAAGTTGCTGTGGCCGAGTTCAAAAAGGGTGTTGCCTGTGTTCTCCTCTAGGATTTGATGGATTCTTGTCTCACATTTAGATCTTTCACCATTTTGAGTTTATCTTTGTGTCTGGTGTAAGAGATGTATCAGATAAAGGGGTAGTATCGAAGATCTATAAAGAACTTATTAAACTCAACAGCAAAGAAACAAACAGTCCAATCCTGAAATGGGCAAAAGACATGAACAGAAATCTCACAGAGGAAGGCCTAGACATGGCCAACAAGCACATGAGAAAATGCTCCACATCACTGGCCATCAGGGAAATACAAATCAGAACTACAATGAGATCCCCCCCTCACACCAGTGAGAACGGTGAAAATTAACAAGACAGGAAACTACAAATGTTGGAGAGGATGCGGAGAAAAGGGACCCCTCTGCACTGTTGGTGGGAATGTGAACTGGTGCAGCCACTCTGGAAAACTGTGTGGAGGTTCCTCAAAGCGTTAAAAATAGACCTGCCCTACGACCCAGCAATTGCACTGCTGGGGATTTACCCCAAAGATACAGATTCAGTGAAACGCCAGGACACCGATGTTTCTAGCAGCAATGTCCACAATAGCCAGACTGTGGAAGGAGCCTCGGTGTCCATCGAAAGATGAATGGATAAAGAAGCTGTGGTCTATGTATACAGTGGGATATTCCTCAGCCATTAGAAACGACAAATACCCACCATTTGCTTCGATGTGGATGGAACTGGAGGGTATTATGCTGAGTGAAGTAAGTCAGTCGGAGAAGAACACACATTATATGGTCTCATTCATTCGGGGAATATAAAAAATAGTGAAAGGGATTATAGAGGAATGAAGAGAAAATGAGCGGGAAATATCAGAGAGAGTGACAGCACATGAGAGACTCCTAACTCTGGGAAACGAACTAGGGGTGGTGGAAGGAGAGGAGGGCGGGGGGATGGGGTGACTGGGTGACGGGCACTGAGGGGGGCACTTGATGGGATGAGTGCTGGGTGTTATGCTATATGTTGGCAAATCAAACTCCAATAAAAAATATACAAAGAAAAAAGACTGGCATCTTTAAAAGAAATCAAGAACAAAAGTGCTAATGGAACACCTTGGTGGCTCAGCAGTTGAGAGTGTTACTTTAGCTCAGGGAGTGATCCCAGGGTCCTGGGATCAAGTCCTGCATCAGGCTTTCTGCATGGAGCCTCTTCTCCCTCTTTCTATGTCTCTGCCTCTATGTGTTTCTGATGAATAAATAAATAAAATCTTTTTAAAAAGTGCTAACTATAAAAGAAAGAAAATCATAAACTGGATCATATTAAAATTAAGAACTTCTTACCAGAAGACATCATTAACGGAATGGAAAAGAAACCCATATAAAGCGACAAGGTGAAGCAGATAGATGATAAAGAAAAGAAAAAGGAAAGGAAAGGAAAGGAAAGGAAAGGAAAGGAAAGGAAAGGAAAGGAAAGGAAAGGAAAGGAAAGGAAAGGAAAGAAAGGAAAGGAAAGGAAAGGAAAGGAAAGGAAAGGAAAGGAAAGGAAAGGAAAGGAAAAAGAATGAAAAGAAGAAAGAAAGAAAGAAAGAAAGAAAGAAAGAAAGAAAGAAAGAAAGAAAGAAAGAAGAAAGAAATAAAGAAATAAAGAAAAAAGAAAAAGAAAGAAAGAAAGAAAGAAAGAGAGAGAGAAAGAAAGAAAGAGAAAGAAGGAAAGAAAGAAAGAAGGAAAGAAAGAAAGAAAGAAAGAAAGAAAGAAAGAAAGAAAGAAGAAAGAAATAAAGAAATAAAGAAAAAAGAAAAAGAAAGAAAGAAAGAAAGAGAGAGAGAAAGAAAGAAAGAGAAAGAAGGAAAGAAAGAAAGAAAGAAAGAAAGAAAGAAAGAAAGAAGAAAGAAAGAAAGAAAGAAAGAAAGAAAGAAAGAAAGAAAGAAATGAAAGGGAGGAAGGAAGGAAGATCATAGATATAATAGGTAAATAGAATATTACAAAAAGATTGTATTTAGGACATATAAATACCTTCTAAAAATCAATAAAAAGTCCAAATAACCCAATGGGGAAAAACACTAGCACAGACATGTTCATAAGAGGTTTCTAAAAATCTCCAAAAAACACAAGAAGAGGCTCAATTTTATTAATTCTCAGGCAAGTGTAAAATATAACCACAATACAAAATCACTTCTCTCCATCGGAATGAACTAAAGGATAAATGATGAAAAATGCCAAGTGTTGGGGGGGCACATACTGCCGCCCATCCTCTCGCACACTTCAGGTGGGGTTGTCCATCGGCACACTTAGTGTTTACCGAATTTGAACACACAGCCCCCCAACTCCACCCCTGGGGAGACCTGAAATAGAAGGCTGTACGTATATTCCTGAAGAGGCTTGTGCTGGCACGTGTGCAGCGGCCCCGCTCAAGCTGGGGATGATGCTAGCGCCGCCACCACCGAGTGGGTAAGTAAATTGTGTCATGTTCACATTTGCATACTGTACAGCAATAATGAGAATCAACATTGAATCAAAACATGGATGAATCTCATAAACAAAATGTGGAGCAAGAGAAGGTCTGAGCAAAGGAAAAAGATGACATACTGTCGTTGCCTTGGGCAGATGGCGGTCCCCTGGGCAGATGGGAGAGGCGGGTGTTGGTCATGTTGTGTGTCTCCATCTGAGGACCTGTTACAGAGGCACATCCCTTCTCTGAGGACATTCGTCTAGCTCCACGCTTAAGAAGTGCCCCCTCCACGGTGCGCTGGTTAGACTCCTAGTGACCTGAAACGGAGAGACCGGAGGACAGATTGTGTGACTGTGTGACCTGAGAGCTAGCCAGGGAACTGACAGGAACATTTATTGTAGGCTCATCGTCAGGATTGTTGTTGTTTTTGCTTTTTGTTGTTGTTGTTGTTGTTGTTGTTTTTGAAAGGAGGTTGGGGAGCAGAGGGCGAGGGAGAGAGAATCTTAAGCAGACTCCAGGCCCAGCAGAGAGCCCACATGAGGCTGTATCTCATGACCCTGAGATCATGACCTGAGCCAAAGTCAAGAGTCAGATGCCCAACCCACGGAGCCACCCAGGCGCCCCTCATCTTCGGACATTCTGATTTGACTGCAAGGATGGGAGCAGCCGGCCAGGTTTGAGAACCACGGGTTTCCACGCATGGAGAGAAGACAACTGAGCATCTCTCCGTCCTCAGACACTTTGTTAGGTTCATCATCCAGAACATCGCGGAAGTGGGTATTTGGTTCTCATTTCTCATGCATGGCTCTTCCATCCTACACACATTCTCCTCATGTGTGGTTCTGCTGTGTACAGTGTCCCTCTCGCATCCTAACACGGGTGGGTCTTTGGGTCTCCACCAGAACAACAGCTTTGTGTGTTGATGTCCACCCGCAGGAAAACCCAGGGGGCTCCTCTGCTGCACTGTGAACAGGCTGATCTCTTTCTCTTGTCAGAAACAAGTCGTTGCTTACAGTCACATCAGAGGAAAGTAACGTAAAGGGAATCCTAAACCTTATTAGCATCTCTCCAGGGATGGTGACCCCACAAGAGAAGTCACAGCTATTAAAGCATTTCCCAAGATTCGCTTGCTCTCCCCCTCAACTCCTTTATGCTCCAGGGCTTTCCTTTGACCAACTCTAAATACTGTCGCTGAACGTTTCCTTCGGTCCTGGCCTCCCACCAGCTCCCCACCTTGGAGGGAGGACGCGGTGGTTTCCATCCTTCCAGTCCCCCTTTGGCCTGTGGCTTGAGGCCCTCTGGGGAGGCTGGGAGCTTTTACTTCCTCTCACTGCTTTTCATGTGATTCCTGCAGAATGGTGGGTTTGGGAGGATTAACTTCTCTTCTTCCTTCCATAAAATAACACATTTCCTCAAAGCTTCCACCAGTTTGATAGTCAGCCATCTTTACTTGCTCAACTATTCACACTTCTTGCCCTCGTTGTCCTGATGGCTTCGCAGCACACGCACACACCCTCTACATCACTGTCGTCTCCGGGCCACAGGATGGGCCTGCAGCCTCCTCATGCTACTGTCATGTCCAGTTCGCCCTCTTGGCTTCTGAGACACCATTCCTCCTGCACTTTTTCCTCTTCCTGAGCCTCTTCTCAGGACTCTCTGATCTCTCCTGGCCCCACTTCCTCCTGCTGCTTCCCCAGGGCTGTTCTTTGCTCTCTCACCCGTTGCTCCATTGTCTGCATGGTCTCGTACTATTCTGTGTGAGAGCATCTCTCTGGTGTCTTGTCTCCAACTCATCCTTACTCCCAAGTTCTAGTCTCATCGTTCCCTTGACTGAAGGGCACCCACCTGGGGTGTCCCTTGCACGTCACAGCCTCCACGTGATGACAGTGGAGTGCACCATCCTCTCCCTGCGCTGTCCCATCCTGGGTGTCTCTGTTTTCCACTTCTATCACACATGCTCAAGCACTCTGATTCTGCTCTGCTTTCTCCAACCATCTGGTCAGTCACAAAGCCCTTCTGATGCTTTCATTTCAGCATATTCCTCTTTGTTGGTACCTTTAAAAAAAAACAAAAACAAAAACAAAAAACATGTTACACTCTTATGGTCCCTGATTCCTTCTTACCAGATTTTTAAAATCTTAAAAATAGGTCCTGGTGCTCATAATCCTCAATTTTCCCTGCTCATCATTGCTTCTTCAATATCTCATAAAAATTCTAATCATGCTACTCTTGTATGGACCTTAATAAAATCATCATCATCATCATCATCATCATCATCATCATCTTGAGGTTTACTGTGCTTGCTACCCTTACTATCACCGCCATTATTGTCTTGCAATTTTGTAGGGCAATAAAAAATTTTCCTGTAATTTTGTGGACCCATTCCTTTTCCCAAATGATACACCAAGTGCTGATTCCTTTCTCATTACTGTGATAGTATCCGTGCTCTATTTCCCCTGCAGTGTGGCCTAAAGTAACTACATTCGCAGTGGAATCCAGCCCAATGCTTGGCTCACACGAACGAGTCAACGGTAGTTTCCTGAATGACTCAATGTAAAGATAAATGTTATCCAATAATATGTGACGTTAGGGACTTCTCTCCTGTTCTGCTCCTGGCCTGGCCGAAAATGATCCTTGATGACTGAGAAGCATTTAAGAAGGAATAATTGAAGGTCCCATCTCAGGTCTGTAATTTCCAAAGCATTATACACTTTTATCTACAGTCTTTATAAAAACAACTGTACTCTCAAACTAAAATTTTCAAGTGCCTGTGGAGCCCCCTCTGCTGATGGGAAGCCAGTGTGGCCCACTGTGCAGGGGAGGTTTTCTTGCCGTGTGCCCCGAAACAATGACAGAAATTTGGGGAGAGCATAGATGCGGAAACAGAAATAACTTAATTGTGGAGTACAGAATCATCCCAGTTTCATGGGCTAACATTCTCTCTCAACTTTTAATATTTAGGACCCAACTGATCTTCCTTAGATCTTTCCAGCTTCCTTGAAGAAACAAGAGCACATTTTGAGGAAGCTGATTCTACTCTTCTTCCCTATTGAATCCACATGCTCTTCTGCTTTCCCTCCGAGAGAGGAAGCTGAGAACATGCTGGGTAAGGTGTTAAAATTATTTTAGTAATGAGGGAGCATGCGGAGTAAGGGGTGTGAAGAACGAATGAGCTGAAAGAGGGACATGTTCTAAGTTAGCATTGCTAAGTTTGTTTTGTACTGTGAAAAATAGCATGCATCAATTATGCATGGATAATATTATTGCAGCAATAAGCTTATTCAAATTTATACCATTGTAAAGTGCAATATATAGCCCATTTTTATGTGGGAGGAAAATTCAATGTTTCTCAAGGTACCTAGGTACAAAAATATGTTTGAGTCTCCTTTGACCTTATGGAAATTTCCCTTCAAGTTTACAAGGAAAATATAGCTTTGCCTCAAGAGGCCCTTCTTTCCAATTCTTCTTTTAAAAAGATCCTTTCTTCAAGTTTTTTAATCAAATAAGGTGTTGACCATGTTCTTAATAGAACAGAAATCTTGCAAATAATAGATCAATGGAACAGCATGAATCCACCTTTATCATTTAATGAATCCTTACAGGGGGAAAAAAAAACAAAAACAAAAACACCACCACCACCTACATTTAATTTAATCCGTTTCCCAGAGCACAATTTGCTATTGCCCTTTCATTTATGAAAACTATGTTTAAAACTTTCTTTTAAGCATCACTTCATGTTGTGTTTTCAAACAGTTAAAATATCAGCAATTTACAGCACCCTGTTTTTTAGCAGTGCGAATGTTTAAAATAGCTGCAATTAATGTGCTCATTAGGAAGGGAAAGAGGAGGAAGACTTGCACTGGGTGGAAGCACACCCCAATCTAGGGTTTAAATCGCAAGTAATTAACTCAGGGAATTGGTGAGCTCACGTGTCTCTGATTACCACCCCTCCCGCACCAGCCACTCGCACCACAGTTTGTCCTGGAGCCACTGCGCATGGATGCCAGCCGGTGCAATGCCTGCTTCCCCTCAAATGGCAAAATGCAGTTGACAATGGCAATGTTGGCTTGTTATGCAAAAGTATAGGAGAGACAACTTTAAATGTGATCCACTGAAACACTTGTGAAGGTAGACAAGTTATGTAATACTGGCTTTTTTTTTTTTTTTTAAATATGAGAAGCTAACTCTTCTTACTAGTCTAGATGTCACCCTTATCAAAATTAATATTAGAACATGAGGAGATGACTTTAAATTGACCAAATGCTAAAAATCTTGTGGAATTGTCTTGAGGGTGGGGTAAGATGAAGCTGTGTGAGCAAGGAACGTGCACACACATACACGCGCACACGTGATGTCCATCCCAACACACATATATACTGTAGCCACAAAAGACACATCAGTGTGAAACCTTCTTCAGTCTACCCTCTCTCTCTGCCTTTTTTTGACAGTTTTCCCCCACGAGCTGCACTGGCCTCAGGGACCAGCCTGCCTTTCTCTTTGCTGGCCTTCACCTATGCTATCTCTTATTCATCAAACATTTTTATTTTCACAATGATGGCACTGTTTTCATTCTGTTCTACAGTGATATTTATGTCTCCAATGGCTTATCTATAGATTGATTCTGAATGTGGAAAATGAATCTGCAGTTTTTGCACTCTTACCTCTCAAGGTGATGGAATGAAAAATATTGTACTTAGAGCCGCAAGTAGAAGAACTAAAATAATCTCTGGAAATTGTGGAGGGGGAAGTCAGTGTTTAAAGCTAAATATCATTTTAAATAACATAATGAATAGGCATTTATGAAATTGGTAAACAAGATATGGCTTCAAACATTAAAAGAAGGGGCACCTGGGAGGCTTGGTTAAGTGTCCAGTTCTTAATTTCAGCTCAGATTATGATCTCAGTCTCATGAAATTGAGCACCACATCCAGCTGGGTGCTGAGGTTGGAGCCTGCTTACAATTCTCTCTCTCACTTGCCCCTCCTCCCCCTGGGTTGCGCATATTCTCTCTCTTTAACTAAACAAAAGAAACATGAAAAGGAGACTTGAAGCAATAATGGTTCTCCATGTTTGGTGTTGGGAATGGGGCCTGGATTAAAGAATGGGTTGTGTGAGTATCCACTGCATTTTTTGATAAGCCCTTTGTCATACTTTTATATTTTACCCATTGCATTTATTTATTTTTTTCCCCTACATAACAGAACTGATGTTAGGCTAGATGAGAGAATAGAGAAGCAACTTCATAGAGGAATGTGCTTACCTCTCTGACATTTCAACCTCCTTTTCTCCTCCATTGCTCATGTAGCTTTGGTGCTGGTCCCAAAGGACACATCCTTGAGTGAGTCAGCCTAGAGAGCAGTAGATATATTCCTTTGGTTCTCGCTATGTTAAGGTGCTAGCAGTAGCTCAATTAAACATGAAAGCGGTTGAAAAGTGACACAAATCTGTCACTCCAAACCCACATGCAGTCTCTTTCTTATTATTTATTTATTTATTTATTTATTTATTTATTTATTTATATTTATATTATTATTATTATTTCTTTATTTTTGTTTGTTGCAGTTCAATTTGCCAACATTTAGCATATCACCCAGTGCTCATCCCACCAAGTGCCCCCCTCGGTACCCATCACCCAGTCACCCCAACTCCCCTCCCACCTCCCTTTCCACTACCCCTTGTTCGTTTCCCAGAGTTAGGAGTCTCTCATGTTCTGTTATCCTCACTGATATTTTCACTCATTTCTTTCCTTTTCCCTCAAATGCAGTCTCTGTAATCATTTCCTTTAACGGAATTCCTGAACTGCCCACAGTTACTTTAGTGCCCCCAGAGGCACTGGGGAGAAGTGTGAAGGAGTGTCTATGTTGGTAAATTGAACAGCAATAAAAAATAAATTTATTAAAAAAAAACAATAATAATTTAAAAATGATGCAGATGCTAATGTTGAAAATATATCTGGAAAATTAAAGCTATTTCATGATATATGAGGAGAAAATCAATAAAGCTAAATTAAGATAAAAAAAAGAAAGAGTGTTAGAATGGAGGGGGACAGGGATCTCAACGTAGCATGGTGAATCTGTTTTATTTTGGCAAATTTTGTGAAAACGTGGGCAAGTGGACAAGTCCGTAGGATACGCCCCAGGGACCCTTGGAAAGAGTCATGCATGTGGAACCCTGTGAAGTCTTCATTTCATTGGCTTCATGGTGATTCTGCCTCTGGATACCAATCTACAATAATTTGTGATCATGGTAGGAAATGACATACAAGGGGATCTTCCTGATTCAGACAGAGTTCTACATCCAAGAAAAGAGAAAGAAAACCTTTCAAAGAATGTCTGGTCTTGCCAAAAGAAGAGTCATTACATAGAAACTCCGTGTGTCCAGATAAATTACCACCTGAAGTTCGATTTTGGATACTGGTCTTTCTATGTACATTGTAATTTCTTCTAACATTATTTTTAGATAATCTTTTTATTTTTTTCAGATATTCTGATTTGAATTCAGCAAATCTGGATTTTCATCCATCAGGTACAAAAAGTTATTTCAACTCATTGTGGGCCTTGCCAGCCCACAGTTTAGTTTAAGTGGAATCTCTGTCTTTGTTGAACAGATTGTGAAATTATGTAAATACTTTACTGCAGTGACTTCCAGCCAGTGCTGTAGAAAAGCTCTGGACCTCCATTCTGAATCTCAAAAATAAGGGACCATGAATAAATGGGTTTTGAGGTGTCAAGTCCTGTTCTGATATTCTAGTTTTGATCTTTGGCCAATCTCACATTGAATAATGTTCACTGACAAAGTGTAGTGTCATCCTTCCACTAGGAATCAAGGAAGAATAAAGAAAAAGGGATGGCTTTTATTCACATCCTGAGTGACTATGTGCTTCTTTGAGCTTACTTTCTCATTTATAGAATGAGTACACTGTGAATGATACTTAATCTATATGTATATGGGGGTTGCTAAGTGAAGTTATGGTATAACGTGCCTAGCATGGCATCTTGTACCTTTGTTTAATTATTAGCTGCTATCATCATCATCATCATCATTATCATCATCGTCGTCATCATATCAATCAACTTAAGAATTGCATGTCTTTATTCTCTGGCCCAAGTGCAGCTGGGGAGCGTGGCGGATCTTACACGTCAGCAGAAGACAAAGGGTTCGTCTGAGCAGCTGGCCAGCAGTTAAGTGCAGACGTCTTTATGCATGTGTCTCTCTAGTCATCCTTGAGAATGCAAATAAAGATAAACGAAAACCACTTTCTTCCTAGGCCCCAGGAGCTAAGTCGTCTGTGGAAATGAACTTCCATTCTCTCTGACAATTAGTTTCACTCTAAAATATGATAATTCTTTGAAGGCGCACCATGAGAGGAAATATGGCATGCTCCCCGTTAAGCAAAGGAAATATACGGTGCTGCCAGAGACATTAATCTCATTTGCTCTGCACCTGATTTTTCACCGTTGGAATATTGCAGCAAAGCTCTGTGCTAAATCTCAAGCAATTTAGCTCAACAAAGTAGATTAGTTAGAGCCAACGCAAAGCTCTACCTTATAACTTTCTTTCAGTGAAGTGATATTCAGATAGATAGTCTGAGGCCTAGACTCCGAACTGAGATGTTCTGCTTTTTCAGTTCCAACAATATTAGATGTGAATAAAGATAAGGCAAACAGGTACCTGTGGTCTGGATTCTTCCTCCAAAAACAGCAAAATCTTAAGTAACTTTTATACAGTCAGTGCCTCTTCCCAAAATGGACATCTATAGCGAAAATGGCTCATAGATATAGGTCGGATGAGAGGTAAGAGGGTTTTTATGTATGTCTACCTAGCTCTGAAAAAATCGTGTCTTATCTTTTTCCAAGGACACAGACTTGACTGAGCTATTGTTTTACTGAACGTCATTAAATACCATGGCTCTATACTAGGCTCATCTGGAACTTGAGCGAATCCATAGGCAACAGTTTTGTTGAATGTTTTGTTGTTTGATACAACCAATTACCTCTTCTTTCTTCACCCTTATCACCCATCGTACATCTGTATAGGACTGTAATGGGTTGAATGGCATCTCTCTGAAACACATGTCCCCTTGGAACCTCAGAATGTGGCCTTATTTGAAAATAGCATCTTTGTAGATGTAATTGGTTAAGATAAAGCCACAGTGGAGGAGAGTGGGCCCTAAATCTAATGGCTATGGTCTCGCTGAGGCCATGTGAAGACATAGGGATGCACACACAGAAGAAAGGAGACTGTGTGAAGTTGGAGGCTGAGATGGGGTGATGAAGTCCCCAAGCCAAGGAACACCAAGTGTTGCTGGCAAGCATCAGGAACTACAAAGAAGCAGGGAAAGATTATCCCCAGAACCCTCAGACAGACCACTTGCACCTTAGGTTTGAATCTCTGGCCTCCAGAACTTGAAGAGAATAAATTCTTTTTTTTTTTTTTTTTTAAATTTTTATTTATTTTTGATAGTCACACAGAGAGAGAGGGAGAGAGAGGCAGAGACACAGGCAGAGGGAGAAGCAGGCTCCATGCACTGGGAGCCCGACGTGGGACTCGATCCCAGGTCTCCAGGATCGCGCCCTGGGCCAAAGGCAGGCGCTAAACCGCTGCGCCATCCAGGGATCCCGAAGAGAATAAATTCTGCTGTTTTAAGCCACCTAGTTTGTGGTGCTTGGTTGTGGCAGTTCCAGCAAACTAACACAACACTGTGGTCACAGGCTGACAGTTGAAACTCTTTTCTTTCTTTTTAATTTTATTTATTTATTCATGAGAAACAGACAGAGAGAGAGAGAGAGTGAGACACAGAGAGAGAGAGGCAGAGACACAGGCAGAGAGAGAAGCAGGCTCCACACAGGGAGCCTGATGTGGGACTCGATCCCGGGGCCCCAGGATCAGGCCCTAGGCTGAAGGTGGCGCTAAACCACTGAGCCGCCCCGACTGCCCTGAAACTCTTGATCAAAACAATGATCACCTCTTCAGACCACTGACTTCAGATCTAACAGTCAGCCTTGTCTTAGCCATGATGTCCCAGGAGGAGTTAGTACTGTATACATGCAGAATACATCTTTCTGCTTTTAACATCTAGCAGCAGATTCTATCTCTGACATCCACATGTCAATACTTGGTGTCTTGAGCACACTTCAGATCCTCTTCCTCTTCTATCCCATGCAGATTTTGACCAGCTTGGCCTAAATGCACCCAGTGGTCTCTCACCTTAGGCCTACTCCACATCACCTGAGTCCCTGCCACAGAACTTTTCTGAACCTTGTGTGAGCTGCTCTGAGAATGTGCCATTTCCCCCAGTAAGGGGGAATCAGCACCCAAGAGGCACCCTTAGCTAAAGTGCACTGGAGTCCTTGAATAAGCAGTTTTCCTATTATACTATTTGTTTTTAGGTTTCTCTCATGAAATTCTTTAGTAAGTGCTGAGGATTGAGGACTAGGTGCCTCCAGAGAGTGGGAAATTGGACAGGACATGATTTGGTTGGCATACCTTCCTTCCTGGCTTTTCTCCATCTCATGCAGTGCTACCTAAATAAACTACCCACACACATACCTCAGATTCCATTCTGGGGGAACCCAGGCTTACAGTTGGTACTAGAATTAGCCCTAGTAATTAGGACTTTATAGGCCTATTAAGTTGGAGTTCATAGCTGGATCATTCTTTAGTGAGAAGGCAAAATGACCTCCTTGCTAGAGTAAGTAGGTGGTGACAATCCCAAGCATGGGGGCACCACCACTGGTGCCCATCACCTGTGAGGTCTGGGAAGAGGTTAAAGTAGTAGGTGAAGAGTCAGTTGTATGTTAGCTGTGGCATATGATCAGTATTGGGAAGGGGGATAATGGCAATTTTAAGAATCTTGAAATTGTCCAGATGTCTTGGAATAAAACATAGTTCCAGGACTAACAACTCAAGGGTGCTTTGAGAGCCAGAAGTCGGGAACCCTGGGTGGTTCAGTGGTTGAGCATCTGCCTTAGGCTCAGGGGGTGATCCTGGATCCCAAGGTTGAGTCTCGCATTGGGCCCCCTGCGTGGAGCCCACTTCTCCCCCTGCCTGTGTCTCTGCCTCTCTCTTTCTGTGTCTCTCATGAATAAATAAATACAAAAATCTTTAAAAAAAGTCAGAAATCCTCTGTGATCATGTTTAAAGAAGACTCTCTTCTTCAAGAGCTCTAGAGAAGACCATAGTGAAATCCAAATCCATGTTTTAACTGACACAATTTCAGAGCCATGGAAGAGATGGCCTTCCCATCTATAATACACTCCTGGAGTAAAATCAGGGCCCCGATGCAAAACAAAAGTGTAATATTAGACTTTAAATGGGAATATTTGGGAATGAAAATCTGAGAATCTTGAAACTGGATTCTCTTGAACCTTCTGTGAGTCAGAGCAGCCTCTTCCAAGGGGCAGCATCCACCTCTTGTTTGGAGATATCAAATGAGGAATGTGCCTAGAAGATGAAACTGGCACTCTTTAAGATGATTGTACTAGCCCTCATTGCCTCCAGGCCTACGACCGACATAAGAGCTCAGCCCAGATGGGGAAAGGCAATCCCAGCTCTGGGTAGGAAGAGCTCATGCATGAAAATCATTGCAGTAATTATCCAATATAGACCAACAGGAATTGTTGGAACACCTGTGGAAGAACTTATTGAGGGTGTTGGACAGAGTGAGGGGATCAAATACTAAGACCAAATAAAGGAGCATTGGTCCATGTCTTAAAAATTAACGATTTGATTGGAATTCATGGAGCTGGTCCTAATATACTGTAGTAATGTCAAAAACCTACAGTAACTACAGTCACCTACAGTTGGAGGTTCATTAACCTTCCTGGTATAGTATTGGGGAAGGGGCCAGGAAGCTACAGAAGGTAGCAGTAGTAGGATAGATGCATTGTGAGGCCAGGAGTCCTGCTGGGTGGGGAGAACCCAGAGGCTCAGTGGGTCTGTCATCTTTGGGTGTTTGTTGACAGTAGGATATAATGACATGGGGCTCCAGAATGGAATGGCAGAAACCAAATACTTGTACTAAACTGCCAAGAGGCCGGGATGCCTCGGTGGCTCAACGGTTAAGTATCTGCCTTTGGTTCAGAGGATGACCCTGGAGTCCCGGGACCGAGTCCCATGTTGGGCTCCCTGCATGGAGCTCCTGCTTCTCCCTTTGCCTGTGTCTCTGCCTCTCTCTCTCTCTCTCTCTCTCTCTCTCTCTCTCTGTCTCTCATGAATAAATAGATACAATCTTTAAAAATAAATAAACTGCCAAGAGGCCAAGTGGAGATGATGACCAGAGTAAACAGCAATCAGAGGTTCTCTGGTGGGGGTTCATTGATCAGTGATCGGGAAGGTCCAAATAGGATGTTGCTTCCCTTATATTATAAACAGAAGTGGGGAGTTGGTGAGTGTGGAGTGCATGGAATTTAGGGAGGGAGAGAGAGATGGAGTTGGTGATCAGAAATTGTAGTGCTTACTTCGTTTCCATAATGAAGTCAATTTTTACAGAGTCCACTTATTAAAGGGGAGAACAGAGGGATCCCTGGGTGGCGCAGCGGTTTGGCGCCTGCCTTTGGCCCAGGGCGCGATCCTCGAGACCCGGGATAGAATCCCACGTCGGGCTCCCGGTGCATGGAGCCTGCTTCTCTCTCTCTCTCTCTCTCTCTCTCTCTCCCCCCCCTCGTGACTATCATAAATAAATGAAAAAAAAAATAAAGGGGAGAACAGATCTTCAGGAAGGGCTCTGCACATCTTCACAGTAGAAGGGGTAAGCATCCCCTACTACTTACCAAAGAGATTTGCAGCTATTTACCAGCGTAACTGTATAACTAGTTAATGTAAGCTAGTTCATGAACCAACATAGACAAGATACTCAAATGTCATCATGATCCTCAAATTAGATTGGGACCTAAAGTGGGCTCAAGTCCAAGTCTTGGCAATCCGGGGCATCCATAAACCTGGTTATAATCCCGTTCTTCAAGAGTATAGTGGATATACCTATAGCTAACATAACTTTCATATTGGTTCTTTGGTCATGAAATAAAAGGGCCAAAAAGAGATAGGAAGGGCCAAAGAGGAGCTTCTGCAATATCTCTGCCTCCTCAAACCAATATAGTTCATCAGAAGAAATATGTTGGGAAGAATTTTTAAAAATGAGAACGTAGATAGGCTGATGAAGGTCAGTACAAAATTGCAGATCTTTGTGTCTCAAGTTAACAGCCTCCAGAAAGCATTCACCATGATGAGATATTCAACAGTTTCATGGAAATGCTATCTTGATTAATATTGCTTCAGACCAAGGGACCTGTTTTATGGGACTGTAACCACAGAATCTACTTATTGTGGAGATTGCCTCATTGCTCAAAGGCTAACAGCCAAGTATAATGGTGGACTAGCCTGTTAACATATTTTTTTTTTTCTAAGTAGGCTCCATGCCCAGTGTGGAGCTCACCATGAGCCTTGAACTCATGACCCTGAGATCAAGACCTGAGCTGAGATTGAGAGTCGGACACTTAACGGACTGAGTCACGCAGGTGCCCCTAGCCTGCCAAGGCCTTAATTAGGCACTGGCTTGATATAAGTCTTACGATGGCTAGGAGTACTGTCCTCTGAGTTGTGATGATTATATTCGACCAATGACTACTGTGGCATGTAGCTGTATGGCATTATGACCCATGGTGTTGTGCTCAGTAAATAGAATATACATATCTGGGGATCACAGGGTGGAAATTGGATTTATCTCTCTCATTCAGATTTCCAGTGACCCTTTTCCAGAACCTGAATATTCCCTTCCCCCCAATTTAGGCTCTGTCCTCATCTTTGAAGGGAAACTCTTCTATCAGCGTGGCCGGTAAGGGTTCCATTGAATTCACTGCCGCCACCTGATATATTTGGGCTCTAAAGTCAGTGGACACGCAGATAAAGTTAGAAGTTACTACATTAATGAGATTCATTTTCTCTGTTTACTCTGAAGGTTTAGGGTTGGTGCTACATGGTGGTGGTAAGGAGGACTCTGTGTGGCATCGGGGTATTTACTGAGGACCCCTGTGGTGGTTCCTCACTCCATTAAAGAAGTATATGAGAAACTGCAGCAACCAGGCCCTGTCCAAAATAATTTAAGGGCTTAAAACTCTTAGAGTAGGTTTAGTAAGCAGCCTAGAGCAGTAGAGGAAACGGAAGGAATGTCTAGCTTGTTGCTGGAGACGCGTAGTGACAGCAGTCACTGTAGCTTAGTCTGCTCCCAAGACCCTTGAGTCTTGAGCCCTTGCATAACTGGTGTCTGGTTCCACTTCGATCAGGAAACAAAACTCCATGGAGCTGGCTTCCTAATACCAGATTCCCTAGAATTCGCAAGCAGGAAGTTCACTGGGAAGGGGCCCAAGGCTTGATATCTATCAAAAAGCAAGATTGAATTGGGCAGAAGAACTGGACTGTAACACAATCTGCACAAAACCCTCAGCAGATCCCATGGACCTGGGATGGCCATTTAAATCTGGACAAGAAGGGTGAGTGGCTGAGGTGGACATGGACAGTCTATCTCTAGGAGGCCCCTGAGGAGGGACCGTGACATTGGTCAAGGTAGTTTTTGGCAGGTGAAGGCAATTCCCAGAGCAGGACTCAGCCGAGATCTCAGCCCTCAGTAGTTCTCTTGGCTGCTGAAAAAAAGTGAAGAAGAAGTGATGTGGGCAGCACACCATGGCACCAACTGCACATGGGAACTTTGAGAACTGGAAATCCCAGAGAAAAGTCAGCCCCAACTCTCAATGCACATGCTATAGTGATACCTGCACAAACAGCTGGAGGTAAAGAGTATAGGCCCCGGAGGGGAACATGCTGGGGGTTGAATCTTAAGGAGCCTGCTTATTATCAGTGTAACCTTGGGCAACCTCCAGCCATTGTGCTAAAGTGTTGTTTTCCAGTTGTTTGTTTTAGTCTGTAAAATAGGGGTTATGGTTTGGCCTACCTCCTAAGGTTATTATAAGGGTAAAAAGAGTTAATATTTGTAAAACACTTGCCATAGAGTAAGCTCTGCTTAAGGATTTGTTAATTAGTAAAATGAGCCCAGGCAATAGCATTTCATCTGAACCATGACAACCTAAGCACAAATAAAAGTGTTTACATAAGCAGATATGTGAGTATCACAGGTTAGGAAATATTAGATTATAGAGAGGAAGGATTTTTTTTTTAAGGAACAAAAGTGGTGCATAAATTATACTGCTTTAGATCGACATGGCAATTTAGGAGTTATGATGTAAAAATATAAAATGTAAATGTTTATATTTAAGATGCATATACAATAATACTTAGAGGCATATTTCATGTAAGTCTTAAGTACAAATATGATATATAAATAATTATAATAATCGTGATAACATGATAATATATTATATTATATTATAATATAATGATTATATGTGATTATGTATGATAATATATTATAATATCATGATTATATATGTGATATATAATCATGATTATATTTCATATATCATGATAATATAATATAAACAGAGTTTGAGGAACTATTATTTTCTACCAAGAAGAAATCACATTTAAAATTTGTTTCTTAGCATATGCCTGTAACAATATAGATGAAAAGAAAATATTTTTTTTACCTTATCCAACAAAATTTATGATAAAAAGAATAATAATTTTAGAGACGGCAGTGAAAATCCTTCCATAGGGTTTCAGAGATTCATCTGGAAAGTCTGGTATGTCTTCAATCACCGTTCCTATTTGGTGTAGAATTTCAAGCACAAATATACCGGCAACTGTTTGGCCAAGCAAACTCAGTGTCACGTACCTGTTCATTCCTTTCCCGGGCTCCGATCCACTGTCTCTTTGATTTCCCACCATGCACAGTGGCCCCATTGGTTCGAAGATCTATTCTGCTCTCTCATGTATAAAGGCTTTGATGTATTGGTGGCTTCAGCCCCCAAAGGTTTCTCTCATTACTGAATTCCCAGTAGCTATTTCTCTACACTGTAATTGAATGGCACTCTTAGGAGCAAGTGTTCAGGGCACACAGTGTCACAAAGCTAGGTGCATTCTAGAAAAATGAGGAGATGATGTCCATTAAAGCAGGGGATCACGGACAAATATATTCCCTAAGGTGAGGGCAAACAATCAATAGCTGAAATGGGGAAAGTAGGTCTCATTTGTGTGCTGATTAGGAAAGGATTTAGATCTTCCTGCCTAAACCAGGGTGACCTGTGGCATTTAATTAGTGAATACAGTCCATGCCTTCTTTCCAATGGCAATTAGGGCTCTATGCCGACCTCCCCACATCCCTAAATCTCTAACCTTCACACACATGAGAGAGAGAGGGAGAAAGAGACAGAGAGAGAGAGAGGAAGAGAGAGAGAGAGAAGCACATATCACGTCATTCATTAATACTCTTCATTATTCAACATTGAGGCCTATTCAAACACCAAATGGATTATTTGTTTTTAATATGTTTAAACTGAATTTAATTTAATCAATGATACGATTTCACATGATATAGATCAATTACTTCTCAGAACATTTCCTATGTTTTCAATTAAACATTCTGAAAAAATTACTTTCAAGACTCTACACTAATGTATGATAATGGCTGAATTCTCTTAAAAATTATCTATTGAACCAGTGGGCTACAATGATGATAGTTTATATGAATTGAATCACTGAACACGTATCTAAACGTGCTTAGGAAGTGTCAGGTATTCTTTGGGTGGAGAGCAGGCAAAGGTAAACAGGTCTCTCCTCTCCACTAGGAAGATGAATACAGGCAGGGCAATTTGAATGCTCCAGGAACATTGTTCTCCTGGTCATGTTAATGGAACACACAAGAGAGAAAGCCTCCTGGGTCCACATGTGTCACTGCAAGTGCTTATCCAAATGCATGCATTGTGATTTTCAAGATTATAATTTTTAAACGACTTATTTATTTCATTTTAAAGATTTATTTATTTACTTGACAGAGAGTGAGCAAGCTGGGGTGGGAGGGGCAGAGGGAGAAGGAAAGAGAGAATCTCAAGCGGACTCCACGCTGAGCACAGAGAATGATGAGGGGCTCGATCTCAAAACCCTGAAATCGTGGCCTGAGCCCAAAACAGTCAGATGCTTCACTGACTGAGCTATCCATGTGCTCCTCAGGATTACCATTTTTATCTTTAGGATATTTATAGCAGTAATGACTACAATTGAAAACCGACAGATTGGGACAGATAGTGAACATAAAAATTCAACCGAGTTGGGCAGCCCAGGTGGCTCAGTGGTTTAGCGCTGCCTTCGGCGCAGGTTGTGATCCTGGAGATCCAGGATCGAGTCCCACGTTGGTCCTTCTGCATGGAGCCTACTTTTCCCTCTGCCTCTGTCTCTGCCTCTCTCTCTCTGTGTGTGTCTCTCAGGAATAAATAAATATAATCTTAAAAAAAAAAAATCAACTGAGTAACCTGTGGTAAAAAGCAAAAATAAATGTTTCGTTACATAGGAGTGCAATAAAATATAATTTCTAAGACTAAATTCATGTTTCAGTTGCCATGGTTAGTACATATCTTCCGCTATATTCCTAAGTGAAATAGTATTAATACTATTAATAATTTCCGTATTGATGAAACAACTCTCCACCCCCTCTCCAGCCCTGACATCCGCCCCTCTACTTTCTATAGTTATGATTCTGACAACTTTAGATGCCTCATAGGAGTGAAATTGTAGAGCAATTTGTCCTTTTGTGGTTGGTTTATTTCACTTTGCATAATATCCTCAAGGTTTATCCACATGCTTAGCATGTGATGGGATTTCCTTTTTTTTATTAAGAGCTGCATGGTAGTCTACTGAATGTATGTGCCACATTTTGTGCATCCATTCATCCCATTGAGCAGTCTTCACAACTTAATGTAAATGTGCTTTATTGTTATTTTTTAAGTAATAACAGGATTGCAGGATATTTGCAAAGTATAAAAATGAAAAAAAGTACTTTAAATACTGTAATATTCACCATCCACTGGCAATCACTCACATTATTTTATGTATTTTCTTCATGCTACTGAAATGTATCTCTACATCTGTCTCAGAATAAAATAATAATATATAATGTTTGTATGTTTATGTAAACACATATATATCTCTCAATGCAGCTGTTTTCGGCCTAATTTATGATTAAATTTTTCATGTGCAAATAAAGTACTGTTTCTAGAATATCCTTAACCATTCTGCTTAGGATATCAGATAGGGGACATTTGCTGTGATAGTCTAGAGGACGTAAGAGGTGGAGACAGAGACAAGAGAACAGCAAAGAGATAGGATAGAAGCTTGTTACTGAGTGATGGCAGTGGGGACATAACAAAAAATGAGTAATTTTTGAAAGAGAATGTCTTTCTGTGCATCCAAATCTCATAGTTTCCCTCTGATGATTTACATACATTTCTTGTGGTTTCCAGGTTTGAAATGTTCTTATTAAAATTTTAAATTAGGCCTCCTTTGAAATATAATTAAGCCAATAATTACCACTGTGAAGAAAGTTTACAAACTTTTGTATGTTTATCTTTTCTAGGGTTTTGCTGCTGTGTTTTGAAATTATAATAGCATTAAATTATACCTTCGGATTGTTTAGGAGTATAATCTTCTTAAGTAGATCGCCATTTATATTTTGGCTTTGCTACATATAAATTTCAAAGTGATATTAAATAATGTTGACAGTAAATGCTCTTGTGTGTTGGTGTCACTTAACATCTCTCTCATATTTCATGAGAAATTGTTACTCTTGGTTGTTCCTTGTCAAACTTGCAACAGTATTTTGTGGGGTGATGTAACTTATTAGGGAAGTAATGAAGTTATGAAGGCATACCAAAACCCAAAACACATAAACCTTGAACTAAAAATAAGATTGCATCAAAATTTAGCTTTTGGACAAACTGTTCACTTTCCCAAGACAGTTTGTTTGTTTGTTTATTTGTTTATTTATTTATTCACTTTTTTAAAAATTTAAATTCAATTTGCCAACGTATAGTATAGCACCCAGTGCTCATCCCATCAAGTACCCTCCTTGGTGCCTGTCACCCAGTTACCCCAACCCCCATTCACCTCCCCTCTGCAGCCCTTTGTTTGTTTCCCAGATTTAGGAGTCTCTCATGGTTTGTTTCCCTCTCTAATTTTCCCCACTGTTTATTAAGATCTTGTTCAAGACCTCACCTTGTTGTGCCCACCACACCTAGGCTCGTCTATCATAGACTTTGACTGATTCCAGTTTCCCGCCTTGAAAGATGAGCATTTTAAACTACATAAGCACAGAGTCTGAAATTGCCTAGTATCATGCCCTAGTAACATCAAAAAAGTTGCCTTAATTGGCCAAGTCAGTGGTTTCATAATTCTCTATATTCTTTATCAAATAGCCAAACATATGTAATAGTATGGAGAAAACATCACATCTTTAAGGAAGATGTTAGACATCCTCCTAAGAAAGTGTCTTAGGAAGAGAACTTTGGCAAATTATTTTGATCCAAAATAACTGAGGTAAAGGATGGTGAGATCCCACACATGCTCAATTAAAAAGAGAACACCTAACCTGATAAGCATGGGAAAAAGAGAGGAAAATGTGCTAGTTGAAAGAGAGGAAGGATTAGAAGAAAGAAAAAAGAAAGAAAGGAAGAGGCAAACTGGAAAAATAGGAAACAAGGCTGGTGTGATGGAGAGGACAGGCAGGAGCTTCACGGGAAGAGTTGCTGAGGAGCATGGTTAGAATGGAAGTGCCAACGCCTCCATGAAGATGTGCGCCCCACCCCCCCCCGAGTGAAACCCAACATCTGCCTTTCTCCTGAGTATGTACTCAAATCTATTTATTTCACTGATTATTTCTATGATAGAATTTCCTGAGCCTCATTTGGGGACACAGTTAGTGGAACTGGAAGAAGCATAGATCTCTAGGCCTTTGCGGGGTGGGTGTGGTGAGTGTTTTCAGATCTCAGCAAGGTGTGCAACTGGTATGGTGGTGGAGGCTTAATTCCAGACACCCCATATTGGTGAAGACACATGCACCTGTCCACCCAGACGGTCTCCTTGTGCTGCTACTGCTAACACTCTTCCATCTTCATTGTCTTCTTTTTTTTTTTAAAGATTTTATTTATTTATTCATGATAGACACACAGAGAGAGAGGCAGAGACGCAGGCAGAGGGAGAAGCAGGCATCATACAAAGAGCCTGACGTGGGACTCGATCCAGGGTCTCCAGGATCACGCCCTGGGCTGCAGGCAGCACTAAACCGCTGCGCCACCGGCGCTGTCCTTCATTGTCTTCTTATTGTTCATGTTCACAAATGCTCCTTCTCCTTGTTCTCCTTCTCTTGTTTTCTTTCTCCCTTCTCCTCTTTTCTTCTCATTTTTTATTTATTCAGAGGAAATTAACATTCATTTTGACGAGGACGTATTCTCTTCTCTACCCTTCACTGTGAGGGACCTTAACGTACTTGTTTTGAATATTAAGGTCATTTGCATCTAGAAAGCAGAACTATCAACTGAGAACTAAGCTCACCTTTGTGAACATGGCATTCATATTTGCTCTTGGAAATTGTTTTCTGGGAAGGTAAGGCTATCAATCAATCAATCAATTTACCAATTTTTTTAAGAAAATTCTTCAAAACCAATATATGTGGAGAAATAGATGGCTTGTGGGTAAAGTACTCTCTTATTGGAAAAATGTACTGCTCACCTGACCAAACTGTTCATTTTCAAACAGTAGTTTACTTATTAAGGCTCCGTTCATGACCCTTGACTTGGTATGTCCACCAATCCTAAACTATTCAATCATGAGTGTTACCCAAAATGGAACTTTTGAAAGACAACACCCACCACTATTGAGAGGCTTAAACTGTATAAGTATTCTCACCGCAGATCCCCTTTATGAGGCGTTGCTAAGTCCCAGTTTATGCAGAGTCCGCCTTCCTGTAGGACACAAATAGCTCTGCTGGATCCACTGGTTTTCCTTGTGGTCTAAGGTGTGTGTATGGAGGGGGTATTTTTAAAAAGATTTTATTTTTATTTATTCATGAGAGAGGCAGAGACATAGGCAGAGGGAGAAGCAGGCTCCCTGCAGGGGGCTCAATGCGGGACTCGATCCCAGGACCCTGGGGTCACGACCTGAGCCACAGGTAGACGCTCAACCGTTGAGCCACCCAGGCATCCCTGGAGGGGGAAACTGATACTCAGTACCTTTTCCTGAATCTCTCACAGATTCCAAATGAATTAGACATTTCCTCCAGCCCTCCTGCTGCTCTACTTCCCAAACCTCAGACTCACCTTGGCAGTTTATTATTTATTATTTATTTATTTATTTATTTATTTATTTATTTATTTTATTTTATTTTTTAAATTTTTTTTCAACTTGGCAGTTTTTGAGTAAAATTATTCTAATCACCAAAATAATGTGAAAATCAGAAATAATTTATAAACTAAAGAATGGAATACCCACGGCAACATCATTGTGTAGTGTTATTTTGGTACATTTCCAACTATTTTCCCCCCATTGTGTATTTGAACAACTCTATTTATGGTGTATCTGTATCTATCACGACATTCCTTCTCTCGGCCTCCATCTCACTAGATAGATGGAGAGACAACTAGAGAGCTGATAGGTAGATGAGTGGGTAGATTGGGTATCTCCAGATCCGGCTTTAGCGTATTGCCATAAGGATCCTTCCATCAACTCAGGGGTGGACATACTTTTCTTTTTTTTCTGCAATGGGCCAGATAGCAAAGGCTTAGGCTTTGAGGGCCCCATGGTCTCTGTTCCAGCTACTTGGCTCTTCCACTGCAGCACAAAAGCAACTGGAGAGAATGCATAAACAAAAGATCATGGTTGCATGAGAACCAGGTATTATTCACAAAGACGGGCAGCAGGCAGACTTGGCCCCTAGGCAGGTGGTTGGCTCACCCTCGTTGAGCTACATTTGCTTCTCTAGTTGGGTGAGTGAGGACCCTGGGGGTGTTTCGAGGTTCCTGGGCTAGCTGCTCCAATCGCCCATCTTTTCCCTCATGGCATATTCAAGTCTCAAGCAAGAATCCAGACTCTCCTCGGTTGCCCTGTGAGCGAGCGTCCTGGGCTCCTGTGTGCAGGCCTGAGTACTCTCCCACTAGCAGGATGAGGAGGCGAACGGCAGAAGGAAGTGAGGGTCAGGATCAGTGTCTGTGCTTGTGGACCAGGGACAGTCAGAGGAGGCTCTTTTCCCCCACAAATGGGAACACCTAAGCCAGACAACCATAAAGACTGAGGGTCCTCGTGTCCAGCCCCTTGCTGCAGTTGGGCTGCGACTGGACAGGTGAGCCGGCCCTGCCCGTGCTCTGCAGAGGCAGCCGCAGGTGTACGGTGGAGCCTTGGTGAGTGACGTCCTGCATCTGCCAGCATCTCAGGCTCTAGGGACACCGGCTCTCCGAGGAATAACCTGCGTGCACACCTGTGCCTTCCTTTAAAACAATAATGACCCGGCCACCTCTATTACAAATCTCGAATGTGTGGCTTGAAAAGTGGACCTTATTCATTTCTGTCCTTTCTGAGGTTAATTCTTATGAACAGTTTCACTTTGTATTCTCATAATATCTTGGTGAGTTCATAAAACTCTGAAAGAGTTGCCAAGGGACGATCGTATGGATGTTTTCTGTATTTTAATGTGCTTTGTCAGTTTATTCTGGAAATGCAGTACACAGTGGGCTTCCCACTGTTGTGGTGCTGAACTAATCGCTTGAAAAGCAATACTTTTGAATGCAAGGTCCGAGTGCCCTCAATCTCACCTTCTAGATGGTGTTACCTGGACCTCAGATCCAGACATCGGGCAAATAGCCAAGAATCCAGTTTAATCCACATTTCAGTCCTGGCCCTGACACAGGAATGCATCCTTCTCATCAAGCACCTAATTTCCAAAGAATAGATTTCTGATCTACCGCTCACCCTAACCCCACTAGGAAAGGCAAAAAATAAAACCTGTACATACAGGCCAACACACAAATGCACACACTCTCTTGTTCTCTGTGCCCCTTTTTGGGTTGAGTAAAAAGTAATGCTTAGGTTTTGGTGAAATATTTTAGAATTATGGTTACTGTGACCCTAAGCTGAGATCTCATCGGCAAAGAGTTATATATTGGCCAATTCACTGATGCTCATGTGCAGAACAGCCATTGCTGACCTAGGCTACGGGACAGTCCAGTTCTTTCTTATGGCATCACTGACACATACAGACACAGTCATGACCGAGACCTTAACTCTCACCTGCAGAAACACGAATAGGAAACTGTGGTGCTGTCTTCTCATGAAGTGCTCGTTCTCGGGACAGTCCTCCTCCTGAGAGAAGTGCTCCTCCTCAGGGCAATACTCTTCGAGGTGTACTCCTCCTCACTGCTATGCTCCTATTCATAATGGTACTCCTCCTCAAGGTAGTGCTCCTCTTGAGGGCAGTGCTCCTCTTCCAGGTGGTACTCCTCTTGTAGGTGGTACTCCTCTTCACTGCTGTGCTTCTATTCATAATGGTAGTCCTCTTCAAGGTTGGTGCTCCTCCTGAGGGCAGTTCTCCTCTTCTAGATGATACTCCTCTTCAGGGTGGTATTCCTTTCGGGGTGGTAATCCTCTTTAGTGTGGTGCTTCTCTTCCAGGTAGTGTTTCTCTTCAGCGCAGCGCTCCTTTTCAGTGCTGTGCTCCTCTTCATGGGGGTGCTCCTCTTCACTACTGTGCTCCTCTTCAGGGTGATACTCCTCTTCAAGGGTGCTCTTCTTCAGCACCTTGCTCCTTTTTGAGGTGATGCTCCCCTTCAGGGTAGTGATCCTCTTCAGAGTGGTGGCAGGAGCATATGTGGTACATGCTTGAAAACTCAAATATGAGTGGACTGGTTTCCTTAATAAGCAAATTAACAATAAAATATTGTGAAGCCAGTGAAAGGTGAAGGACACTTGTCTCCTGTCACCATTGAAAAGATGAAAATGTTTTAAGTCTTTTTGTTTTTAGGGACTTGGGGCAGAGAAGCCAAAAAAAAATGTTTTTAATATTTCAAACTGAAAGAAAGGAGATAGAGCAGATATTTCAAACTGTAAAATAACCTCTTTATTTTTATTTCTCAACTTCCTATTTCTTAGTTCACCTATTTTACAAGAATTCCGTTTCTTTTTTTTTTTTTCTCCATCTTAGAAAAGACAGTTTCTGACAAAGAGAAGTTGGATCCGCCCTGGCTTCCATGGCTCCCAGGGTTGTTAAGTTGAATATTGTCAATATGTAATTATCTCAGTAGACATGAGGGAGAAAAGAGGAAATCCTAAGTTACCAGGTTCTTTGCTTGAGTGCTTTTGCTTTTTTGTCAAAACCATTGACAAAAGTTATTTGAGGGAATTATTAAGAATGGACAACATTGACTAAGATTCTGAAGGCTAGAAAAGCATCCTGTTCAACATCTATATTTTATAAGAAGAAAGCTGAAGTTCAGAGACGTCAGAGGAGTTGATCAAAGCCTCCAGGGATTTTAACAGAGATCACAATGAGACCCTTCCTCCAGGTTTCCAGTCTCATGCCTCACCTTTCCACTGCCAGTCCATGTATAGTTCATTTCATATTTCCAGGCAGGTATGTAGCAGCTTTTAGTTCCTACCAAATTATCTAAATAATGAATGTTGGTATAGATTGTTTTTGTGTTTTGGGTTTTTTAAAAAAATGATTTTATTTATTTATTTATTTATTTATTTATTTATTTATTTATTTATTTATTTAAGAGAGAGTATGAATGAGCAGGGGGAGGGGCAGAGGGAGAGGGAGAAGCAGACCCTACATGGGGCTCAATCCCAGGACCCTGGGATGCTGACTGAGCCAAAGTCAGATGCTTAACTGACTGAGCCACCCAGGCACCCCTTTTGTTTTTTTTAAGTAGGCTCCACAACCAGCATGGAGCCCAAACAGAACTTGAACTTATGACCCTTAGATCTAGACCTGAGCTGAGATCAAGAGTTGGACACTCAACCAAATGAGCTACTCAGGCACCCCTAGTATAGATGCTTTTAAAGAAATTAGGAGAATAAAAACAAAGTATGGTTAACTGGTGCATTTATTGAAATATCTGTTTATAGGGCATCCTCTCCGGGCCGGGCAGGGTGCTGGGGATGGGAGACACAAGGCAGGGAATCTGGTATCTGTGTTCTCTGTCTTCAGAATCCTTACAATCTAAGAAGTAAAGACAGAAACTGAGGGTGAAAATGAAGGTTCAAATTATAGTTAGGACACAGAAGGTAACAGATGTCAACAGTGTTGAGGGGTTCCTTTGGGTAGGAAGGAGAAGATGGGTTCAAGAGGGGCAGGGGTGAGCTTCAGCAAGGGCTTTTCTTCTGTGGATTCGTGCGATGATGCCTAACTCTTGATTAAAAATAGAGTAGACCATTTCTAGCAGTAAGCAGGTGGGGATTATAGAATTTTATGGGCATTTGGGGGAGTCAAATTACTCTGAAATACCTGTTACCTAAAACACTGTCCACAGAGTCCCGCAGGAATACAAAATGGTGGATACACGAGGACACCCCAAAGGAATAAACATGTCAACACTCCCAGCCGGCTGGAGGATCACATTATTCTGTCCTGCTTTATGAATCCAGCTTCTCTCTCTGATCAGGCTTTGAGGGCAGAGAGCAAAGTCCACAAATCTACTGCATTTCTCCCAACCCTAGAGCCACGGTTTGGACACATTGCAGATGGACAGAAGTACTGACTATTGATTAATGAAAAATACCAATAATAGAATAAAACTTTTATTCACATCCTATTACTGCTACTTATCAATTATTTGAGTAGAATTTTGATATGCTTCATAGTTTATGTACAGTCCCTGAGGGAAGCATAGAGAGGGATGACAGTTAAATTTGTAAGAGTTAAATTTCATCCATGAAACATCTGAGGACATTAGTGCTGGATAGAGAGGTCAGGAGAGGAAATGTAGCCTAAGGCTGGAAAACTTACCTCCTCATAAAGCAGGGGAAGTTTGGCGTGCACTAGGATGTAGAAGTTGTCTCTAGGTCATGACACCACTAATTGAAATCAGGTGGCCCCAAATGGCACAATGGCTATGCATTGGGTCTGAGGGTCATGGACACCCAGGGTGGATTCCCTTCAGGGGGTGGGGCAGCACTGCTCCTCGGGCAGAGCAAATGGTGTCTTGGGGACCCCTCCTGGTTCCAAGCTGACAGAAAAAAGGGCATTAATACTGACCAGAGCTAGAGGGCTCTTACAACCCCGCCAAGCCAATGGAGACTTAGTGCAAGATGGTTCTGGAGAAGAGGAGGTGTGATGTAGGAGTTGTCGGAAACATCATCTGGGTGTAAAGGTGTGGTGAGAAAAATGAGAAAAATTTGTGTTTTGGTAGGATAACCTCAAACATAGTAGGATTTCAAATGGCAAGGTAAACTTCAGACGCCCCTTGTTGGTTATCTGTGAAGGATGCTAAAATCCACGGTTTATAGTGACCCAATAATCTCATCAGCTAAGCCTTCCCGTCATGGGTGCCAATGCTTGGAATTGGAAAAGACAGAATGTGTGTGTGTGTGTTAGAGAGAGATACACAGAGATAGAGAGACAGAGAGACAAAGAGATGGCTTTACCAATGGGGTGGTGAAATGCTTTTAACAACTGGTTCTCTTGGGGAAGAAGTTCTGTTTTGTGGCATTTACTGATTTCCTGACTGATTGCAAGTACCCACATGACATCACTGAATATGGGATTGGAAGGTGATGTGAGCCGTGAACTCAGATGCTGGTGTGTGCAGGGTCCAGCACATTGTTACTACTTGCGTATACACCTGAATTTATCCATGGGCAAGTTGGGTTACTTTAGGTTATCAATGAGTCACATCCTTAAAAGGTATTTTGATGAGCTCCTCGAACCTCCACATTCTCAATTGACTGGAATATCCATTTTTGCTCTCATGGGCCACTTAGATTATTTTAAGAACATCGAGGATTATTTGATCCAGTGGAGCCAATTACACACCTGAATTCCCTTTGGAGGGAGACCTGGGGCTCTGGATCAGCAACTGCGTTACAGAGGGTCCTAGTTTTTAGGCTCCTTATGTGTATGGCTACCACACAGCATCGGGGCCAGACAGTCTGATGCATTTTCAGGCCCTGCTGGATACATCACGAGGTCACAGTAGGTTCTTACAGAAGATGTACTTTCTCAGTGCCACTCTGGGGTATACCCACATGCTGAGCCATTTTTCCTAAAACATGTTATTTCTGGGATTGAGGTAGCTGTGGTGAACAGAACCACATCACACCCCTATCCTCCTCCCTCCTCCATTAACTTACAGAAGGACATCGCTGTTTGGGGAAATGGAAGGTTGACCATGGTACATCCAGGAGCCGTGCATGGTGGGATTTTCACACTCAGCCACATGCTAAGCAGAATGGACCACACAGAGTACTGTTTTTTTTTGTTGCATACAAAGAAAAAAAAACAAGACACAGAATTTTCATGTTTAACATAATTAAAATAAAACCTAGTATTGTAAAAATCTAGTGACGAGGCTCACTATTGAACGCAGTGAGAGGGACGATATTATTATAATCTCCTCTCAAGCTTCCTTTTTCCTGGCTCAGAAGTGTGTATCTGGAGTCCTAGGTCAGGTACAGCATACAATTGTTTTAGATTATTCTCTTTATTTCTATATAATTATTATTGCTCTGATTCACTATTAAAAGTGGAGAGGGTTGCAGCAAGGGTCTGTTGGTCCTGACGGACAGTCCGCATATGTATATTGTCTTTGCTTCAACCTTTGCTGGAAATGAGTTGCCAGACATGAGCCGTAGAGTGGAGTGCTTACACGTCTTCTGTGGGAAGGTGGTGGGTGATTTCTTTTTCTTTTTTTTTAAGATTTATTTATTTATTTATTTATTTATTTATTTATTTATTTATGATAGACATATATATATATAGAGAGAGAGAGGCAGAGACACAGGCAGAGGGAGAAGCAGGCTCCATGCCGGGAGCCCGACGTGGGACTCGATCCCGGGACTCCATGATCGCACCCTGGGCCAAAGGCAGGCGCTAACCCTCTGAGCCTCCCGGGGATCCCCATTGGTGGGTGATTTCTGACCCATGCTTCTGATATATCTTACTCTGCAAAGCCCTTCTTTGCCTCTGCGCTGGCTCTTGGACATTTAGTGTCTTATTTTATTTTCTGTTAAAGGCTAATCATCTGTTGTTGAGAAAACCATTTGTTAGGAAACTGCCATATGCTTGGCAGTAAGACTATGGACCATAATCTTCAGTCTTCTTAAGAAACCCTGCGGTCTTCTACTCAACATTGAAAAAAAAATTGTGATATTTTGACACAGGCTCTTTGAGCCCCTCTAAGGGGGTGAATTTATTACTATGAAATATTACTTGGACCCATCACCTGAACTTATAGGAACGGTTTTACTGGCATTTTCGGTGAAGTTATCTCAAAGGCTTGGGTGAGCCTAGCCCCTCTGGACTTCATGTGCCAGGTGGAGAGGAGTAGCCAAACTGCTGTCCATCTGTGCCCGGTCGGCTGTGCGGCATCCTCGGGCAGGATGGGCTGTGAGAAGCGCAACAGCACGGCTGTGCTAAACAGACTTAAAGGAGCCAGATGCCTGGGTCACGGTTCTGGCCTCGCCCCTTAGTCACTGTGCTGTTCTGGACCAGTTACTTTCCTGTCTTTGCCTTGGTTTTCTCATCTATATAATGGGGGTAATAATAGTAGTATCTACCTTGCAGGTTACATGAGTGACCCTACGGAAAGTACTCAGAACATTGCCTGGCTGTTTGTAAGTGCTCCAAAAGTGACCCATTTTATTACTATGATCACAGCTTTCAACAACTGAGATCCCACTGAGGACACGTCCCAAGGCCTACAAATAATCAAGCCTATTTCTGTGCTCACAAAGTAATCTTTAACGACATGAAAAACATGCTTCTCCTGGAGTGTGGATCACATTCTGTAATGTGGAGATAAAGATTGCAGGCTTCTTATGCATGCAGTGCACTGGAGCATGCTTTTCCTTGTGATGCCCTTCTCTCCCACCCAGGTTTTCCTGGAGCGTGACCTCACCAGTGGCATGCCTTCTCATACAGTCACAGCTGCTGTGCCTTTAGCTTATAGCACGGACTTGCTACTAGTACGGGTTTGCCGGTGGCATATCTTCTCCTGAGCATGCAGTCCTCTGAAGCACTGGTTTTCCTCTAGCATGAATTTTTCTCTTGCATGGCTTTTCAAAAAACTACAGATAATGTAGTGTTCAGGCAAGTCTCCTTCATACATGCCAAAATTCTGATATGTCCCCTGTGCATCTGTTGTTTTATCTGACTGTATTATCTCTGGTGTGCCTATGCGACAGTAATTACTCCCTCAGATTGGGTGTCATTTGCTTAATCAATATACAACAGGGTCATTCATTAAAATAATATTTCCCATGGCTTGTGTGAAATCTCAGTGAACATATTACAGTGGAAACCCTTCTATCCAATTTGGTAACAAAATATAGTTGTTCATTTAATTGAAAAATTCAATTAAGCTATGGAATAAAAAGATTATTAGCATAATTAGTTTATTTTAACTTAACGGTATGAATGGACATTTGTCATAATTGTTCAGTGAAGGGACAAGATCTGTAGACTTTTATTATGTGATCTATTCTGGATCTTAGTGTAATCTTTATACCTTACGCACAAAGTAACATCAGAGGCTTCCAGTTCTGGACTCTATAAAGTGCACTGAGGATCTAAATGTACTCAGGAAGAAATCGGCATGCAGAGTACCTCTAAATTTATATGATTCTCCACCTTCAAGATCTTTCATACTCATCTAATTTGGCAGCAACATTTTTAGGAATTAACATTTAATTATTTTTTCCAATTAAAAAACGTACCGAAGACCTGAACGGACATTTCTCCAAAGAAGACATCCAGATAGCCCACAGACACATGGAAAGATGCTCAACACCACTCATTACCAGGGAAATGCAAATCAAAACTTCAATGAAATACAACCTCACACAGGTCAGAATGGCTAAAATCAACAATACAAGAAACAACAGGTGTTGGTGAGGATGCGGAGAAAGGGGAGTCCTCTTGCACTGTTGGTGGGAATGCAAACTGGTGTAGCTACTCTGGAAAACAGTATGGAGGGTCCTTAAAATGTTAAAATACAACTACCCTATAATCCAGTAATCACACTGCTGGGTATTTACCCAAAGAATGCAAAACTCCTGATCAAAGGAGTACATGCACCCTAATGTTTATTGCAGTATTATTTGCAATAACTAAACTATGGAAATAGCCCAGGTGTCCATCAACTGATGAATGGATAAAGAAGATGTGGTATAAAAAAAACCTAAAAAGCAAAAAATAAAAAACAAAAAAACGAAGATGTGGTACATAAATATACAATGGAATATTATTCAGCTATAAAAAGGAATGAAATCTTGCCATTTGCCACAACATGGATGGAGGTAGAGAATATAATATGAAATGAAATAAGTCAGAAAAAGACAAATTTCAGAAGATTTTACTCCTATGTGAAATTTAAGAAACGAACAAAGGAAAAGAGAGAGAGAGAGAGAGAGAGAGAGAAGGAAACCAAGAATTAGAGTCTTCACTCTAGAGAACAGTTACTGGAGGGAGGGTAGGGGGGTTTGGGGGAAATAGGTGATGGGGGTTAAAAGTACACTTGTCGTGATGAACACAGAGTAATGTATAGAATTGTTGAATCATTATATTGCATACTTGAAACTAATATAGCCACTTGTATGTTCACTATTCTGCAATTAAAATTTTAAAATGAGTGAAAAAAGGAAAAATTCGTTTTTTTTTTTCAAAGCATTCAACCTGATTCCCATTAGAATAACTTTTTGTTACAACTGTATTTAATTAGATTCCAAAATAATTAATAAAATTAAATAATTACAACAATGACTCTAACTGCCATAAACATTTGGGAAGAGACTCTTCCCAAACTGACTCTTCCTGCAGACAAAAGTCAACTGGGGGAAGCAGGAAAGTGTGGGAGTCCTGGGAGCCACCTGCAAGCAGCCGGATAGTAGCATCAGCCATGTGTGTCCTCCCGGGACCAGACAGCCGATCCGGGGGGCACCGAGGTCAGAGTTCATTAAGAGAACTCGGGCTGCATTTCCTATTAACCCTGTGGAGGTTTTACATTCAGCTTCCAATCATAGTGTATTTTTTTCTATATGAAGTAGAACGTTGGGTAATTGCACTATAGTCTGTTCTCTCCTTTGCACAAATGAGACCATTCATTAATTTATGTTGAAAATAATTATTTCATATTTATTCAAAACAAGTATGACTGAGTTAACATATTAAAGGTTATTTTTTTTTTTAATAGCAAAGCAAGTTCTTAAAAGGTTTTGTACTGATTTTGACAGGAAAATGGATTGCTGGTCCTATAAAATCCAATTTTCAGTTATTTACATGTATATTTCCAAATCAAAGTGTTCTCTTTAATTCTGCATGTGTGGTATGACCCCAAAGGAATCTCACATTTGTCATACCGCTACAACCAGCATTTACATTGGAGTCCTGTTTACTATTTGTTTTCACAAGATTACTTGGAACTGTAAAAAAGTAGTTACCGCTTTCATCATGAATTTTTCACTTTGGTGAACCACTGTTTTGCAATGAATCGATTTTGGGGAATTAAAAATCTAACACAAAACAATAGAAATAACAGTAACATAAATTTGACAATTAGAAATAATGTGAAAAGGCATGAAATTACAACAGCCCAAATGTAATGAGACTAGAGTACCTGTGATCAGAGATCAACTGACAGATTTATTATTTGTAACATAAGACAGCCTTTTAGTCCCTCATGATTGTTAATAGGAACATAATGAACTTTTAGTGAAAATCATTACTTATCTTTCTAATATATGAGGGTGTGTGTGTGTGTGTGTGTGTGTGTGTGTGAGAGAGAGAGAGAGAGAGAGAGAGAGATGGAGGATATTACCTTGCAGTTGTATAGACGAAGATACTGTTTTCACCTCCCCCCCATAGTCACACATGGAGCCTTGATAACCTCGGGCACATGAAGGGGTTGTAGGCTCCATTTAAGATGTGCAGATGTGTCATTCATCTGCTTTGACAGAACTAAAGGAAGAGCAGAGCACAGAATTCACAATCATTTTTTTATCATTGCACAAAGTTGAAGACCAGGCAAGTCCAACGACAGCCATGGGTTTCTATCTATGCGTATCGTCATGGGGAGGAGCTGGAGAATGTACTCGCAATTAAAAGGAAGGAGCCTCGGTGTCCATCGAAAGATGAATGGATAAAGAAGATGTGGTTTATGTATACAATGGAATATTCCTCAGCCATTAGAAATGACAAATACCCACCATTTGCTTTGACGTGGATGGAACTGGAGGGTGTTATGCTGAGTGAAGTGAGTCAATCGGAGAAGGACAAACATTATATGGTCTCATTCATTTGGGGAATAAAAATAATAGTGAAAGAGAATAGAAGGGAAGGGAGAAGAAATGGGTAGGAAATATCAGAAAAGGAGACAGAACATAAAGACTCCTAACTCTGGGAAATGAACTAGGGGTGGTGGAAGGGGAGGACGGCGGGGGGTGGGGGTGAGTGGGTGACGGGCACTGAGGGGGACACTTGACGGGATGAGCCCTGGGTGTTATTCTGTATGTTGGCAAATTGAACACCAATAAAAAATAAATTTATTATTAAAAAAATTAAAATAATAAAAGGCAGTAATGATGCCCACGCTGTTGGGTCAGCGAGGACTAAAAAATAAAATAAAATAAAATAATTCCTGATGTACCTCATAGTTAAATGGATGTAAAGATGCTTAAAAATGTCATTTCTAAAGGGCATTTGTAAGGCCCTGATTGGATTATCATAATGTCACCAAAATACAATTAGCCAAGTTAAATTAGAAACAGCAAGCTATTATTTCTTTTGTAGGCTTTGCAGCTCCCAATGTATTTTAGGGTGGTTCAAACATACATGCATCTACGTCTAGAGATTAACAGCTAGAACTTAATTATCATATTACATCTCCTTTGCCAGGAATGTGCAGCGATTGGGAGTGAGGCGCATTTCCTTTGTGAAATGAGAACACTCAGAAACAACGTGGACAGCGTCTGCAGGATGTTGCCTCAGGAGAGCGAGAAGGGCTGGCGTCAGATCTCCTGGACTGTGCAGGCATTTTCTTAGCCAGAGCAAGCACATCATTGGTGTGCTGTGGATCTCTCCTCCAGTCTTTGACCCTGGGACCCAGGCCTGGCCCCTGCTCCACCTTGCATGGCCACGGGGAGGTCTCCTGGTGCATGGAAGCAATCCTGCCATGTTCTGACACCCAGGGCTCTGCCCCAGCTGATCTGAGTCTGTCTCCTTCATCCCGGCAGGGCAGGGGTGGATAGAGGCTAACTGGGCATCAGCAAATTTAAATAGAGGGGGGAGGAGGGCCCAGGAAGCAGAAGTATCTTCATCAGCAAAAGGGAGGGAAGGGGAGTGGAGAACATTCTCAACAGCACTGGGGAGGGAAGCAAAGCTGACCGGGAACTGTTCTGACATCAGACTGCTGCGGGCCCTTAGGGTGTTCCATAAACACAGGTACTTGCCAGGAAGTGCTTGTATTTTGAACATTTACACCATGATATATCTTGTTCCACCTCCTCTGATCTCTCCATTCCCTCCTTCATCCTTCCCTTGTCCAGAGGTAAAGGAAATGGTTTTGTTCATGATGCCACAGCCTGCATTTCCCCCAGTTGATTCCATGTTTGCAGGCCAATTGGACAGGTGTTTTTTTTTTTTTTTTAATTTTTCCTCTAGAATACACAATTTGTATGTGATTTTTTTTTTTTTTTTAAAGATTGATGAATCTGATGCAAGTTCATATACACAGACCAAATGTTTGGGAGTCTCTAGTTTCATTTCATTGGTTAACAACTCTTTAGTGATTTGTTAAAACGTCAAGTTCATTTAAATAAGACAGCGAGGATTTTAGGATTAGAAGAGCAAGGTTTGACTAGTCAAGAAGCAGGAATTTTTAGCTCTCAGTACTAGCGTGTCTGATCTGTGAATATCTAATTGAATAAAATTGCATTGCAATCATTTTTAGGCTTTAAATAACTCTTGATTTCCTAACTTGAGACTTTAACTAGCTGTTGGGGTTTTGAGAATATTTTTAATATATATTTTTTCTGACCTACTCAATTTTTTTCCCCTCTTGACTAAACTACACAAAGGGTTTTCTGGCTTCCTCCTGTATTGCTCTGTGACCTTTATACATAAATCAATGGCAGCAATTATGCATTGGGTTTAGAAATATAATAGAAAACTTGACCTTCAGTGATCACAATTGTAGAGCAAAGGGATGAAAGCAAAATCTAAGCAACCAGACAACTTAGATGCACTTTCGGCTCCTGGATCTCTAGAGGATGTAGATGATAATGTAAGACAAGTGGCCTCCATGAGTACTGCTCTGTCATCCAGAAATAGTGAGTTTAGGAAGGAGAACCCAGAGAACACATCCGATTTAAGGAGAGGTCTTTGGGCAAGCCCATTCTGGCCTCAAACTATGCCTTTTTGCTTTATCTTTCCTGTTTTTGTGAAGACCGATGAATTCTATCAAAAGACTGTAGGCTTCTTTGTGACCACAGTTAGACAGCATCTTGCAGGTGTTGGTCACCGCATTAACCACTTCAGTGAATACATTATGAGAAAATATACTTAAGGCGTGTAGGTACACATAATGGTGAAGAAAAAGGAAAAAGAGTCATTGGAAACAGAAGAAATTTGGAGACGTACCTGCCCCAAAAGATTGATTCTTGAATGTGGCCTCCTTCAGTTCTCTGTAAGTTAAAGACAGAAAATAAAATGTGCAAACTGCACAGAGCACTGCTCAGAAGGCTGCCCACAGTGTCCGCGGCCGCTCCTGTCAATCAGCGTTAGTGTCCCATCAATCGGGCAGCAGGAGCAGGGAACAAAGGCCAGACCGGTCAGCCTGCCTTAAGAGGATACAGAAATAAATTTTCGGAGGTATTTATATTTGAAATTAATTTGATCATATTGGGTACAAGACAGAAATGGCTGGGTCTGCTACCCTGTGTCCTCCAAAGCGTCTCGAAACTCCTAGGCGGAACCATGCTCCAATAAAGAAATAAAATTAATAAAGATGGCATTCTGCTTTTACTTGAATTTTTTATTTATTTATTTATTTATTTATTTATTTATTTATTTATTTATTTTTTATGTCCTGCATTCCCATTTTCCTTTCTAGTATCTCACCTGGTAGACAAAGACACCAGTATTTTGTAGTTTATGTCGATTTATCTTGAATGCCTCTGTCTTTCTGATACCCCCTAGCACTTATACCCCTTTTGGGGTTCTAAGGCTTACCCGACTTTGGTTAACACCCTGTAATCCAAGTCCAACGTCTTCACAAGTCCTCCAAAGATTGCATTTCCAATATAAGAGGACAGGTGATTCAAAGGACTGTAACGCACGTCTAAGTAACTACAAATTACTTCCTGCTTTATCAAAAGCTACTCTCGTGGATTAACTTCAGGGTGCAACCCCGCGTCTGTAACAATAGATCATGCATAATAGCCTTCCTACAGTAGGTGATTCAAATGGCTTTTGAATAAGCAGTATTCCGTTTCCCTCAGTGCCTGGGCTTCCAACAGAGACTTATTCAGCACTAAATTGGAAATAAATAAAGCATACTGGTAGGAAGAGTGTCTTTGAGGCTTATGCTTATGCTAATTTATTTAAATATATACATTAGGACAGTGTGGATCCGAAGATTTAGGGGGTCTTTGAAAGTTCTATATGTAGACTATCCCTTTTATTTAAGATCCAGTTACTGCTGATGTAATTTTTCCTCGTTGACTTTTTTCCTGTGGCTGAAAAGTTATTTCTCACTTCAGAGCAATGATCATCTTCGGCGAATCATCCAGTTTTTTAATCATGTTAGGTGTGTGCAAACAAAGCAGGGTGACCATTAGGCTCAGAATGCAAGCTTTGATGGTACTGAGCACTTGTAGGAAAAACTCACGACCGCATTTTGGGGGGCTTGGGATTTTGTTGGCTTTGGTGTGTTTTTTGGCTGCAACTTTGCAGAATGGAGTAAGGAGCTTGCAAGGCAAACCCGTAGCCCTGACTCTGCTGAGCCAAGTGCAAGCTTTCAGGTCCCCCGAATGTCTCTCTAACATGCCTGGGTAACTCCAGAAAGTCAGGCAACAGCCTCGTGAGGCTGCAAGAGACACCTGCCAACAGGATACGGCCTGAAGCCACTTACTGTGCACTCGGAACGTCATGAACTGGGTGCTTCTGAGTGCTCGTGTCCCATCCACTCTAAACATCCAGGACCGCTCCACCTCCACCAACCCAGTGATGACACAAGCATGGGGTCCAACGTGGCTTTTCCATCTCCACATCCAACCTTCCCACACGGCATGGACTCACCTCCCCTCAGCTCACCTGGCTCCTCCCCAGGATTTCCCACCTGAGTCTTCGCGGTGGCGATGGCTCTGGTCTCCCTGCTTCCCTCCTGAGTACCCGTATCACGGGCCGCAGGATTTCAGCATCTTTTTTCTTTTGTATATTTTGTATCAAACCTTTTTAAAAACATTATTATATAGATCATAAAACTACCCTATGCTCCTGAATAAAACAAGATCAAACAGGCCAGTGAGGGTGAAAAGGGAAAAGACTTTGTCTTATCCCATGCAAGTGTCACCCTCCAGAAAGAGTCATTTTAAGCAATGGAATTCATGCTTTTCTTTTCCCATTTCCTGATTTTCTATATATTTGGTTCCCTGGTATGGAACACAAAGTCATTATCACCTACTTCTGTCCACCTCTGCTGATTTTGTCCAATACGTCATTGATTTTTGTAATGCTATGATTCAAAACATTTCATTCTGGAATTATAATTATGTCTGCTCTGCTTTGTGTGGATGTCAATCATGAAACCTGAGATATATACGATAATGACTATGTAAATATTATTTTCTGCAGAACCAAATGCTTTCTCACGTGACATAATTAGGCTTGGAATCCTGTGGGTAGCCAGCAACAGCGAACATTCATGGAGCAAACCATCCTTGGGGGAAGGTGCATCTGTGAAAGGCCACACGGTGAGGATGACAGAAGCAGGAGAGGGAAGGAGCCTGAGTCACAGTGGAGCAGCTGGACCAACCCCAGATCCTAAGCCCAGGCTTCCTGCTGAGAGATGGATGGAAATGAAATGCCCCCCACCCCCCACCCCCCAAAAAACCAGCTCTCTGGTCACTGCAATACTTGCCATTTGTCCAAACATAATTTCTTTCCATGTAGCCATTCACTTCTGTCTTGAAATCCTTTTAGAAATAATATGGAGCCTCCTAGTTTTATATCTTCCCTGAATTTTCTCATTTTCTCCCTCCTTCTCTCCCTCCGTCTCTCTCTCTCCCCCTCTGTGCTGCCCATTCTCACTCTGGCTCATGCACCTGGTACAGTTCCTCAGCATCAGACCACTGGGTCTTCCCTCCTACACACTCTACTGGTCCTCGTCCCCACAAGATTGCGCTTACGTTTAGGAGCCATAGTTTGTCATCACTGAGAGTCTCTCTGGTCTGTGGTCTTGTTTTTCTCTGCAGAGAGCTGTTCTCTTAGGACATCTCTTGCACACTCGTCCCCTGACATTGGAGACCCCTGATGGTGGCCTCATATTAGGTCATGGAGGTGTTGATGGGAGGGGTGCCCACTGCAGTGTTTCCCTCCATGGGGGTGGAAGGTGGGGATGTGGAGAAAGGGTGCTCCTCATAGAACACACTGGGTGGGGCAGGGAGGCCAGGGAAATGCACTTCTGTGTCCAAGGCCAGGAGGACGCCCTACAAAATTATGAGAACATGTGTCCTGGAGGAGTGTGCCAGGGTAGTGCTGGGGTGGTCCTTCTTTTTCATTCCCGTTTTCCTCTTCTCTCTTTCCTCTGACTGTTATGGAGGTGAGAGTCCCACTGCTGCTGCTCCCTTGGGCTCCACCCTCGCCCTAGGAGCACAGCTCTGGCCACCTCTCTTGTCCCTCAAGAGCAGCTCTGTGGGGCCGACCTGGCCTGGGAAAGTCTCCACTACTGCTCTGGGCATCGGTGGGGTTCCAGTGGCCACTGCTCAGGATGCCTCCCAGGCAACTGACAGCTCAGTGTCATTTGTTTCTTTTATTTTTTAATTTTTTTTTTAAATTCAATTTGTCAACAAATACTATAACGCCCACTGGTCATCACATCACGTGCCCTCCTTAATACTCATCAACCAGTTACCCCATCCTACCCTTCAGTTCCCCTCCAGCGACCCTCAGTTTCTCCAGAGTTAGGAGACTCTCAGGGTTTGTCTCCCTCTCTGGTTTTTCCCCACTCAGTTTCCCCTCCTTCTCTTATGGTCCCTTTCACTATTTCTTATATTTCACATATGAGTGAGACCATATGATAATTGTCTTTCTCCAATTGACTTATTTCACTTCACATAATACCCTCCAGTTCCATCCACATCGATGTAAATGGTAGGTGTTGCTCCTTTCTGGTGGCTGAGGAATATTCCATGGCACCTATACACCACATCTTCTTCATCCATTCATCTGTCGATGGGCATGTACGTGGGCTCTTCCAGTCTGGATCTTGTGGACATTGCTGCTGTGAACATCGCGGTGCAGGTGACCCAACGTTTCACTGCACCTGTATCTTTGCAGTAAATACCCAGTAGTGCAATTGCCGGGTCATAGGGCAGCTCTATTTTTTTTTTTTTTTAACTCTTTGAGGAACCTCCACACCGTTTCCCAGAGAGGCTGCACCAGCTCACATTCCCACCCCCAGTGCACGAGGGCTCCCCTTTCTCCACATCCTCGCCAACACCTGCTGGTTCCTGTCTTGTTGATTTTAGCCATTCTCACCGGTGTGAAGTGGGATCTTATTGTGGTTCTGATTTGTGTTTCCCTGATGCCGAGTGATGTGGAGCAGTTTTTCATGATTTGTTTCTTTTAATAATCTAATCTTTTTTTGTTTTAAATATCCTTGAATAATTTTTGTCTGCTGCTCTCCTCCTACACCTATTATTACTCTCCCATTCATCTTAAGCTCTATTGAGTGGGACTCTTGGGGGGTATTTTTAGGAGGAACAAGTATTATTCACTGAGACAACATGGAGGCCCCCCACAGGGGCAGTAACAGGGCCTCCTCAGGGTCTGGCCTCTCCTCCTCCTCCAGCCTCACGTCTGCTTTCTGCTGCCCATGGGCCCCCTAACAAGGCTCCACAGGCCCTGCTCCTGTAATGCTGTCCCCACGCTAGCCCCTGTTCCTGCAAGAGCCTCCTCTTACTTTTCTTCCATAGAAGATTGCACACCTTATATTTGATTCTACTGTTGCTGTGATTATTTTCTCTCTCTCTCTCTTTTTTTTTAATTTTTATTTATTCATGATAGTCGCACAGAGAGAGAGAGGCAGAGACACAGGCAGAGGGAGAAGCAGGCTCCATGCACCAGGAGCCCAACGTGGGACTTGATCCCGGGTCTCCAGGATCCTGCCCTGGGTGAAAGGCAGGGGCCAAACCGCTGCGCCACCCAGGGATCCCCTCTCTCTCTCTTTTTAAAGATTTTTATTTGTTTATTCATGCGAGACACAGAGAAAGAGGCAGAGACACGGAAGAGGGAGAAGCAGGCTCCCTGAAGGGAGCCCGACGTGGGACTCGAACCCAGGGATTATGCCCCGAGCTGAAGGCAGATGCTCAACCACTGAGCCACTCAGGCGTCCCGCTGTGATTATTTTCAACACCTGATCTCACCACTACACTGTAGGTGCCATGGCTGGGGTGTGGGACTTGCAATATTTGTTCACCACTACACACAGGCACAGGCACACCCATACACACACACATACGCTTAGGCACCCAAGTAAGTATTTGCTGGATTCGTACTACGTTTATTTGATATTTGCCATTTTTTAAAGAAAAGATTTATTTATATGAGAGAGAGCAGTGGGGAGAGGCAGGGGCAGAGAAGTAGACTTGCCCACTGAGCAGGGAGCGTGATGCAGGCCTCCATCGCAGGAATCCGGGATCAAGACCTGGGCTGAGGGCAGATGCTTAACCAATGAGCCACCCAGGCACCCCTGCTATTTCCTTCTTTTCAATCACGCATGAATTCATTTATTTAATACTCAAATTTTATACATTAAATGGTTCCCAGTTCCGAGGATGCCTCCCCCACTATTTATGGGCATCTTGTGCTAGGAATTACCCTAGGTGCTGCTTCATAACGATCTTTCCATCCTGCTTCCCCAAAGAGTACAAGGTGACTTGGGTGCTGACAGGGTGCAACAAGGCCCGCCTTGTCTTTCTCCTTGCGCTCGGTCTCTCTCTGCGAGGCCCTTCACCTCACGCTGTCTTCCTGGGCGTCCTGTGCAACACGTTCCAGCTTTGTGACCCTCCTCTGGATAACCTTGCCTGGCCCCCACCCCGCCCAGGCCAGGCTGGCACAGCCTGCAGTACTCTCAGCTGTCAGGAGTGTGAACCTGGGTGGGAAGTCGGTGAAGTCCCTGGAGCTGAGCTCACAGCTGGTTTGGCAAGGATCCGGGGTCGCGGTTTCTGGCCTGGAAGGTGAGCATGGGTCTGAGTGGGCATGACCCCGTCCTCGGGGGATCCTTCGTGGGGGGTGCGGGTGGTGTGAGGGAGAGCCAGAGTCGGGCTCTCCACATCAAGAGCTCCTGTGCCTGGGTCTCACGTCCCTGGCCCCCAGGAATTTGATGAGTATATGAAGAGTGGGTGTCAATGCCCGGGTTATCAGACCCCACACCCCCCGCCCACTGCAGCCCGCCGACCACTAAGCCGGGTGCCCCGCGGGAAGCTCCGCGATGCAGGCCCGGGATTCGGGGACAAGCGCTGACCTGGCCGGTCCTTGAGCGATGGCAGTGGTTCAGCAGGGGGGTCGGAGGGGATCGATATTTCCAGCACAGGCAAAGGTGAGCAGAACCCCCGATGCTAATGGTTTTCCTCAACCTCAGCTCATGGCAGACGGTGTCCGACCCTGGGTGGGGGGCTCCTGGAGGCTGGGTATTGGCTTCCTTTGGGCCCCTTTGCTGCGGCTGCAAAGCATCATCACATCTGCATTCAGAGCAAAGGAGAAGTGGGGGGTCAGTGAAGATGCTCCTCCTCGTGAGGCATTGCCACTGATTCTAGAAGAGTCACACCAAACCCTCCAACCCTGTTGGAGTCCTAGGAGCCCCCTCAGCCCAGGAAGGGGCCCAGCCTGCCTAGGGGCTGTGGTTGCCGTGGCGCCGGGTCCTCTGCAGGGCCTCCCTGGGGCTGGAGGGGGCTCTTGGATAGAACAGGCTTTCTGAATTGGGAAGACAGGAGCAGGCAAGACGCTTGGGGGGGGAGTGCAGAAGCCTTGCAGCCCCCTCCAAGGGGAGTCAGACAGTGGGAAGTTCTAGTGACTTGGTGCAACTGGGACCGAGGGCACGAGGCTGGATTACCAAGAGGTGAGCCGACAGGGGAAGGGGGTGCCCACGGCCAGGAGGGAAGGCCCGGAGCTGCAGGCGGTCCATCCATTTCGAAAAACATCAGCAACAAAAAATGACCTGCAAAGAAAAAAAGACCTGCAGGTAGTAATTGTGCTTTTCATGCGCATTAGTGAAAATACATAGAATGCTGCGGGGCTACGCAGTCAGCCCTGTCTGGGCCCCCGGGGGTCACAGCAAGCTGCAAGCCCAGAAGCGCCTCCACGGTGGGAGAAGCGCCCTCTAGCCCGCAGGCAGCTGCACGGGCTCCCCAGGGCACAACCGGGTGCTTTCCTTAAGCAGGTGACAAGAGGGGGATCCCTGGGTGGCCCGGCGGTTTAGCCTCTACCTGCAGCCCAGGGCATGACACCAGGGTCCTGGGATCGAGTCCCACGTCGGGCTCCCTGCATGGAGCCTGCTTCTCCCTCTGCCTGTGTCTCTGCCTCTCTCCCTCTCTCTCTCTTTTATGAATAAATAAATAAAAATCTTAAAAAAAAAAAAAGGGTGACAAGATCGGTTTTGCCTTTTCCTTGGTCAGCTTTGTGGCTGAAAGCCCGAGGCCTGGGTGGGGTTCAGCAAGTTAGGGAAGTATTGTCCACATCCAGGTCGGGGATGATCAGAGCCCGGGTTAAAAGCACGGAGAGAATGGAGAAGACAGTGTGGATGGAGCCTGGGGACGAACCTGTCCCAGGCCTCTGGGTCCTGGGCCCCAGCCCTTGGCCCGGGCAAGCGCTCCGGGCGGATCCCTGAGGACAGAAAGACCGCAGAGCGGGAGACACGGGCCCGAGGCTGAGTCGGGGTGGGGGGGACGGGCTGGCTGCAGCTGGGGCGGGCTGGGGTCACTGCCGAGTGTGCAAGTGCACCCCAGACCGGGGATCCACGTGGGTCCCCCCACCCGGGGCGAGGTGGAGGGCGGTGTGCACGCTTCGGGGGTCACAAGGTGCTGTCACCACCGAAGGTCACAAGTGAGAAGGGGGCAGAGGGGACCCCTCCACAGAGGCAAGGACACAGATACAGGCCACACTGCTCCCAGCAGGAAGGTCACTCTCACAGATCAGAAGGAACAGGTTACTGTTTGCTGTTTATTGCAGGAGAATTGAGGGTGCGGCCAAGTACCCACAAATTACACGTTCCCTTTTAATGAATCATGTGACGTGATCCACACTGAAAAGCATAAATTATCAGGCGCATCTATCTGCTGCTTCCATATCTTGGTTTTTCCTTTGACTCTCCCGGGAGCGCTCGGTGGCGCGTGCACACAGACAAGGTCTTCCTGGACAGCGGGCGATCCGTTTTCCAAATTCATTTCTATAGTCTTTGTAAACTTTGCAGTGGCTGAGAATCCATTACATCCTTTAAAAATATTATTGTGTCTGTTTTTAATTAAAATTGGTTCATCAGGTGCACAGCATGGATGTAAAAGTAATAGGGTCATTTTTCATCTTGGACTTTCTTAAACGTGTGGTTGGGTTTTGCCCTTAATTGTCGACCAGGGCTTACTGCCTTCCGCTTATTATTTGTTTGTATTTCACTTTTTCATCCAAAATTGCTATCAGGCACACAGGCAGATAGGAGAATTTTTTTTTCCCTCTGTAATTTAAGTCATAATATTTTGATGTAAAAGCCTTCAAACGATTGATAGCGGTTCCTGTATTCTATGAGAAACATTACAGTATTCTGGAAGCATTGTGATTTTTTTTTTGTTTTGTTTTGTTTTGTTTTGTTTTGTTTTTTATTCCATGTAACTGAGAGGAACCCCGCTTTAACACCAGTGAGAAAAGCTGTCAGTGAATAATGGCTTGCACCAGCCAAGTCCGTCAAGTACTTCCCATTGGCTCAGAGCCTGATTAAAATATGCAGCAAGACCCCCTGAAACTGCGGGGACATGGCAAGGGGCCATTACAGAAATCTCGGCTGTTGCCAATAGCTACTGGCTTTTCCAATCCATCGGTATCAAGTGCATGCTGTCGGCGATCAGTCTTTACCTCTTATGTATTTATTTTTGTCCATTTCTGCTTTCCAAGACAGAAGACGGGGCCATCAGTGTCCTCGATTTCCGAATCCCCCTTCAGGGCCCTGGGGCAGGTGTCTTGTGGTTCTCCAGAGCGATCTCGATGTTTTTCTGTACTCAGCTTTTTTTCCTGCCAAGTGTCTGTTCCAAATCCTCTCTTTCAGTAGACATCATCTAACTCCTGCCTTCCTGGCTGCCTCGCCCGCTCTTCCATCCTACCACCCCCCCTCCCCGGCACAGCCCAGGGGCTCCCCCTCCTGCTCCAGGCTCCTGATCCCACTTGCTGCCCCTCTTTGGTTCTGTGTGTTGCTCTTTCCCTGCTGTGTGCCCACCCTCTGACTCTCCAACTGCTGCCAGTCAACCTTTGCACGGACTCTTCTCTAACAACAGAAGTGCACAGGGTTGGCGTCTGAGGTCCAACATGGCTTTGTTCTCAGTTAGAAGTCCTGGGTCTGCGCTCTTCCTTACTGACAGCTCCCCTTCTCTTTCTGCAGCTGTTGGCATGTGACTCTTGGAGACCAGGCTACTGAGCCCAGGACGCACTTGAGGAGCCGGTTCACATTTCCGAATCCATCTGAGGATTCATTGGAGTCACTTGCATTCTTGTGGTCTTCCTCGATCACCTGGAAATTTAGTTGGAATTGCCACTCCACATGTTCCTGAAGATAGGTGTCTAGCGATTACATTTTCAGAAATGCCGTTCACATGCAAAGGTGTCCTGGCTCAACTTAGGCTTTCTCAAGCATCTTTCAATCTACAATGCGGGGGGATGCTGTTCATGTAACTCTTTTTCTTTAAAGATTTTATTTATTTATTTATTTGAGAGAGAGCACTTGCACATGCGAGAGAGAGAGAGAGAGTGAGAGAGAGAGGGCATGCATGAGCAGGGGAGGGGAGGAGCAGGGGCAGAGGAAGAAGAAGACACCCGGCTGAGCAGGGAGCCCAGTGTGGGGCTCAATCCCAGGACCTTGGGATCATGACCTGATCTAAAGGCCGACATTTAACTGACTGAGCCACCCAGGCGACCCTGTACATGTGACTGTTCATCAATGCAGATGCTCTATTAACGTTGTGTTTCTCTCAGTTATTTTCCTCTGTGTAACTGAGATGGGAACAATTGTATCAGCTTCTATTTGGGGGTAATGACATTTTCAAGGTTGCAAGGTGCCTGAAAGGTCGTCCCTATTCCCTAGGGGACCTGTTGCCTATAGATGAATTTCCAGATATAGACGCCACCCTTCCTGAAGCAGGAAAGGTAAGTTTTGGCCTTAGAGACAAAGGACTTCATCAGGGGTCCTCTTCCCTCTCCTGCACGTGATGACTGTGGACATTTAATAAGAAAAATCGCAACGCTTTTCTGTTTTAGGAACCTATTTAGCTTTCTGAAAAGTCTGGCAAGTCCTATTTATTTATGCAGTATATTAACATAAACTAAGTTCTGATGCTACAGCACGTTGAAAAAAGGATTGTCCTTTGGACAACCTGGTGCTTAAGGAGGGAGAAAAAAAACTCAAGAGATTTCAGGGATTTCATGGATTTTACCCCCGATAATGTGCTGTGTCCTGGTAATATTTAAAAAAAAAAACACTTTAAGAGAAAATTTGATGAAAGATTCTTAAGACGATTTTTTTATGTAATGCTTTTGAGGGCAACCACACTGAAAGCCAACAATTATTTTATCAGTTGAGTTGATTAAAACTAACACACTTTCTCCGCTGAAATAAGGAGGAAAATCTCCCTGAACTTCCCATTTCTGCTGTGTTAAATTAAAGTGCCTTTTGGTAATGCAGAAATTAGATTACCCAGAGCAAGGGTAGGAGTGAGCATGAGCAGTGGTGAGGAGAGAGACAGAGGGAGAGGGAGGAGCAGACACCCAGCTCAGCAGGGAGCCCAACTCATAGTCACATAAACGTCAGACAGCAAATTAAGGGTGTGAACTCATGGGCAGGCAGTGCCGTGCTCACCTCCAAAAGGCCTGATGTAACATGAGTTTCCATCACGGAGAGTGAGTCCTGGTTTCCCAATGACCTGGCTTCCGTGGCTCCGAAACTACGGGATCCTGGTAAGTGAGAACCTTGTGGAATCCCCATTTTCTCATCTGCAGAGTAAAAAGTTAAAAAGATGCACCTCACAATATTATTGCACCAAAAGAAAAACATTGACTTTTAACATTTTCCTAGGGCCAAGCTAAAATCAAACAAGTGAGCTTAATTGTTTTTTTCTCCTTGAGATTTTATTGTTCTGGAATTTTGGAGAGAGAAATATTTCCATACTTTGTAGATAAAGAATTTTTCACATCTAGCCTTAGACACAAGGGGCCACAAGCTTCTTGTATTTCTTGGGAATGTTTACTATGAGAAATTTAGTTGAGAAGATATGTAACACACATGTCCAAGCCACCCTTCAGTGGCTGGAAAGAGTGTGCAGCAGCGAATGTCAAAGATACTCTGTGCCTAGCAAGTTACTCTTCTGAAATCAGCAGAATTTATGGAGCTGCACCCAAAACCATGGATTTGTTGGTTCTTTTTCCCAATAATACTAATAATTGACCCTCATTTGAGCTAACTTTTACTGAGAGGTAAGATTTATCCTGAGTCGGCACCAGCCGAAGAGCTTTTGATATGTTATCTCCTTCATGTGTAACATCAGCGTAGGAGGCAGATGCTTGAATTTTTTGCTCATTTTATTGGTGAGAAGCTTGAGGCACAAGGAATCTAAGTTACTCACCTCAAACAATGTCTGCATTTGTTAAGGGTTGGGGAGTGGTATATGGGTTGAAGACTCAGAGAATTCCAGTCTGTCACCAGGACAAGGTCATTAAAGGTAGGGTGTATACCTGGAGTGATGGTGGGGGTGGGGCCAAGGGGGAATTTTAGGACAAGAGAAATAGAATTCATATATTTCACAGTTTGTTTTAATTCACTGAACAATTACCCCACAGCTCCTCTACACCATGCCCTAGTTGAAGTTTAAGAAACACAAATATACATAAAAACCAACCTCTTGCAAGGGAGACAGTAACAAAGAAATTGTGAGCATTTCATGAAGGGAAGCACCATGAGTGAAAACCAAGAGGGGACTGATTTCCTCCCTGATAACAGAAAGCCATCGGAGAAGGTTTGGAGACGTGAAGATGTCTGAGCATTGGGATGGTGGAAGAGAAACCACCCACCAGAGATGGAGGGAATTCTATAAAAAGGGAATTCCAGATACTGAATCCAGCTGCCAAGACAGACATTTAAGAGAGATGCATGCTCAAGGGGCTCTCCTGGAGGTGATTTTTTGAATCTGACACCAGAACAAAAGCAAAAAAACATCAAAAATAAATGACTTTATATCAAATTAAAAAAGCTTCTCCGTATCAAAGAGAATAACCCACAAAATGAAAAGGCAACTTATTGAATGGGAGAAGATATTTGCAAATCACATATCTGAGAAGGGGCTAATTTCCAAACTATATAAATAACTCATATAACTCAAAAGCAAAAACTGAACAATCTGATTTACAAATGGACAAAAATATCTGAACAGACATTTCTCCAGAGAAGACATGCAGATGGCCAGCAGACACACGGAAAGATGCTCATCATCACTGACCATCGGAGAAATGCAGAGCAAAGCAACAGTGAGATATCAGCTCACGTCTGTCAGAGTGTTATCATCAAAAAGTCAAGACATAACAAGTGTTGGTGAGGTTGGTGAGGATGGTGACTTGGATCTTTCCACTGTCCCTTGACTTGGATCTTTCGGGAGAGACTCTGGACACCCCTTTCCGTGCTCTGCAATGCCCGGAGGTATTCCATCTTCACTGGCTGGTCTTAGTTCCTCCTTTAGCAGAAGCAGGGAGGGCTTTTCAGAGGCTTTGCTTGGGATGGAACAGACTTTGTGAGCCAGGTGTTGACACCGGGTCTGTAGAGTGGCCTCTGGGGGTGTCACGTGACCAAAGCTGAGCTCTTTGCTGGAAGTGGCAAAGCAGACAGTGGGTGTCTCTAGGTGTTTACCCAAGTACTGAGCAAGGGGAAAGATTGGCAAAACCTTACTGGGAAAATTCAAATCTGTGTGACAAGCTTGAGATGTAGATTCACAAAATGGCCCTGGTTGTTTCCGTGTGTCGCCAGCCCCCTGGGCTTCTGTGTCCTGCATAGCTGACCTTTGAAAAATGGGAGTAAAAATCAGTGAAATCTACTTAGTGGAATTCAATGGGCATAATTAAATTAGGCTCCTGTTCTTTAGAATTCAGTTTAGGGTGGTGTTGAACAAAGAAAAATAAAGGATTTTATAAGAAAGGAAGTTTTAAAACCCAAGGAATTACAAATCGTTTCCAACCTATAGGATGATATTTCTAAAACACAAAATGATTCACTCTTCAAAAATATTAATAGAGTGTCAGGAGAGAACAAAACATCTGTAAGCAAGACTTTTTTTTTTTTTTTTGTATTTTGAAAAAAAAATGCTATTTGGGGAGATTGAAAATTAAAGTATCTAAAAGCTTCTAATTAGATAATAATAAGTCCGGTCAGTTTTCCTCTCCATGTGTTTGTTTTTATTTTAGAGAGGCGTGAAAGGATAAAAAGAAAGAGAAATGCCTTTTTCTCTCCTTGAAAATTGCGTATTCACCAAGCAAGGTGTCCCTGTGTTTCTTCTCTCTGTGGCACCTTCGCATCCTCAATAATTGCTTCCTCTCCTCTCTGATATTTTGAGCACTACTTTTCTTGTTTTTCTGAGCAGAAGTCTTGACTTTTGGATGTGTTCTCTCACTTGTTTCCTAGGTGTTTCTATCCTGAGATCCTTTGATCTCGCAGAGCCCCTTTCAGTTCTTGTGAATTCCTGGCGAAGTTGAAACAGGGAAGAATTAGAAAGAATTTGCAATGTCAAGAGTTTCTCTGAAGACACACTCTGTACAATTCTTGGAGATTAATTGCTTCAGATTAAAAAAGAAACTCTTAATGAAAAAGAAGATTAAAAAAAAAAACTTTTTCTAGGAGAAGTTTAGCCACCTAGGTAGGACCGCCACCTATGAGCCCCTGCTTCTGATGCTGGGCTGTGGAAGCTGAGGCTCTCAGGAAGCTGGGAAAAGCTATGTGACCGGTGCTCACTCCAGAGGCACCAAGCTCTAAATCTGGAAGCTTTCCCGTCCTGGGGCATTAGTGCAAAGACAGGGCTTTGCGGGAGAACATCTCCATGTTCCTCATGCTCTGCCTGCCTTGATCTGCATTGCTGTGAAATTACTCGTTATTTGTTTTTAATTTTATTTTTATTTTTTATTTTATTTTTATTTTTTTAAATAAATTTATTTTTTATCGGTGTTCAACATGTCAGCATAGTGAATAACACCCAGTGCTCATCCCGTCAAGTGCCCCACTCAGTGCCCATCACCCAGTCACCCCCACCCCCCGCCCACCTCCCCTTCCACCACCCCTAGTTCGTTTCCCAGAGTTAGGAGTCTTTCATGTTCTGTCCCCGTTTCTGAAAATACTCGTTATTGCACACCTTCTCAGTGCCCTAATCTGTCCCCACAGTGGTTCGAAGTGAAAAGCCAGCACTTCACATTATAACTGTCATAGTCTGTGGTGCCAGGTCCCTTCCTTGTGCTCTATCTTGAGGACTCAGCTGTCCCTGGAGCATGGGGGCCCAGAAAACCCAGGACATCACCTTCTTAAGCTCCTAGGGTCCTTCTTCCTTCCTTTGGCTACTCCTCAACTTTAAACACATCCCATGCACTCTGCTGTGGGCCCCTCCGGGACCCGCCACACGAAGGTCCCACAGCCTTTGGTGGCAGCTAGTTTATTTTCAGCTGCATGTTAAGCCAATTCATATGGCTTAACACCTGAAAGACATCTGCTAGCCCACATCTAACTTAAGGTCGGTTGATGATGTCAGGGGGTAGGCAGCATCAAGAACTTTGACCTTTTCCACATTTTTTGCCTCTGTGTTTTGTCTTTGTTCTGTGCCTTCAGATTTAGCCTCCTGTGACAGCAGCACAGCAGGGGCAGGTCCAGGCATTGGCTCTTCTCACAATAACAGAAGAGTCTCCTTACAAAAGAATTTCAAATGATTTATGAGGATAAACCTTCCAGGCTGGTCTTAGTAGCTCACTTCCAAAGAACAGAGGATGGAAAGGGGAAAATCCTGACTTTCCAGGGAGGAAAAGTGGCATGCAGCACCTTACCCATAAGAGCAGGAGTGATGCACCAGGGATGTCATGGGAACATTATTCACCTCCTAAAACAATGTGTTGAGAAGGGCACTCCACAGTTGTGGTGTTCTTTCCAAAAACCCATAGTCCCAGTCTAACATGCAGAGAGCAGAAAACAAAACCAGTTTGAGGGAAAAACCTTAAAAACAAAACAAAACAAAACAAAACAAAACAAAACAAAACAAAACTTAATCAATATTCCTCAGACCCCACCATGGACATGAAAAAGAAAGACTAAGAAACTGTTATGGCCAAAGGAGACCAGGGATGTGCAGCTAAATATAATGCGGTATCTTAGACCAGATGCAGGGACAGAAAAAGGGTATTTAGTGGAAAAACTGGTGGGATCTGAATACTGTCTGGAATGGGGTTAAAAGTAATTCATGGTACCAGTTCCTCAGTTTGGACAAATGTACATGGTTCTGGAAGTTGCTAACTTGAGGGAAAACAGAAAGTGGGTGGCAGGTATACAGAGCGCTGTACTTAGTTTGTAACTTTCCTATAAATCTGAACTCTGAAATGGAAGATAAAAAGAAAATCTCCCACCCACTCAAAAACAAAAAGGAAAAAACCCACAACAGAAAGTTTTCTTTGCAGATTTCGACGGAATGAAGAGATCTGTCCTAGAAGCCACAGGGCAGGGCAGCACCCAGCCCCTTGAACCCTGAAGAGAATCAAGGAGGAAGGAGGAGCTTGTCTGCAGGGTGGGCAACCATCAGGGAGAAGCATTCCCTGCTGCCTCTGAAGAGACACTTGGTTTTCAGAGTTGGTCATTGCTATGCAGACCCAGGCCTGTGCATCAGCGGGAAAAACGAGTCGCTGAATCTAAACAGTTCTTTGGCTGCTCTTTCTGCCCTAAAGTCCCTGTTTTCATAGACGGCCCATCAGTTTCTAGATGAGTCTCTTTGTGTTACTGAGTCATCCAACTCTGGGTACACAGGGGACACACTGAGCCAGCCGGGACAGGGACCCCAAACCGGCCAGGTGAGCCTTTTCCTTCCCTGCCATCACCACTCAGCTGTAACCGGGTCTTACCTTAGGTGTCTCGGAGAGCTCAGGAGTCTGGAGGGAGGCTCCGGCCCTGCGGTGTGGTCGCCAGATGAAGAACGGCCAGAAATGCAAGACAGGAACATCCCAGACCCAGATGGCAAGGGCAGCGCACATGCACAGCCAGGCTGGGGCAGATCACATGATCTCAGTGGACCCCACGGCCAGGTATTTCTTTTCTCAGTGCCCTTAAACAATTTTTTTAAGATTTTATTTATTTATTAATGACACACACACACACACACACACAGAGGCAGAGACACAGGGAGAGGGAGAAGCAGGCTCTACGCAGGGAGCCCGACGTGGGACTCGATCCCGAGTCCCCAGGATCACACCCTGGGCAGCAGGCGGTGCTAAACCGCTGGGCCCCCCGGGCTGCCCTCTCAGTGTCCTTCGTAGACTTGTCCTTCCTCGGTGGAGGGCTCAGGCCTCTCTTCTGTGTCCACAGTCTTTTTTGTTCTCATCAACCTCCTCCTCCATCTGTCCTCCTCAAGCAAGCCCAGGAAGTCTTCAGTCTGGGCATGGAGGTGATAGGCCCCTCGTCCTCCCATTTTTCCACACCTCAAGTCCTCCCCTGATCCTTAAATCTTGTGAAAAATATTGCCAGAAGCGCTTCTTCTTTGGTCTTAGTGAAATCACACACAGGCCTCTGTGGCCACGAGCACAGAGAACAAAATGGTTGAATGGAGTGGGGAGGGGCCTCGAACCAGAGCCCCGGCACCAGAATGAACCAGTTTCCCAGGCTGCTGTAATGGGGGACCATAGACTTAGGGGCTTGCAGCCACCAAACATGTTGTCTTCCAGTCCTGGAGGTTGGAAATCCAAGGTCAAAGAGCCAGCAGCCTCTTCGGGCTTCAGGGGTTGCTGGCAATAGTTGGCAATCCTTCATTTGTAGCCACAACTCTTCCATCCTTGCATCTTTGTCAAGTGGTGTTCTATCGTGTCTTCATGTGGCTGGCTTTTTATAGGTACACTAGCCACAATGGTTAGGGTCCCACACTAACCAACTAACTTCAATATGACCTCACCTTAACTAATTAGACCTGCAGTGGCCCTTTTCCCAAATAAGGCCACGTTCTGAGTAACTGAGAGTTAGGAGTTCAACATACCCTTAATAGGGGACACAATTCAACTCATAATATATGTGAGAAACAGAACTACCTATGACCTTTATGGCTCTGCCACCTTCCTTGCCCTTCGGGCTTTCTCTGGGTCAGCCCCGAAGTCCCCTCCCCTAGACCAAAAGTTGGAATTGAGTCAGCAATGAGAGTGGGATGAAACAGGGGAGCCAGGGACCCCCTGAGAGTCACCAGCTCCAGTGTGAGACTGCATTTCTGGAGTCACAGCTGGGGAGGTGCCTTCCATCTGGGCCCTGGGCCTCTTCCCAGGGTGGTCATTTTAGGGCTCAATCCACATGCATTTCCTCTTACTTCTCTACTTTATCTAGTATTTGCTTTTGCCCCCAGCTCCTCAATTTATTCTCCCTGCCACAGTCTTGTCCACCATGCATTTCTGTGAAATGTATTTTACCAGGAACTTCAGCCTATTACTTTGTTGTGAAAAAAAGAAATTAAGAACTCTCTCTCTCTCTCTCTCTCTCTCTTTTCTTGAAGTCCAGTGTCATTTATTTTTTATAAACACCTATATATTTTAGGAAGGAATGTGGCTTGTAAATGCAAGAACACATATTTTTTTTCATCAGAGCTGTATTATTTAAAGGTCCTAAGTAAATGATGGTTTTCTGATATAGTAGCAGGTAGAAAAGAGAAGGGTGTGTGTGTGTTTGTGTTTTAATTACAAAAAACAAGGTATTCATTGACTGTAGGTCTCCTAGGAGTGTAACAAACATTCACTTACTTCCTTTTTGCCGCTGCAGCTATGAATCTATGGCTCAGGTGGACACTGGGCAAGGTGGGCAAGCTACGGAAGCTCAAAACCATCCTTCCAGTGGGATGTGTGGGGTTGGGTGGGGGCCGGGCTTGGAGGCCAGAGAGGCTTGGATTTAAGTGTCGTCTTGAGAACTTCTTCAGTTCAAATCCTTGGACCTCAAATTCCTTGGCTGTCATATATAGCCACAGCTCTGCCTTATAGGGCTGCTTATGAGGTGATGCTAAAATATGTTCTTGTCTAGCTCGATATATCACAGATACTCCTTAATATCTAGGTGTTATTTTATTTGAAGATAACATTTATCTAGATCAAAATGAAGCAACTTGTACAAAAGAGGAGTTATGGGGGCAATTTCATGTCTTGAAGCATGGAATCTACAAATTGGCATGCTATCAATATTATAAAACAAATGCTCTGCTATACTATACCATGGGTCACCTATTTGTTATTTAATAGTAATTAGCATTTTATTTGGGTCTTGGAGGGGCCCCTGCAGTAACTTCATGAATTTAAATGCTTTTGCCCAACATTTGCTCTCATTAGCCCCATATATGCTGCATGCATAGGGTTAGTAACAAGATAAAGACAATAGTGCATGCCCCACATTTTCTGCTTTAGTGCCATTTGGAAGTAGGTGTGTAAAGATTTGAGTGACCTGTGCTCTCATTTCTAACTGATCCACTGGTGGTCAGGAGAATTTCTAGATGGCTTCAGGATCCCCTCCCCTGGTGATCACATCCTACAAAACCCCTTCCCCCGAGTACAAGCAGAACAGGTGAATAAGTGAACTATCATTCTTGGGGACTTAGAGTTAATCAAAAGGGAAACGCTGTGTGTGAGTTTGACATAATCAGGTGGGTTTTTGAAAGGACAGACCGGAAGTACAAGGGGTCTGCAGAGGGATCACTTAACTAGGACTGGAAAGCGTTGAGCCTTCATCTGGGCCTCTAGGACCTGCACATCAACCAGCAGGAAAATGGGAGCTCAATCCTCTACCCACAAGGAACCCAATTCGGTCAGCATCAGCATGAGCTTGGAGGAGGGCCTTGAACTCTAGATGAGCAGCCCTGATCAACACGTTGATTTCAGCCCAGTGAGATCCTGAGCAGAGGATCAGCTGAGCTGAGCCTGGACTCCTGATCCACAGAAACTGCCAGATGGTAGACATGTGCAGTTGTCATCTACTGAACTCATGGTCTTTTGTTATTCATCAAAGGAAAACTAATATATCCACTCACATAGAACGAAATTGGGAAAAATCATACATAACTTCATATTAGCAAATCCAAGTCATCTTCTCCTTGCTTACTTTTTTTGACATCTTTTAAACATTTTTGATTGGTAAGTATAATGTTTGGGTTCCAAGACCTGATCCGGCTCCCACTTTCCACAATGAAGCTTGGACAAATTGCTTAGCCATCTTTTAGCCCCAGATTTTCAGAATAAAGTTCTTATTTCTATATCCACCTCATACGATTGTTTTCAAGATTCAATCATGTATGCAGACACGCACAAGAGCGATCTCACTCTGCACGGAGAGTCTGCCCCTGTCAAATGCAGGCTGTTGTGTCACTTTGCTTGTGTCTGCCTCAGTTTTCAAAATAATATGTTTAAAGTACCATTTGCAGTGGGGTCTACAGAAAACATGGATCCTCAGAGGACTCGTTAACCTGTCCGTAGAAAACCCTGCAATTGCAGATGTGAAGTGTGTTTAGAAACTTAACTCTTCAGTATCCTATGTCCAAGTGCACAATAATTCTATTTACAAAAGGTCAGCTCACAGTGTATTACCATGATTTGTCAGGAGTCCAGGCAAGTTAGCTGGGTACCATGCTCAGGATCTCATGAAGGAATGGTCCAGAAGTCAGCCGAACTGAGTTTTCATATGGAGCTCCGAGTCCTCTTCCAAGCTCATTCACGTTATGGAGAATTTGATTCCTTGCAAGTGGAAGATGCGGTTGAAGACTAACATAAATTAATAAATATAAGAAAAAGCAAAACCAGCCCCCCTCTGCACCAGAGTGAGTTTAAGGATCAGTGACTTGTAGGTCTGTATGATTTCTCACAGTTCCAAAACTATGTGAACCTAGGCTTTTTCTTATTTAGCTGATAATTCTTATTTTGGTGTTTCTACTTGACTCTTCTTCCTCTGATACCCTAAGATGAGCCCTGGAAATGCAATGTTTTCGTGTTTTGCCTCATCTCATCCACGGACAGATTTTGGTTTACATTCCTTAGAAGCTAGAACACAGGTGCTTCTGTACTTGGGAACTCAAAAGTTTTGGATTTCAATGACCTGGAAATGGAAGGTTTCAGATTCAAAACACTTATGTCCAAATTACATATTTGAAGTTCAACATGCCGATGATCACTCAATTCATGGAAAAATCGAATGGTGCACTACATTTGACAAAAGAAATCATTTGATGCTTCAGACCTTATTAGTGCTAATGAATACCCCTGGTATGAAAAAAAGCCAGCATTGATGGTGCTCATATTTGAGACTGATTGCTCAAAAAGAGCTCTGCACCTATTAAGAGGTTTTCAGAAATGAGCCAAACACTATTCCTTGAAATGGGTAATTGGTCATTAGCTGATGATCTCACTTGTGGTTATTTTATGGACAATGAAGGTCTTCAACACTGCAGAAGGTCAGAGTGTTAAGAGTATACACTGAGCAGTGGATCCGGGTTTGGTGCAGACATACCCAATTGGAAATATTCTCTGACCCTACACTACATAATCTGAGTTGTTGTTTCAGGAAAAACCCTTACCTAAAATTGAATTCCTTTCGCTGCCTGTATGCCTTAGCTCTTTATTGAACTGATCATAACCCTAGTAACCCGATCACTACTTGGGGAACAAAATAAGGTCATTCAAAGGCTAAAGTAAATGTTGACACTAATGTGAAATGAGCATAGTGCTTTATATTTATTTTCAAACTCTCTCTAAAATTAGGAATATAATATGCACATTTTCCTGTTAGCTAACCAAGGTCTCTGGCAGGGGAAAATCCAGAAGAAAACCAGAAAAAAATGAAGCCATTAGATACATGTATCTATTTATAAACATCCTTATTGTTAAATAGGGGAATAATGCTTTCCCATTATATTTCTGTTCACCTTTTGAAATGCTCTCTAGTTAGATATTTTAGCCAGTGATTTTATTATATCATCCTCTATTCTTGTTAAGACTTAAAAAAAATACAGGGAAACTGAAAGACCAGGATTCTGAGGACCACAGACTGCTCATGACCTGCTGTGAGATCCCCCAGGTGTATCCTGGGACTATGATAGGATCGTGGAGGGACACTCACCAAGGTCAAGGAAATGATTGGTCAGAATCTCGAGAGATGCCTAGAGGAAGCATATAGTTAAGTCAGGAGAGAGAAAAAAATCCAATTCTTGTTGGGATTTTCCCCCCTCTATCTTTATGAATTGACACAGGAAGGGGAAGTCTAAGAGGAGCGAGGGAGCTCCATCTGTCATGCTTCCCAACAGAATATCAAGGTCTTAAGGAAATATATTTGCATATCCAGGAGATACCCCAGACTCCATTCTCTCCAGAGGAAAGCATTCTATTCTGACATCGCCTAGGAAGCCACTTCCTCACCAGCAGGGTTTCCTTTCTTGAATTTATATTGTCAAAGTTAGCAATGGGATGATTTTTAACCATTTTTTGGGGGAAAGTATTTAAAAATAGAAAGTAAACAAAAACAAAAATGAAAACAAAATCAACCTGTCAGCTAGGGTCTGGCTATAAGCTGGTCATGTCAGATGTTAATTAGGAACTTCAGATCTAATGTCAAAGAGCAGACATGAAAATGTATATCTGAGTGGGAGATTCATGCATTTGTCTTTTCATACAGAAAAGTTGCAAGAGCCTAAGCATAATTGCTATATTAATTCAACTTGTCAAAAGCCACTGGAAACATGGTACTTGCTTTACTAACAATTCAAAGGACTTTGGCACTTCAGTTGGTGTTAATTTGCCTGAACTGCTCCAGTGCATCTGGCCGGCCACCGGCTATTGTGCTACTCTTCGAATGGATCGAT